>NW_008335971.1:2989711-2998972 GCF_000622305.1 Nannospalax galili | reverse complement strand
TGGCAGGGAGGCATGGTGGCTGGAGGTGGCTGGAGCAGGAGCAGCAGAAGCTAAGCTCTCACATCATCATGCAGGCACAGGAAGCAAGAGAATGACTGGAGAACCTGCAAGGCTTAAGAATTCTCTAAGCCCACCCCCAGTGATGTGCTTCCTCCAGGATAGCCACACCTTCTAAAACCTCCCAAAACAGCACCATCGTCTGGGGACAAAATGTCCAAATACTTGGAGCCTATGGAGGACATTTTCATTCAAACCATCACATTCTACCCACTGGCCCCGATAGGCTCATGACCATACAAAATGCAAAATGAATTTAGTCCAACTTTGAAAGTCTCATAGTCATTATCAGTCTCAATACTATTTAAAAGTTCACAGTCCAAGGTATCTTCTGAGACTCAGGTAAATATCTTAACAGTAAGCCTCTATAAAATCAAGACAAATGACATACTCTACTCCCAACACACAATGGAACTGAATACACATTACCATTCCAAAAGGGAGGAATGGAGGCATAGTAAGGAAATACTGGACCAAAATAAGACCAAAAACCAGCAGGGCAAACACCAAGTCCAGTAGCTCCATATCCAACTTCTGGGACTTTACTTCCAAAGGGCTTACATGGCTCAGCCTCTCTAGCTGAGAGGCAACACACATCTAGCTGCATGCAACACACATCTCTCTCTTGTTCTGGTACCACTCCCTGTATGTAGGTCTTCTTGGTAGATGCCTCACAGCTCTGGCAACAGGAACTTCTTGGGGTCTCCATTGCCAACCAGGCTTCACCTTCACAGTTTCAGGCAATGGCCTATCAGGGCCTTCTCTATGCAGGGGAACCCCTGATGCACACTGCCTGGCCTCCGAGGCTGTCTGAAACCATGGAGGAAGAACTGATGACTCCTTCACTTTTGCATCTTTAATGCCTCCAAAGCCAGCACCAGGTGAACAATAATGCCAAGTTTGACTGCAAGTTTAGGATGGACTCCAACCTTCTTTATCCATTTTAGAACCTTTTTTCTTCAGTGGTCCCTGCAGTATTTTCCTTTCACAAGTTGGAGGCTTAACTAGGTGTGGTCTTGCCCTGGAGGCACTCTCTCCATTGTTTAAGTTTGAATCTCTAGGCCCCTCCTTAATCAAATTAATCTCCTTAATTACTTTAATCTCCTTATCAATGGGATCCTCTCTGTCACATGCCAGGGCTCCAACATTTATCTTCCTAGTGCTCTTTTTCAATCCAAACTGTATTTCTTTCTGCCCCATTTGCTCTCTTTCACTGCAGATCTGCATAATATTCACCATCAATAGCCATGCCACCATTTCTGCATTGGGCTATCTTGAAATTTCTTCTGCCAGAGAAATTAGTCCATTACTTTTCAACTTAGCCTCATGCAAGCTTTTTGGTCTAGGGCAGACTCCAGCCAGACTCTTTGTTAAAATATCACAAGCGCTGCTTATGTCCTTATTTCCCTCTGAAACTATATTGTTCCCAGCACTACTTTCTTCCAGGTGCCTACTAGAATTGTCTGTTTAGCTCCACTTACAGCAGTCATCCACTTTTCTAGCCCAACCTTCCAAAGTCTTGGACATTTCTTCAAAACCCCACATGGTCAGGTTCTTCACAGTCAACAGCCCACTCTCTGATACCAATTACTGTATTAGTCACTTTTCTGTTGTTGTGATAGAAACACTGACCCAAGCAATTTATAGAAGGAAGAGTTTATTCGAGCTTATGGTTCCAGGGGAATTACAGTCCATCATGGCAGGGAGGCATGGTGGCTGGAGGTGGCTGGAGCAGGAGCAGCAGAAGCTAAGCTCTCACATCATCAGGCAGGCACAGGAAATGAGAGCGACTGGAGATCTGGCGAGGCTTAAGAATTCTTTAAGCCCACCCCCAATAACATACTTCCTCCAGGATAGCCACATGTTCTAAAACCTCCCCAAACAGCGCCATCATCTGGGGAAAAAATGTCCAAATACTTGGAGCCTATGGGGGACATATTCATTCAAACCATCACAATGGTCTTTATTATTTGAACTTATGATTCATTTATTTCTAATGTCCTTATGACTTTTGTCATGAAACCATGTTGAACTTTGTTGAATGCTTTATTTGTATTTATGAAAATGTTCTTATGTTTTCTATCTTTAAACTTATTTATGTGATGTATTACATTTATTGATTTCCATATGTTGAACCTCCCTTGAGTCTCCAGGATGAAGCCTACTCATCATGACATATATAGTCTTTTAACGTGTTTTTAAATTCAGTTTGCAAATATTTGTTGGGGATGCTTGCATCTATGTTTATTAGGGAAATTGGTCTGTTGTTTTTATTGTTGTGTCTTCATTGGGTTTTGATATACTATTGGTTTTGTAGAATGAATTTGGTATTGTTCCTTTCCTTTCTGTTTAAAAACGGTTGATATTAGAGCTTCTTTAAGAATCCCAGACCTGCTGTGAACTCTGAGACCCTTGGAATCAAAGCTCTAGTTCCATCAGGAAAATTATTAAAATACAAAGAAATACTGTTTAAGGTGTAAATCAAGAAGGAATAAAAATCCATGCATAAGATAAAGAAATCTTTAATGACTACTCAGACACAACATTCTTACATTAACCTAACTTTGTATAGATGGAATTCTATCTTTAGTATGGGTAGATATTCTCAATAGTCTACAGAAAGGTTGATATTTTAAGGTCTGGAGACATGGCTGAGTGGTTAAGAGCACTGATTGCTTTTGTAGAGGACCTGGGTTTGGTTTGATTCCCAGCACCACATGGTAGTTAACAACCATTTGTAACTCCAGTTCCAGGGAATCTGAAACTCTTTTCTGGCCTCCACGGGCATTCTATAGTGCGGGTGAACTTACATATATGCAAGCAAGATATTTGCATGTCTTCTAAACTCTTTTCTAATGACTTACTGTTTTACCCATAGATTAATTCATCTCTCAGCTATCAGTAGAAAAACGGCCTTATATAGCAAATGATGATTAACATAGAGAACCACTGCTAGCCAATGTGCAGAGAATAAGAGGATTCAGGCTGCTTATCCCTGAATAGGACACTATAACAAACTTCTGATCCCAGGCTCAGAGATCATTATGGAAGAGTGGATAGAATGTAAAAACCAGAGAAGGTGGATGACTACAAGGAAACAGAGTGTTCCAGACAACTTGTTAATTACTCATATGAACTCACAGCAATGATGACATCATGCATGCACAAATCCCACACATGATCAAACCAGACAAAATCCCAGCACAGAAACAGAGAAGAAGGTAAGAAACCCCAACCCACCTCAAGAACCATTGGCAACTGATAGCTGCTGGGAAGGCGAGAATCAGTCTCTTTTAAGGGTGAGACTCTTAGTAGGTTGACTAGGCTCCTGTGGATGAGCCCACAGAGAAGGGTGTTTGGGGGTGCACAAATCTGACTTTATATATATATTATATATACCCGTAGCATATATATATATATATGACAGAAATTTAGTGGGAGTTAGTAAGGGGGGTGCAGATATGGTCATCACATATTATATTAAATTAAAAAAATTCATCATCATACATTAAATTTATGATCATCCTATATTATATTAAATTTTAAAAAGTCAAAAAACATTAATAAAAACCTTTTAATTTTAACCTTTTAGTGACCTTTTAATTTTAAAATAGATCATATTAAAGTTTACTATAATGGTTTTAGGAAATATTATTATCTATAAGTGTTTTGATGTTTCATTTATTAATAAAGTTTATATTTTGATAGTTAATGACTAAGGCTGTGGAATGGTTATCAGAGTATAATATCTTCAGTAACAATAACATTTAGATAAGAAATGCTTTGTTGTAGGAATTTTTACAAACCATTTTAGTACAGCCTTATGACATTTATCTCATTTAGTGACTTCAGTCTGTGTTTATAATGAAATACATGTTATTAAAACTGTTACATTGGAAAACATTTTTAAAGAGAAAGTGATTTCAATTTGGAATATAAAGTTAGAATTAGCTTAAAGATTTTAAAAGTAAAATCAAGGTGAAAATCTGAAAGAAATGTCAAGCAATCAGTTAAAATATTGACCTTCATAAGGTGAATAAAAAATTTAAGAGCAAGTAAATTTGGTTGCATTTTGAGTTGGTGTCAGATTGTAGTTTTTCTTAATAAAGGCATCTGTTTCAGTCTTCCTGAATGGATATCTTTAATCATCATCATCATCATCATCATCATCATTATCATCATCATCATCATCACTCTTTTCCATCAGTAATATATTGCATGGCATGAAACCATTTTGTATTTCCAGTGATTATGTTAAATTGACTCAAACTTTTATCAAAAGTCTATGTTTTTTCTCCTTTCAAATATCACCTTAAACCAGAAAAAAATCACATTTGCTTTATCTTTTTACTCCATGAGCTGGGATGATTGATTAGTCAGTAGTATTTACTCAAATTATGAAGTGTAGTATTCTTATTGATATTTTAATTCATTCCTTTCCAAATATACCTGTTGAGGAAAAAATGGCTAAGAACAAAAATGGTTTTGCCCAAGAATATATTTTCTATAATTTGCCTTCCAGAGCTCAGCCATTGAAAATATGCAATGTGTTTATTAGTGATTTATTATTCATATTTGATTATTCATATTATTGATATAACATATATTACCTATTTTAGATCCTATGCAAATTATATTTACATAATTTATTAAAATTATGTCTATTTTTAAAAGAATAATGAATGAAAAATAAATTTTATATTATTTAGCTTGGAATATAAGCTCTTTTTGTTTTCTTATGATATATTTTCCAACTTTGTGTCACTTATGGATACAGTCAGGTTGATATGTGAAGTGTTGAAAAGAATCCTTTGAGCATTTCAGTTTGTAGAGACAATTGTGTCTAATTAATGCTGAATGAATCGCTGAGATGCTGACCATCATAATGGCTGAGGGAATTGATTATACAAAACAAAACAAAACAAAACAAAAAAACCATAGAAACAAAAAACCCACTCTTTTCCTAATGATTGGGTGATGGGAAAGCTCTCATTTTGCCAGTCAGGTTTTATGTCACCTTCTCTGGAAAGAAATCTTACCAGGCTATACAATGCCTTTTAGGATAATGAGAAATCATTGCTAAGTAACTACTGACTTAGGCACACTTACTTGCCACATAAGAAAAATTTAATAACAGAAATAAAGCAATGAGATTCTCAAATCCGCAGCACTTTTTAAGAATTTTTTTATTAGATTGTATTTACTTGGTGGTGTTTGGTGATCTAAGGAACATGGCATAATATGGGTAAGTTTGAAGACAGAATAGAAATGTATATGAAATTATGTATATATTGAGACATGACAATAAGGAATATGTGAACTAGAAATGAACATACTATATTTCCTCTTGCTTTCTAAAAATTTCAGTCGTAGTTCTAATCCTCAAGGAAGGAAAAGCAAACTATAACTTGTAGTACAATGCTTCCTTGAAAATATTATTCAAAATTTTCCTTTTTTTCTTTTACATTCTATTATTTGAGTTTTCTGTATTTGCTGATTAAGGGAAGGAAGACTAGTGAAAGATGAAGCCACCCTGGCAAAGACAAGAATATAGAAGTCCAACAGTCAGATAATTTCTTTTCAAAGTTTAGATTTCAAATAATGTTTTTGCGGCCATAAGAGGAAGAAAAAGACTTTCAAATATGTATAGAAAGAATGGACAGTTGGTGTAGCTTCAGATGTCAGTGACTGAGGACCACATGTGATCAAGGATGTCTGTGTAGGTGCCCTGGTACTTGGATAGAAAGGTAACTACTAATTGATGCTCCCAAACTATCTCCTAAAATTTCCAAAATAAAGGAGCCAATCAATTGAATTTCAAAAATTAAGACTTTTTATGCATACGATTTGTGAGCTTATATCAGAGTCACTTCCAATTCAAACTGAAAAATTCTGCTCTGTGCACAGAGAAGGTAGAACATTGTCCTTTCCATATGATTAAACACTGACCACAACCAATTTGGGGAGGAAAGAGCTTCTTTCGTCTTATTCTTCCAAGTGACAGTTCATAACAGAGGAAAGCCAGGGCAGGACCACAAGGCAGGGACGTGGGGGCAGGAACTGAAGCAGAAACCACAGAGGAATCCTGCCTACTGGCTTGCTTCACCCTGCTTGTTCAGAGTGATGCTTTCTTATGCAGCCCAGGCCCACCTGCACAGGGATAGCACTACCCATAGTGGACTGTACCCTCCTGCATCAATCTGCAATTTAGAAAATGCCTCCAAGACATGGCCACAGACCAAATTCAATAGAGTAAATTCCTCAGTGGAGGTTCCTTCTTTCCAGGTGACACTAGTTTGGGTCAAGTTGGCATAAAACTAACCAACATAAACATATTTTAAGAGCTTTATGGGTGTGGTCTTATTTAATTCTCAAAGAGCTTTGTGAGATAGGTATTATTTTCTATATTTTAAGAAGAATGATATCTTAGAACTATTAAGTTCACTGAAAGCCTTTTATGTGCACTCAGGCAGCTGTGGTTAAAACATGTGTCTCATAATCACTCTATGATGTGCCTTCTACTTATTCCTGAACAAGAGCAAAAGTATGGGTTGATCTACATGACTTCATTGCTAATGAGTTAAATGAACAGTTACACAACTCTCAGCATTTTTCATTTTAGCTTCCTATATCACTGTTACTGAAATTTCTGGTTGTTTTTCAGTGATGAAAAATTCATTATTTTCTGATTCATGTACTACATTACATAACTATGAACATATGTAGGCATAACCATGATAAAGAAGGCTATATGTACACATTACACAGAATTATATTTATTCCTGCATGCTTTTCTTTGTATAGTGTTAATAAGTATTCATAATGACACTTTCTGGGCTCTATCGTGTTCCTGAACTGCAGTAGTGGAGGCAACATCAACCCTGATATCCTTTACCAGCAGAGTTGAGTTTTCAGTTTAAACAGTGAATGTTTGTGTGAGATTTAGAACGCATAACTGGGGCTAAAGCCTCATCACTCCTCCTCTTTCTGCAGTAGGATGATCTGTGAGCTCTGAGGGGTGAGAAGCTTCATGGTAACCTCTGGAAGTTCCTTGTATCAGTCACTCTCCTTATTGCTATGAGTAGAACCATGCTGCCTCAAGTGCTACATTCTTGAGAAAACTCACAATCAGCTGGGGATTTTAAACCACCTTCATTTCAGTAGCCCTTCTTACTAATTTATTTCATTAGGATTCCTTCTTGATGGAATTACCAGCCTTGTTTTCTGTCTCCTGACAAAAATTTGACTTACACATATTACGTACACATTCAATGTAAACTCTATAACTCTTCCCATGCAATCTCTCCTCCATACGTGGACATACCTCTCAAAGTAATTTTCCTAAGTTAATTTGTTCATAAGGGTTAAATTTCAAGATAAAGGTCAAATATCTACCCTAATTCTACCTTCCTAAGTGTAACCTGTCAGACTCATAGACATCCCTATTTCCTGTTGATCCTCCCCTACAGCTGACTACCAGGAAAGAGGATTTACCTGCTTGTGCTTTTCCTTCTCCAGGTCTTATTTCTAAACCTGCCCATGGCCAGTGTGGCCTCAGGAGGAGGTTTCCAGGTCAGTTTTAGCTCAATTGCTCGAAGTCCTGTGTCTGCAGTGTGTAGTGTCTTCAGCTACAGGGTTTTACCTTCAAGTTCTGGGAGGCAATCAAGGACTGTGGAAGACAGCCTGTATTATTTTGGAAGTCCCATGGCCTATCTTGACCAACAACTCAAAGGAAGGTTTCCCTTGCCTAGCATTTTGATTTTTGTTCTATAGCTTTGAGTTATACATGTTCACTCACATTTATTGTATGTGTATTTGTCAATAGGGTTATTAAATTCTACATTTCTCTTTGACTTTTCACACCATCTAAGTATAATTTATCTCTCCTTCCTCTCAGTTTCCCCCATTTCCCCTTTCATAGCTCCTGTCTCCTGCTATACCCCTCTTGAGCTCCTTCTTCTCCTCACCTCCCATGGTTCCTTTCCATGATTCCCTCCCTTGGCAGCTAGTACAGTATCATCTGAAACCATGTGAAAGAGTCTTCATGGAGGCGACTTCCAGGCAGTTCCAGTTTGATTGCAAGTTCTCTGTCTGAAGAAGTATATCTTATCTTTAGCAAGAGTTACTTTCAAGTTCTGGGAGGCAATCAAGGAATACAAGAATCTTTGCTATTTTGGGAGTCTCTTAGACCACCCTGTCCAACAGCTTTGAAACTCTACCATGTGTGTCACTATTTGACACTTCTTTAAGTTGTTTATTATCATTTGTCCAATGTGTGACTTAAAGATAAATTAAATTGTATGTTTCATTTTCATTTACATCTACCTATAATTTCATCATACACTTTTTATTATGGAAGGATATTTTATTTATTTTTCCCTTTAAAATCATTTTTAATTATTTGAGAATTTTATATAATGTATTTAAGATATGTTTTTTTGAGTC
This sequence comes from Nannospalax galili, assembly GCF_000622305.1. Taxonomy (NCBI): domain Eukaryota; kingdom Metazoa; phylum Chordata; class Mammalia; order Rodentia; family Spalacidae; genus Nannospalax; species Nannospalax galili. The sequence goes on along the minus strand of NW_008335971.1, from coordinate 2,990,470 downwards.
TAACACAAAAAATTTTTAAAAGTCTTCTACATGTTAAGTTTTAAAAAGTGTGACATTATTTTTCAGACCTTGCATGATCTCCTTTAAAATATTTGGTTATATACCTCAAAAGTCATCTTTCCATGAATATGTAAAACCACTATGTGAAGCAGATGCTTTAAAAGTATTGGACTTTGTTTTATTCAATGTATTCATTATGTAAAAATGCACATTTTCTTTTTGTGTGTATATGTTCATGTGTATGTGTGCCTGTGCATTCAGGTGCATGTGGGGGTCGACACTTGGGGTCTTCCTTAATCATTCTCCAACTTGGTGTTTGAGACAGGGTCTCTGAAGCTCATCAAGTTAGCTTAAATAGTCTGGCCAGTAAGCTCTAGGCATCCTCCTGTCACAGCCTCCCCAGCTTTAGAATTATCAGTGTCAGGCCATGCCCATCTTTTTAAGTACAAACTGATGATCTGAACTCTTGCCCCCATGCTTGTGAGGCAAGAACTTTACCCACTGAGCCATCTCCAAAGTCTATATTTTTTTCTTTTTGAGACAGGGTCTCCTTGTAGCCCCAGCTATCCTGGAACTTGCTATGTAGACCAGGCTGGCCTCGAACTCACAAAGATCCATCTGCCTCTGCCTCCCAAGTACTGGGATTAAAGGGGTGCTCCACCACGCCTGGCTTTTACTAACATTTTTTAATTAAAATAAAAATTATCTATTTGTAGGGTACCATGATGTTTGATATATGTGCACATTATATAATGTTTG
>NW_008335971.1:2947308-2989537 GCF_000622305.1 Nannospalax galili | reverse complement strand
GAGTCCATGCTAATTCTAATTTTAAATTTTTGAGGAAAATTCAGATTGCTTAACACAATAGCTGTATTAATTTGCAACTCCATCAATAACTATTATGTAAGAATTCCCTACTCTTCACATCTTCTCTTTTGACCCTTATGTATCAGTGATCCAATTGCAATGATTTGATATTGCACTGTGACTTTGACTAGCACTTTGGTGATGATTAGTGGTGTTCAACACTTTCTAATGTACCTATTAGCTACTTGTATGTCTACTTCTCATTTTTAATTGATATTTTTGTTATTGAATTCTGTAAGTTCTATATATATTCTGGAGTTTTACACTCTCAGAAATATAGTTTGCAAGTTCTTTCTTCTATTCTGTATATTAGCTATTTACTCTGTTGTTGCTTCCTTTGCTAAGAAGATTTTACTAAGGACATCAATTTCTACTTATTTTGTCAGTCACTAAAATCTTACTAATATAAGTCTATAGAGTTAGATTGATACATCCAATATATCCATTATGTTCATAGTATATTTCTGAACTAGAATTTAATTTCCATAAAGACAAAAATATTTGGTTTCATTGATATAACTCAAACTGACTTCATTGATGGGACTCTTAAAACAGGTATTAGATAAAAAGATAGTATTACTGAGTATTTCTTACTGTCAATATGATTCTCCAAGTGTTACTTTTCAGGGGCTGGAGAGATAGCTCAACAGTTAAGAACATTGGTTGTTCTTGCAGAAGACCCAGGTTCAAATCCCAGCACCCCCATGGCAGCTAACAACTGTCCATAACTCCAGTTCCAGGGGATCTGATGGCCTCTTCTGTCCTCTGTGGGCATTGCATGATATGGGTACACTTACCTACATGCAGGCAGTACACCCATGCACATAAACTAAAAATAATGAATAAAATATTAAAAGAGATGTTACTTTTCAAACCTCTTTCTGATATTACATCAATGACACCATGACAACTTTTGAGTTTTCCAGACATTACAAAGAGTCGTGCAAGTTTGATGTAGTCATATGCAAGTTTGATGAGCTTGTCAGTTAGGATGTAGTTGTCCTGGCATATGTGTTCCCATTGCTATGTATGTGCCCTGCTGCACTTGATATTTCTTTTTTTGTTAATTTTTACAAAACCTTTATTGAGAATTTCATAATGCATATAAGATGTTTTGATCAAATCCATGCCCACTCCCTCCCCTCCAACATTCCCCCCTCTGAAGAAGTAACCCTAAAATCTTTTAAGGATTACATACAAACTCCAAATACTTTTGACATTTTTGGCCTTGGAACAGAGTGTGTTGCTAACAGGCCCAAGGGCATTTTGACTTTTAGCTAAGAAACAGGCTACATTTCTTTGGGGTCTTTTTACCCTAACTGCCTAGCCAATTCCTACCTCCTATTCTTATCACACTATCCTCTGAACAGGTTACCCAAATTGCCCATAGGGAATAGGGACACAGACCACTCTGGCTTCTTCCATGCTGAACAGGGACACAGGGTGAGGCAAATTGAGATTTCTTTATTTCTAGTTTAGAATAGTTACCATCCTTTAAATAATCCCAGAACCTCAACTCTATCCCATTATCAACTTCTTCCAATAGTATTACTTGTTGGATCCATCTGTCTACTCATTAAAATAACACTATAGATGGTATCACCTGTGTGACATTGTTGCTTGTTATGTAGCCTTTAGCTATTCATATGAACTCTTGAAAAATTATATTGGCCCCTTTAATCTTTGGTTATATTTTCCTTTTGGGTGTTTAAGGCCACACCGTTGACCCAGATAAACCAATTTATTTTTACTCTTAAGGGCATTTGAGGATCTGTTCCTCAGGGGTCACATGGGCTTGGGAGAAGCCCCTGGCTCCATTCTTTTTCTTCTTTAAGAAGCATTGGGAATTGTCCTGCTCGACCATGGTTGGCTTTGCTTGGAAGCATGGAGGAACTGATTCCTCTATGTTGACCCTCCTCTTTATAGACTGGACACTGGTTCAAGTCCATCTGGTGGGGTCTCCTCAGCCTCCTTGATCAAGAGAAAAGGTGACCCACCACCATATTTTGAAAGACGCAACTTCTAAATTTAAAAGCTTTGTTAAAAGTTCAGTTTGTCTTCTGTTCCTAATTTTGCAAGTGAGTAGAGGGTTTTCTTGCATTCTATTTTGCCTAAATCATGTTAGCCATGTCATAATTTATATTATAAACTCTAAGCCACCTTTCTTCTCACAGAATCTGAAATATGAAAACAATACAGAATTCCACAGTGCATTTTATCTTACAAATGAATGCATAAATGTATTTTGTGACTTGTTTTATATTATTTCTGTTGAACTGGAATTCATTGCAGGGAATGAAATAAGTTTTAATTTCTGCTACAGGACTAACTACAGATTGAGCTATGTGGTGCATGTCTTTTCTTTCCAAGACATCATTAAAATGACAATAAAGAAATAAAAAGCTTTTAAAATTGCAGCAAAGGAAGGGATAAGAGGTGGTTAACTGGAAACAAGATACTTCAACACATTCATTGCAAACGGAAATCAGATGGATGATTTTATCTTGATGAGCCAAAGTAAAGGAAGCTTCCAATGTAAATATTTATGAAAAAATTTAAGTGGAAGAGAATTGCAGAGTAAGAGATTGCAAGATAAATGAATGTCAGCAGTGAAAAATGAAACCTCAGACAGTGTCATTAGTGGAGATATGTAACAATTGATCCAACATAATGGTGACCAGTCAGAACATTGAAAATGAACATTGAACAATAAGCTTGTCAGTGAATACTGATTAGTTATAACTTATGTATCCTACAAACATAACAGTGTACATCAAGAACTGCATACACAAATGCACACAGACACCCACACAGACCCAGACACACAGACACAGACACAAACACAGACAGACACACACATGAAGAAAAAAATACTAGAGCAATGAAGATTTCTTGTCTAAAGAAATGGAGTAAGATGAGTAAAGAGGGCCTGGAGAGATGGCTCAGCAGTTAAGAGCACTGGCTGCTCTTGAAGACCACCCAGATTTGGTTCCCAGCACCCACATGGTGACTAACAACCAGATTCCAGGGAATCTGACACCCCCTTCTGACCTCTGCAGGCATTGCATGATACAGGTGCACTTATATACATATAAAATAAAAATGAATAAATAAATAAAATATAAAAAAGATGAGTAGTGATTGCAAAGGCAGATACTGCACCATGTGTCTGCCTAGGAGACACTGGTGTGTGTCAAGGATCTCCATTTACAGTGGAGTAAAGAGGCTAGCAGCCAATAGAGTCTATAAGATAACTGAAAACATTAGTTATTTGAGAATGACTAGAGACATAAATAGACAGACCTAGAAAGATGCAGGCAGACACAGACAGACAGACAGATGGACAGACACACACACTCAAGAAATATTAAGCTGTTCAGAACAGGTATTCGAAGACTACTTAAAATAAGCTTCTAAAATAAAAGTAATGGACAAAATTCTTCCAAGGCTTAAGTAACATAAAGGGATAATAAAAAGGAGACTAGAAAACAAGAGTAAAAAGTAAAGAGTTCAGTTCAATGACTTTAAAATCTCAAAGTGATATGGTACAAAAAAATCTATCACAGATCACAGTATATTTCTTAGAACTGAAAGAGGACTCATTTTCCAGTGCTAAGAATTTCTTCTGATGTTGATGCAATAGAAAATTAAAAAGAAGGCCTCATATATTACTGACAACTCAAAAAGGGATGAGGGTATAATTTTATATCTTTGTTGGGGACCCCTGTTGTGTTAAGTCGAAGTCTCTCCATGTCCGGATAGCCCAAGGGGCTCGGTGTTTATGCAGATTCCTTTTCTCAGCAGGGCGCCTTCCTACTCTCTTCCTGACTCACCTTTTGAAGTGACCGCCACAGATGCCCTACCAAAAACATGGCCTCTGGCACAAGAAACTGCCAGGTTTTCCTGTGTGATAATCAGGTAATGTCTGGGAGCCTGGTGGAAGCCCACCACCACATGTAAATGGGGCATCCTACAAAGCACCTATCAACTAAGGCTTTTGCTACTGTCCCACACTATAAAAATCCTGGTTTCCCCTTAATTAATCAGAGCTGAATCACTAAGACCTGGAGCCGAGCTGAGTCACCGAATAAAGGAGCTGTACCACTGAGTCTGACTGAGCTGAGTTCTGTGTCTTATTGCTTATGATTCAGTCTCTCCAGAGGGGGCTGTCCCTTCGTAAACAATGACTCACGAAGACCCTGCTTTCGCCGTTCCCACATCTCCCCTCGTGACCCGGCGGCCGCCGGGTCTCAAACCTAGAGGGAGTGCCAGTAGCTTGGAACGGAACCCGCCTGGGAGCGCAGTGATCAGTAGAGTCGCCAGCATCCAGTAGTCATGGAGAGCCTCAGCAACGCGATATGCGCGCACCCCAGCAACGTGGTGAGCGGGACCCGCCCATATATCTTTCTAAATATTAACCTAATAAGAGATGAAAATCAGTTGGATTCAGAACTTTGCTACTAATGTAGGATGCAATAATTTCTAAGCTTAAATGAGAAGGTATTTTCTTCCTTTTTAAAAATTTTTAATAACTACATGGTTAGAAGAAGCATTTCACTACAGCTTTAACATATTCAGTAACACACTCCAGAGCAAGAGTACATCTCTTTCACAAGTGGGTGCAAGTTTCTAGGTTCACAGTTCAGTTAATAGAGTTATACAATATTGAACTCAGTATAAGCCCTGTAAGACATAAAATTGAATGAGCTTTTCAACCTTTAAAGAAGATCTCCATTTCAGTTTAGAATATATTGTTCCTTGCAGAAAGACTCATTGTTTTCACTACTAACACTGAGATGTTGGCGCATGCATCTCTAATCTGTATGCATCTGATTATTACTAGTCATAATCGATTGCACTTGGATCCTTGGTGCCTGTGTATGCCTATAAAGTCATCAGGTAGATTTCAGTGGTAATGTTTATCACCTCTACTAATAAGCATGATGTAAATTTCAGTGCTCCCTCCTCAAATATAATACATTTTTAAAAATTTGTTGATTTTTTTTGTGTGTGTATCACACAGAACATCCCAAACCATCTTATTCAACTATACACCCACTTCCCAGATGGCTCCTTCCCATAGCCTACCCCCCGACACACACACTAGAGCCCTTATATTCTGATATCCCTGCTACTGTCTGCTGTGTTGTCAGCACCCCCAGCCATTCCCCACTACTTGCCCTTCTGGCAGATCTAGTCAGCCTATCTAGAGGTCTTTGTTTTAGGAGGGTCACCTGTTCCTCATCTAGCAGCAAGCAGTTGTCAATATTCCTTTAGATAAGATTGGGGTCTGCTGTTCATTTTCCCAGTTCAATGCTGGGCTATCTGGGAGTCACTTTGGCCCCCCTGGCCAACAACTCAAAAGAAGGTATCATTTGTCTGGCATTGTTGCTTGTTATGTAGCCTTTAGCTATGCATATGGACTCTTTAAAAAATTATATTGCCCCTTTAATCTTTGGTTATACTTTCCTTTTGGGTGTTTAAGGCCATACAGTTGGCCCAGATAAACCAGTTTATTTTTACTCTTAAGGTCGTTTGAGGATTTGTTCCTTGGGGGTCACATGGGCTTGGGAGGAGCCCCTGGCTCCTTTCTTTTACCAGTTCTGCCTATGTGAAGATAAATCAAAGGTCCTGCTTGACTATGGTTGGCTTTGCTTGGAAGCATGGAGGAACTGATTCCTCTATGTTGACCCTCCTCTTCCTAGACTGGACACTGGTTCAAATCCATCTGGTGGTGTCTCCTCTGCCTCCTTGATCAAGAGGGCAGGTGATGCGCCACAATTACAAGACATTTTAAGAGATGCTCATAGTCCCCTGGAACTATGAGGAGGTATTTTTAATCCAAAGCCTCAATATACATCAAGCTATTAACATGCATAACCATATACGTACTTACTTTTTCATGTGACTTTAAATTTTAGTTCACATTATTTTTTTTAAGTTTATTGAGATTTACTTAAATAAATTGAGAGAATAAACTGCAAAACAATATACAATAACCAGGTCATCAGTTCAGGTCCAGCTTTGAAAAAAATGACCAAAAGTTCCCAGGTGATTTCGTAGGAGCAGGGATTGGGAGGGTCTTTGCTTGATTGAGAGAAGAGGATAAAGGGTTCCAGGAGGTACTGTTGAAATGGCACAGTGACTCCATATTGGTGAGTCATTGAGCATAATGACAGATAATGTCAAACACCAAGGACAACTTACAGTAATTCCAGACTAAATAATAGAAATGAATGCATAATAGATATGATATAGACAAGTAAAATACCTTTACATAATCTGAGTAATGTAAATATCATTTTTTTATATCTGGCATGTTGAATCAACATAAATAACTCACAGAAGGACTAAGTACCAACTTTAAGGCTGTTAGCACAGTAACAGAAGTTGGAAATGGAAGGTGATCAGAAGTGATATGACAAGAACAATATCTTCCTAGGTGTAAGCTAAGGTTGACAGTGTGTGTGCAGGATAAATATGAAAGGTGCACAGACATAATAGAGGAAAGTAGAATTATAATAATATCAAGAAGTAAACATAGGAAGATAGAAAGGACTAGTTGCTTTTTGGAGCAATGCAGGCATATAGGAATTTAATATTTTAAAATAAAAATCATAAAATATAAAAAGGTCCTCTATCACAAATTTTTTTCTAAGCTTATTCATATATGCAAAAATCTAGAAGTACATATATACTCTATTTGGAAAAAAACCATTTGGTCTGTGAATTTCTTCTTTTTTATTTTAAAATTATTGTTAGCACTGTTTTTTTTTAAAATAACATGATTGAATAAAAAAACTTCATATAGTTTGGAGAACTTGGGAAGGGAGTGAATGGCAAACTCACATGACAGCAGCAATGACAAAGTTCACATTATTGTTAAAGCTTGGTAGTATAGTTTGTTAGTAATATTCAAAAATTATAGAAGACCCATGGATTTGCAAATTTGCATTATAAAATACAAGTACATATTTTTAATTTGAGAATTGTATCAATTTAGTTTTTACAGTACTTTCTTTTTATTTTTGTTTTAAACTTCCCAGACAGTGATGTTTACCTATACAAGTTCAATTAGACATATTTCCTGTAGGGCATAAGTGAAGGTACAGTGGGGCTGTAGAGGAGTAATAGAAAAAAAAGGAAAACCTCTTGTGACCTGGGAATAGGAGAGGTCCAATATTAAGGCCTGGATGCCCAGGACACATGTGGAGTCAAGACCACTGCTGGCCCTTAGGGGAGGTGGAAAGTCTAGTCTAGAGAATCAGTCCCCTCAAGACCAGAATCTGCAAATGACATTGACCTCCACTGTCTGCAGCATAAGCCCAACACAGAGACAAAGCCACTATCATGCACATCCTGGGACCTCAGAGGAGGAGATTGTGGGGAGTGCAACCCCTCAGAGAGCCTGAAACTGCTGCCCAACATTAGGAAGTCCTTGACTTTGATTCTGCTCCACCATGACCTACCACCAGAGGAATGTAGAACTGTGGCTTGTGGTAGGGGACCAAAGCCCCAAGATCATGTGAAGTGACAATAGCTCCAGCTCACAAGAGGGGACCACACATCTAGCTCATGGGAAAGGACTAGAGCTCTGGCTCACTGTTCCAGCTCACAGGAGGGAACCATAGCATCAGTTCAACAAAGGAGACCACCACTCCTGGTTACACTAGGGGACCATAGCTCTAGCACATGGGAGCAGATGACAGCTCCAGGTTCATGGGAGGGGACTATATCTCCAGTTTATGGGAGGGTACCGCAGATACAGATCGATGGGATGTGACCATAGCTCCAGGTTCACAGGAGGGGACCACAGCTTCAGGTTCACAGTAGGTGATCACAGTTCTAGGCTCGTGGGAGGGATCACATTTTCCTACTATTTTCCTGTCTCCATCTCTCTGTCCACATGATCATACTTGTGTTTTAGAGAGAGTACTTTGGCTTCTGTGCAGCAAACAGAGGCAACAGTTGCTTCTTGCTGGCTTGATTTTCTCCTAGAGGGGTATCAATATTGGTGAAAATCACCTTTCATTTTTGCTCATGGAGACAGACATATGTTGTATTTTGTTGATTTATTTTTTTCATGGTCAAGGGTTTGATTTTTTTTTTTTTTTTTTTTTTTTAATTTGCAGCCTTCACATCTTCCTCCCTGGCCAGGGAGATCCAGTGAGGAGACATCTTATCTTCCTACCAGAGTTGCGATTTGCCGAAAGCTGCCATCATAGCTCTCCAGTCATATTCTTCTTGCCAAGTGTCCTTTCTCATCTGTGCTGGGCCCTGGTCTTCCTTATAATCGGTCATCTGGATGATGATGACTGGCCAACTATGGGTGTGAAACTCAGTAGCCACATACAGGCCCAGCACCTGGCAAGAGGGGTGGGAGGATGTGGACAGTGCCCACTCATGACTCTGCCTGCTTCCAGGCCCCAGCACCCTGAGAGAGGTGGCCAGGGTCCATGTCCCATCTTCCATTGCTGTGCTACTACTGGCACTGTGAATTCCTTCTTTTAATTTTTATTTTTTATTTTTGTCTTTTTAAGACCGGGTCTCCTTGTAGCCCCAGCTGTCCTGGAACTCACTATGTAGACCAGCATTACAACAGCATTGACATATTCAATAGCAATTTTCTGAGCTAAGAGGCATCTTTTGCAAAATTGGCTGTAAATTTTTAGGTTTACAGTTGAATTATTACAGTTATACAATATTGTATTTATTATAAACCCTATAAGACATAAATTAAATGATGTTTTAACCTTTAAAAAGATCTCCATTTCATTATTAAAATACACAGTTTCATATGGAAAAAATCATTTTTAATGCAATTGACATTAAGATGTTTGCACATGCGTTTCTAATCTCTATATATCTGATTATTATTAGTCACAGTCACTTTCTGAGCTCCTTGGCATCTGAGCATGGGTATAGAGCCATCCGGTAGTTCCTTCTTTTAAAAAATGATACTATTGAGATGTTCTATATGAAATACACAAAAATCAATTTAAAAAGTTATTAATATTTTGAGAATTTCATACAATATATTTTGGTCGTGTTCACTCTCATCTCCAGCTGCTTCTGAATTGATGCCCACTTCCCCACCCACTCAATGTGTCCTCTTTGTATGTGGAGGGGTAAGTTGTTTCCCCTGCTTTTCTTTATAAAAAATATTGTTTATGTAATTTATTTATTTATTTATTTTTATGTGTATGAGTGTATTGATTGCATGTATGAGTGTACCCATGTTAATGCAATACTCATGGAGGTCAGAAGAGGGTGCTGGATCCCTAGAATTGGACCTACAGGTTATTAGCTGACATGTGGGTACTAGGAATCAACCCCCATCCTCTACAAGAGCAGCCAGAGCTCTTAACTGCTGAGCCATCTCTCCAGCCCCTTATTTTCTTACTGATAATATATAATACAAATATATTTATCACTGAAGCCTTTTGGGTCTGGAAATTTTTTAATGGTAAGACTGATTTAGGCCTCATACTTCTTGCTTGTCTTGCCTGGCCCCTTCAGTCCTCATTCCTCCATTTTCCTCTCCCTCTTCCTCTCCCTTGGTTTCCTTTTGTCTCTCTCTTTTCTGCTTTCCCTTTCCTGTTCTCTTCTTTCTTGGAGATAGAGTCTCACTTTATAGAACAAGGTGGTCTCAAACTCCAATCCTCCTGTCTCAGTCTCCTTAGTGCTGAGATTGCAGGTGTTCACCACCACTCACTCTAGTCTTCATCAGTTTTTCCGGCATTAATTTTGGTAAATTGTATTTATTTAATTCACTTATTTAAAATATGCATTTATTGGCATAAACTTGTCAAAATTATCCTCTTGCCACTATTTAATCTGTGTAGGATTATTGGTGGCATACTTATGCCTGATAATGACAATCTATATTGTTTGTAATTTTTCTATTTTCTTTTGATTAGCGATTCTACAAGTGTAACAATTTAATTTTTGAAATCAAAGAAGAAATTTAACTTCATTGACTTTCCTCTATTTTCTGTTTCACAGATCCTTGTTGTTAGCTTTAAAAACAAGTCTTCCTGCCGGGCATGGTGGCACACGCCTTTAATCCCAGTACTTGGGAGGCAGAGACAGGCAGCTCTTTGTGATTTTGAGGCCAGCCTGATCTACATAGTGAATTCCAGGACAGCTGGGGCTACAAGGAGACCCTGTCTCAAAAAAGACGCCCCCCCCCAAATGTACAATTAAACAACAATGTGTGTGAGTGTATGAGTGTCTCTCTCTCTCTCTCATCTATATTTTGTTTTCTGAGTACCAGCACCCACATGGCAGCTAACAACCATTTGTAACTCCAGTTCTGGTGATCCAATGATATTTTCTGTCCTCCATGGGCATTTCATGACACAGGTACACTTACAAACATGCAGGCAATACACTCATGCACATAATAAATAAATGAAAAAAATTAAAAGTATTTTTATTGATTCTCTGAACATTTCATTCAATATATTTTGACCACATTCTGACCCCATCCTTATCTCCACACTTTACTGACTTGCTACCTCCCCCATTCATGTCCCTTTTTAAAGAAATATTTTCTTTATTATTTTTATTTTCATTTTATGTGTATGCATGTATTACCTGCATGTAGTTAAGTGCACCTGTGTCGTGCAATGCCTGCAGAGGACAGAAGAGGCTGTCGGAGCCCCTCATGTCCCTTTTTAAAATTAGAGACAGGGTCTCCCTGTAGCACCAGCTGACCTAGAATGCTCTGTGTAGACCAGGCTGACCTTAATCTCAAAGGTCCACCAGCCTCATCTTCCAGAGTGCTGGGATTGTTCAGCTTGGGTCACCGTGCATGGCTTATTTTTCATTTTTATAAAGGCCTATCAAGTCTAATCTGTGTTCTCCAAATGCTCTTGGTGTGATTTTATTCTTGGAGTCTGGTCAACCTACCAGGTATCATCCCCTTAAAGAAAACTGAACGTTCCTTTCCCAGCAGCTATCAGTTGCTAATGGATCCTAAGCTGGGCTTCTTATTGATGCTTTGAGAATTTCATAAAATATATTTTATCATATTCAGATTCCTCTCCTGTATCCTGCCATCCTATATTTTCCTCACCCCTCCCCACTCCTGCTTTATGTATTTTATTATTATTTTTCTTCTTCAGAGTCTAATTTATGTTATCTAAAGTTCTTAAGTGTGGGTTCCTCTCTTGGAGTCTGGTCAATCTAACTGGTGTCACACCCTTAAAGAAAACTGATTCTCCCTCTTCCAGCAGCTATCGTTTGCCAATAGATTCTCACCTAGGGCTGGGGCTTCCTGCCTACCTCCCTATTCATGCTGGGTTTTATCTGGTTTGGGCTCACACAAGTCTTGTGCATGCTGTCTATCACAAGCACTATGGGTTCCTATGTGCAACTACTCTGTGATGTCTAGATACCAGTTTCTTTGTAGTCTATCACCATCTCTGGTGCTTACAGTCTTTTTATATCAAGTTCTGCAATGATCCCTGAGCCTTGAAAGGTGGAGGTATAATATGGATGTCCCGTTTAGGGCTAAACACTCTGGAGTCTTATTCTCACAGTTCTGGTTCTCTGTGTCAATCACCAGCTACTGCCAAAAAAAGTTCTCTGCTGATGTCTGAGGGTTGCACTTATCGATGGGTAAGTGATGTCATGACTTATAGTGATGTCATTAGGAGTTGGTTTAATACTATGTCCATTTAGAAGAATAATAGTAGTAGGCTCTCATTATGGTCTGTGATCCATCTAGCCACAGGTTTGTGACCCAGATTATAGTGCCAGATATGGATTCTATCTTCTGGAGTGGGTCTTAAATCCAATTAGTATGGATTGGTTACTCCAACAGCATTCATGCCACTATTGCATCAGTGGGCATATAAGGCAAGCCAGTCATTATTGTAGCTCACAGTATTCACAGTTGGGTATGATTGATTTTCTGGTTTGTTTCTCCATTGCTGTGACAAAACACTCTGACCAATACCAATTTGGGGAGGAAAGGGTTTATTAGGCTCACATCTCCTAGGTCATAGTTCATCAGGGAATCCAAGTAGGAACTCAGGGCAGGAAACTGGAGGCAGGGTGGAGCACAGTCCATGGAGGGACACTGTTTACTAGCTTGCTCCCATAGCCCAGGCTCAGCCTGCTTTCTTATGCAACTCAGGCCCACCTGCCGAGGGTGGCACCACCCACAGTGGGCTGGGCCCTCCCACATCACTCAAGTATAAAGAAGATGCTGCACAGACATGGCCACAGCCCAGCCAATGGAGGAAATTCCCCAATTGAGGCTCCCTCAACCCAGGTGTATCAAGTTGACACTAAAGCTATCCAGCACAATTGATAATTACTTTTCTCCTTCAGTAGCAGTCATAGCACCTTCCATCACTATGAAAGCTATCAAGTAGAGATGAAGATTTCAGATAAATTCCTTCTTACATAAAGACAGTGGTCTTAAGGTTTTGATCTCAATTATGTAATTCAGAAAATCAAATTGGTGCTTCAAAACCTGTCTACACAGATAAAAATTGAGACTACAGGATCAGAGATGGATATGTACTTTTGTATATCTTTAAAACAGTCCAAATTTTATTCTAGTTTTACGAGTTGTTTTCTTTTTATTCTTCCTCCTCTTTCTTATTTATTTTTCCTTTTGTTCTAGATATTGAATCCAAGGCCTTACTCATGTTTGGCAAGTGTTCTATCACAGAGTGATATCACCAGACTGTTTTACTTAATTCTAATTGTTACAGTGTTTTATTCTTCATTTGCCATACTTTTAATTTTTTACCTCTATTAGTTTTCTCATATACTTATATATCCTGTAATATTTTTATTGTGCTTATAAAATTTAATAAAATACTCAAATCCAGACCCCTCCTCTCCATCCATGCTTCCCCCTCTCCCCCCACCAAACCCTATGCACTCTGCCATACATGTTGAGTCCTATTCAATCAGGTGTTTGTACCCAAATGTCCTTCACTGTAAATGTGTCTGTGTCCCAAGATGCCTGTTTCCTCCAAGGGGCAGGGCCTGCTGCAGTAAATTGACAGTGGAGAGTTAGCCATGGAAGGACGGCCTTGTGGCACCATCTTAAACCTGAGCCAGGAACGCAAAGGGGGCGCAGTGGCTGGGCATGCTCAAGAACAGAATAGCCTGGCACTTAGGGACCTGGGGTAAGACTGCTGGTCCCTGAGGCATGGGTGAAAGCTAGTGGTGACTATGGGCAGGCCATGGGAGCGATCTGAAATGGTGGTCTCTGAGCTGCAGCGCAGAGCTGGGTAGCACAGAGCTAGGTGGCTCAGAGCTGGGCAGCACAGAGCTAGACACTGGGTGTTCGTTTCTTTGTAAGTCACTCCTCTCCCCCCTCCACAGTAATAATAAATTTATATAAAGATATGTTATATGGTTTACCTGATAGTGCAACAGACCTAGAGAGAACTCGGATGACAGTGTCCATTGGAGTCCAGTCAGACCATCCAGTGGTCATATGTAAGTCATACCTTCCCTCACTCAGGAGCAATCAGTCTCAAATAGTTCTCAATCTAGTGCTGGCATGCTACCTATTTCTCACCTCCCCTTTGGGCCCTTGGTTATTTGAACTGACATGGGTCCCTCATTTGATGACACCACTGCCACAGGCTCACATGAGCAAGCTTCCAGTGACCTGGAAGCCGCCATGTACATCAGAGTGCAATGCACACAGACGGCCACAACTGGCCAAATTTTGGAGAATAAGAGAATGTAGAGTGTAGGATGGGACTCCTGTATGGAACCTCACCCACCTATGGCTCAGGGACCGTTGCAGAAGAGGAGGCAGGAAGATTGTAAGAGCCAGGGCAGGTTCATGAATATCCTGTATTTTAAAATTTTTTAGGACTAAATATATTGGGATTTTTTTTCTAATAGCTAGAATGCAGACACGTGGATATTTCTGACATAGTCATTAAAAGATGCTTGACTTGCATTTGAAATGTAATATAATAAAAATATTATAATTTTAAAAAAGAAAGACAAGAATTGAAGTTAGTAGATATATTTAAATACCATAGTGTATTTTCACTTGCCACCAACATTTTTGCTGATGTCTGTACTTAAAGTATGTAAGAAAGTTTTTTCTCTTGGGTAAAAAGCACTATTGAAATTACTGTGCAGCACTCTGAAAAATGAGAGAAATCCATAGTTTCCATAATGAAATCTATATTTATTTGGTCATGGTCCAAAGTGGTTTTGAAAAGTATATATTTAATTGAGGCATATGAAGTGGTCCAAAATTTAATCAGGATAAAAAGAAAGACCATTTAAAGAGAAATTTTCCTACTAAATGTGAGTAACTGATGATTACTCAGGTCCAAGAATTAATACTGATTAATGTTCTATAATTCAGCAGATCTTGCCAGGATATGGAGATGTACGAGTACAAGCTCAGCATCTTATGAAATTGTTGCTTTGTAACTGTTGTTACAAAATTGGGATCAAAACCTTAGTACCAATTTGTAAGTCCAGACTTCAATGAAACTGACTTTCTTATTCTAGAATAATTAGTCCTTACAACTTTTGTCCTATCATTGTTTATTACCAAGGGATTTTCAAAAAACATCTTTGCATTTTTTTAGAAATCTGTTTCATGCCCCTTTATTTGAATATTTTCTAAGTTTGATATTCACAATAAGTCACTTTACTAACTGTATACTGAATGCTGGTTAATGTGGGTTTGATTTTAATTGTACAAAGAGATGGAATGTATTTGTTGGTTACATCAATATCATGAAGCAAGATTTGAGAAACAAGCAGTCAAAGCCTGCTCTAATATCAATGGAAAAATGAAAACCAATTGAAATGGTAATCCATTCATGTTTGAAAAAGTTGGAAAGCAATGAATTGTAGTTTTAAAGAAGGTGTGTTAAAAATATTTTCATGTTGCTTTGATCATATTATCTGACAGAAATACCAAAGAAAGGTTTATTTTGGCTCACTGTTTCAAGGTCTCTGTCCATCATGCTGAGGAAGGTAGGGTGGAGTTCATGACAGTAGAAATATGTGGATGTTCACATCATGGCAGGTCAGGAAGAAGAAACCAGCTAGAACTAGGAGTGAGGCTAGAACCTGCAATGATTTCACCCCTAGTGATCTCTTCCCAGCAGGTGGACTCCCTTACATTTCCAATTACCCCCCTACCCAAATAAAGCCACATGGTGCTGTGGCATAAACATTTGAAACATGAGTCTGTAAGGGATATTTCCAAGTTGAACCTTAATAAAGCTCTTAAATATTACCAAGAAGCATTACTGTACATAATATGAAGTGCTAAAGAATTATATTTCATAATTATGTAAGTCATTTACTGATTTTGTAGACTTTAGGTAAGTAGGACCCATCATAGACATGATCATTTGAAGAGAATAATGAATAGTTTGCTGATGAAATACTTCCAGAGTGTCTCTACTGAGTATCAAGATGCACTTGTTAGTAGATGGATGACAACTTCAGAAAAATGGAACGTTATAAAGCTTAAAGTAAAAATTGGAACTGGAAGGAATAGCATTAACTTCTTTGGCAAAAATTTCTGCTTTTTCATCCTGAAAATTTATTTTGGCATGAAGATAACAAGAACACTAAGCCCTTCACCGGAATCCAAACAGAAGATAGATTATTTTATCTTGAAATTTCATTATAAAGGACTAACTGTGGAATAGATGAAAAGTATTTTAATTTAATGGTTAGAACATCTGCATTAGAGTCAGCCAGATAGTCTATATTTGAGGTACAGTTTTGTTTATTTGTAGCTTCTTCTCTTATAAAGTGGGTAGATTTAGTCTAATGAATGGTTGTAAGGATGAAAAAATAATTGGAAAGCATGAAATATTTTAAATTACAGATTTTTATATAAAAAGTGAAATAATTTTAAGTAGCAAATTATGACATTTTGTTTAAAAATAAGTAGATTTGGTGCTAGGATCCACAAGTGAAGGAGAATATACGTCTTTTGTTTTCTGAGTCTGCGTTACTTCACTTAGTATAACACTTTCTAGATCCATCCATTTACCTGCAAATTTCATTATTACATCTTTCTTTACTGCTGTGTAGAAGAACTTCATTGGATAAATGTAGTACACTTTCCTTAACCACCCATCAGTTGAAGGGCACTTAGGTTGCTTCCATCTCTTAGCGATTGTGAAAAGAACAGTAACTGTTCTAGTAGATGGAATCCCACTGAAATGGGCCAACAGCCCATGGAAAACAGATAATGCAGAGACCCTAAAGTTCAGTGCCTTGCCACAATGGGAGGAAGATCATCCGACAGCTATTACCCCTCCAAGGCTAAGGGACTTTTGAAGAAGTGTTGGCAGAAAGAATATAAGAGCTGGAGGAAGGGATTGAATGTTACCTACAAGTGTCCTCAGACCACTATGCTGGCAAGCTATAGTCACATGTCCTTCCCATGCTCATCAAAGAGTGAATGGGGGGGGTTAGTTTCCCCTCCTATCCAGTTAGTCAACCTTAGCTGCATGTAGGAGAGCGACTAAGGGACTAAGGATATATAAACCAAGAACACCATGAGGCATCTCTTTTGCCATTTTGTGTAACTGTTGGGAAGTCACAGGATCTATATTTGAGTGTGGAGTTTCCAGCACAGCCATAAATGGGGGAGGCACCACTTATCTGTAAATAAATCCCCACCCTATGCTCTGTTAGCAAGCCCAACAAACTCATTAGGATTTTCCCAAAAATAAAAGAGCAGAGGTATTGGAAACCAGTATTCGACCAAAGTTGACCCAAAGTTGGCAAATCCTTTGGTCTTTGATTTCTTATTCCTATTCCCCCCCCAGGCTTTATTGTATACATATTTTTATGTAACCTGCTTCAAGTTATTTCTGGAAAAATGTGTTAAAAATAGCCTCTCTTTGAAATAAAAATAAATAAAGAAATGTTTATACATATAAGAAATAAGTAGATTTAAGGTGTATATACCACATTCTTTATCTAGATGGCTATTAAAGAAATTAGAGGTCACATTGAAATTGGAACATTCTGAGCATGACTTCTAATTAGAATTTATGTTAGTTAAGGGAACCAAACAATATGTTCAGTGTCTTTCTAAGTTGGAAAAGTATCGCTAAGCTCAGACCTTATTGTAGCTCACGATTTTGTGTTCAGATTCTTGGGCTCCATGTGTCCCTGGACTTTTCTTGGGGTTATTCAGAGTGGGACTCTTTCTGTGAGATAGACATGCAGATTTCTCTCATATGTCTGACACTGTAGTGCAGGTAGCAGAATGGTCACGTGGAGCATAGCAATGCCTGACAACTCAGCATACCTCTCTTTGTCACCTTTTTTCAGGTTGCCTCTCTGAGTGAGCATATTGAGGGACCCAGGAAAGAGTTGCCAGGATTTGCCTTAGCAGTAGAAGTTCCAGAATACCTCTTCATGCCACACTTTTTTCAATAACTGAGTCAAAGTCCTCCTATAACTATACAGAGGGGATAAAATTTCACTTCTTAATCTGTCCAAGTACTTACTCTGAGCTTGGGTTTTTTTCCTCTTCTGTAAAGCCAGTTCCAATGGGTTATTGTTCAGGTCCAATAAATAATGCCTATAAAGTTCATCTCAAAGAGCTGTACAAAAGAAAAGTCATTCTTGGTACATCAGGAGATGCTTTCTGATGTTAGTGGGATAGCTGGGAAAAGCAGAATGAGTAAGCACAGGTGTGCATTCATTGAACATTCAAAACAGCAGACAAGTGAGCTTGTGTACTTAGTCATGGAAAATAGTAAATACTCAGGCTATGGAATACCATTAAATTACCTTAGTCCATTGAAGAGCTGGACTGCTGAAAGGAGAATGCGTAAAACACAGAATGGTAGAAGTTCAGGGCTTTTCAGTGGTGATGGGCTTCAGCATCCCAGCCATGTTTGCTGTATACTCATAGTTTCTGTTGCTCTGAATGGTTATGCTAACACAAGTTTAGATTGTGCTTTGTGTTTTCGATATGAATATCAATAATCTATGTTAGAAATATTTTGAACCAAACTTGTTAACATTAAATAAGTATCATGCAAATTATTAAGTTTCAAGATTCTCTACTTACAGATATTTTTCTTTTTTAACCCTTTATCATTGATTTTTAAAAAAATTAGTTCTTTGAGAATTTCATACAATGTACTTTTGATCACTTTCAACACCCATCGCAACTCCTTCCAGATCTACCTTTTCCTTTCCTGCCTACCTGCCCAGCTTTGTGTCCTCAGTTATTTAAAAACCCCATCAAGTTCAGTTTTTGCTGCCAGTATACTCTTCGGTGTGTGGCTATCCACTAGAGTGTGGTCAGCCTACCAAAGGTCACCCTGTAAACAAACCTAGTCAGTAGAGATGAAGTTTCCATATTAGTACATTTCTCCATGTTCTATGACACAAGTGTGTAGTATCTTCATTGATGTTTTGGTAGAATGATGTGAAATGCTATGAGAAATATAGTCATATCCCAATATTCATGGTAGCCTTACAGCTACCAAAATTCCTATCGAATTGTTTATATAAAACAATGCTTGTCCTCCCACATACTCTAAGTCATTTAATTATAGCAACTAATACAATAGGAATTTTATCTAAATAACTTCTAAAAGCATATTTAGTAGAGAATAATATAAGAAAAACATGTGTTCATATTCATCACAAGGACATTTCTTTTCATTTTCCTTCCATTGTTGGTTGAAACCAAGGAAGTAGAACCTATGGATATAAAAGGCTGACTGTATTTGACACGTTTTGATTGCCTCATAGCTGAGCACTATTTATTTGTAGAGCATTTAAATTTGAATGTAAAGGAGACTAAATGCATGTTTTAAAAAGAAGTTGAAAAGGCTAGATATTTCTTCTCCCTCTTGGCAACTAGAGTAGATCCACAAGATAGGATTGAATAGTCACAATACTTCTAAATGAAGAATCATGATCTAGTGATATAATGAACCAGGGCCCCAGAATATGCATTCAGCAGCAGCAGCCTCTGGAAGTGAAGACCAAGTGTTTCAAAGCAAGCTGTGGTACCCATAGTAGAATTATGTTATTGTAGGATTTTGTCTTAATCATACTCTCTCTCTTTCTCTCTCTCTTTCTCTCTTTTTCTCTCTCCTGTTCATCAATTTTTCTAAGCTAGTTTCTTCAATTTTGTCTGCAATGTTGTGATTTACCCAAGATAATGTCACTAAGTATTTTTCTGTTTTACTCAGAGTTGGTTTTTGTTACTTGTAATTAAGCATCCTGTTCATTATGAAATTTGCAATCACATTGAATGTTCAGGGGTATGAAATCATGTCTTAATACTTATGAAAATTAGGTGGTTTTAAATGAAGGACTGCTATAAGGTAAATAACCCAGTAACTTTTAGAGAAGAGGATATTTGGGGTAGTAAACCATCAAAGTCCAGCCAGCAGCCCATATTTGAGACAGCCCAGCTGAGACCAGCTAAAGAGCTTCTGAACATAACTTATCCCTGTGCAGTGGTGAGATATTTAACTACTGTTGTCAGACACTGTATTTTAGTGTGACTTATTAAATAGCAATGGATAAGTTATGTAGTCATATTAGTATTTTAATAAAAGAAGAGTTGGTCTGGGGATAAAGCATAGTCAGTGAAGTGTTTGCCATACAAGCACGAGAATCTGAATTCTATCCACAGAGCCCATGTAAACCCTATGAAGAATCCTTCTGACTCCAGCCATGGAGAGGTAGAGACAGACATGTGGATACTTGGCCAGCAAACCTAGCCTTTTTGACAAACTTCAGGCCAATGAAGGACCCTACTTCAAAAATAAGGTGAACAAGGTGGGTATGGTGGTACATATCTTTAACCCTAAATGGATCTCTGTGAGATCATGGCCAGCTTGGTCTACATAGCAAGTTCTAAGTCAGCTGGGGCTACAGGGAGACCCTGTCTAAAAAACTAACACTAACAGCAATGACAAAGTAAGGTAGACAGCACCTAAGAAATGACAACCAGGATTGATCTCCAGACTCTTCACATACGGGTACATATGTGCACGTACACTAGCATACATGTCCATTTCTACACAGAAAGACACACATATGAACACATACATACACAGAAAGAATAGTTGTAGGGGGAAGATTGAGAGAGATGAAAATGATTCAGACAAAATATTATGAAAAAATTGCAAAGTTTCAGGACAGACCAGCTGCTGTTATTCGTCTATGCCAAAAGCCTGGAACTCAGAGTCTCTTCCTCGATTTTGTACAAATAATCAAGACTTTGTCTGACTGCTTCCACAGCATATCCTCTACCATCAAAGGCTGCTGATTTTTCCAATATGAGTGCAAATTATGTGCAAAATGATCCTAGTGCTGTTTAGCCAGGACTAGCATCTTCTTAGCAGAACTCCCATTCAGGTTATGGCAGATTTAACCTGCAACTTCACAGAATCCCTTGGCTCTCCTTACCTTGTTCTAGACGTCAATCTATTTC
Source organism: Nannospalax galili (assembly GCF_000622305.1). Taxonomy (NCBI): domain Eukaryota; kingdom Metazoa; phylum Chordata; class Mammalia; order Rodentia; family Spalacidae; genus Nannospalax; species Nannospalax galili. The sequence continues at coordinate 2,969,019 of NW_008335971.1, read as the reverse complement.
AATTCCCCTGGGAATGATTTATTTGGAAAACTTTTGCATACTCAAATGTACTAATTCTTTCTTGTATGCCTTTTTTATTGTTCAACATTTTAATCTCACAGTGCTCTTCCCCTTCTCTCCTGCCTTCTGCTGCTGCTCAGACTTTTTGCTCAACAAACTGTTGTCACAGGTACATGATAAAGGTAAGTCATCTATTTCTTTATTTAATGGTTCTTCTACTGTCTCAAACTCAAAGCTGATTCTGCTGTGAGATCAGTGCTCCCTTGCAGGCTTTTCAAGGTTCGCATGTTTCAGCTTTGATAGCTCATTAGCTGTGGACTGGAGAAGCCATGCTTCCTTTCTTAACCACTCTTCTCTGTCTGCTCTTGAAAGATAATCAATGATCTGCAAGTGACTGAACCCATGTATTATATTCATTTTTCAAAATGTTCATTTCTTTTAGTATGCTTCTTGCTTTTATATTTTTCTTAAAATAGTTCTTATATTCTTTAATCTGTCAATTCTTTAAATTATGATATTATTAGGAATACATACGAAGTCCATTTCTTTTACATAATTTATAAAACTTCCTTAAAAGATATGCTTTCCTCATGCCTTCAGTTATCAACTGTCTGCCAATGCCTTAAACAAAGCATATACTTCTAATACCTGATCCACATGACACCTGAAAGCTGACATTTCAGATTTCAGTGAAGTCAATATATATTTTAAAACTACTTCTCTTTCTGTGTTTTCTTCTTCCCTTTATCTCATTTGATTCTCCCAGCATTCCACATAGCTGTGCAAGCCCGACTGAATGAATGACCAAGGATGCCAATAGCAGATAGAACACTGAGGGAAGCTAGAGCAGGTTGATCCATTGACTTCATATCTTCTGTAGATAGTCAGAGCTTCAGCAAGAAGTGAACCTGCTGCTGCTTTACTGAAGGGGTCAACTAGGAAGGCATCAGTTGCCAGCAGGCGTAGGAATCTGGTCAGGCTATCACAGTGTTCCATTTTCAGCAGCAAAGCAGCAGCACAGTAGGTGATGCATCTGTGCCCAACATGAGCTGTCATAACAGTAGAAGCTGTGAACCAGAGCTTTCCAGCCTAGAGCGAGCATTTACTGATGGGTTATTGATCCCCTAAGCTCAGAGGATGGTTGTGCAGAGACCTGGACAGCTGGAACCCCCGTGGCTGTTGTGTAGGATCATTTATTCTAACATTCCAAACATTATAATTTTCCGTAGTGTTATGATGAGATAAATATTGGAAGCACTGTGATTTAAGAAGCCTCCAACCATCTGTTAGATGAAGTGTCAGTTCCATTTCTCCATGTTACATACTGAGATTGCCTGATGCAAGCTGAAAATTTGCTGCTCAGAGCCTGTCCCTGCCTCCTTTGGTAACCAGCTGAATATGACAATGGAGTCAGTTTTGTCTGTTTCTAGTCTTGTTTATGCCAGTGTTTAAAAATGACTCACTCCCCTGGAAATAGATTGATGGCCAAAACTGGTGATGTTTGTACTGTTACATAGCTTATAATTTAGTGAAAGGAAAAAACAGAAAATAAATGAATTATAATTTTCACATTAATCAAATATTCATTTATACAATGAAGTAGGAATTTTAAAATGCAGAGAATGAAATTAAATTTGGAAAACTTGAGAAGGGTGGATTATTTAATAATTATGGTTAAATTAGTTTTAAGCAAGAATCCTAAAAGAATCAAAAGAAGATGGGTGTGCTGGTGCATCCAGCCCCAGAAGCAGAGGCAGGCAGACCTTGTGAGACTGAGGCAAGGCTGATCTATATAGTGAATTCCAGGCCAGCTGGGACTATAGGGAGACCCTGTCTCAAAAAAACATGGAACATGGGAAATGAGCAGCAGACCCCCACCCTAGCCAAAGAACTATTGGCAAATGATTACTGTGGGGTGAGGGAGAGTAGATCTTTGACAGAATGACTCTAGATAGGCTGACTAGACTCCAGTGGATGAACTTGCACCAAGGGACATCTGGATAAAAATGCTGGACTGAATAGGACTTAACATATATGACAGAATTCCTGAAATCTGATGAGGGGGGCGGCTACAGGTGGTGGGGAGGGTGGTCTAAATTCTTTTAAAAATTCTGGGGTTGAGAAGATAGTCTTGGTAGGTAAAGTACTTGTCATGTGAGCATAATAATCTGAGTTCAATCCCCAGAAATTACTTAAAAAATAATATAAATTAGATATGGCACAGTGCATTTGTGATTCTAGCCTTAGAGGGTTGGAGACAGGCAGATCCCTGGGGCTGTTGGCCAGCCAGTTTATTCTAATTAATCAGTGAATAGGTAAGAGACTGTCTTAGAAAACAAGGTGGGGCACTGTCTATGCCTCCACACGCGCGCGCACCCCCCCAAAAAAAAAGATGACAGAAAATTCAGTTTCTAATTCTTTTTTGTCTTACTGCACAGGAGTTTTTAAATTTTCACTTCACTTTAAAGAAATGTGAAATCATACACTATCAGTACTATTTTTTTATACATAAAATTCAAGTAGGCTTCAGTTGACCTGGGAAATTGATGTGCATGGACATTTTTTCTTTATAATACAATGTTTGTAGCAAATAAGCATCTTGTTTTAATTACTATCAGCCTTAACTTATTTATACAATGATTGACAGATTGTATGAATTACTTTAGATAAGAGGGCTTGTATCTTAATTCACTCAATAAATGTTTATTGAACATCAGCTTCATCAAAAATCTATGATAGTCTGGGAGATAGAAAAACGAGAGAAGCATCCCACTCTTAGTGGGCTATTTTGAGTAAGACTAATGCCTCCCAATCACTAGACCCTCCTTAAAAACATTAATTTATATTCTCAGACATTTCTCAAAAGCCTTACCTTGGAGATTTTATTCTAAAAGTTTCAAACATCTTTGTATAGCCAAATCCAGCAGTATTATATATTCACAAATTACTCTTCCAGTAAAACACACACAGCAGCATCCAATACTGGACTGTTTCTAAGATGTTAACAAATGCAACTTAAATAGATCTTATATTTCTTGTAATTAACGACACCATGGCTGCACAGGACCGACAATTCTCTTTCTAAATAATTCACTCAGGAAGGAGTGGAGCAGCCTATGAATACCACTCAAGAGCTGAGTGACTCATGCTGAATTCCCCAGGCACTTGTCTCTGCTGCTCCTCTTCCTTAATCATGTGCTTTCTCTCACAGCATTTCTGCTTTGAAAGTGCAGTTACCACAGTTTAAAAGCAGTTATGCATCCAGCCTCTAGCAACTAGTCACTGCTACAGATCCTTCTTTTGGTTTCACGATGCCTTATGTACATCTTTCATGTCATTGTTCTGTGCCCCCACTTCCAGTTCTGCAAGCAACATGGAGCTGATAGCTCAATTTTAATTCCCAATCTCTCCATTATGATCTTATCTTATGTTGTATATGCTTTACTTTAATTTCATGAGTTGAAGAATAACCTGTGCTGAGTTGGCTGTGCATGTTTAAGGAATACCAATTGATCAGTATAAGCCAGACTCTTACTAGTAATAGCATGATTACCTTTAGGTTGGTGAACATATCCACCTTCTTCAATAATTCCTTGTGCCATTTAATCTCTTCTTTAGTCCCCTCCTTGTCCCTATTCTCCATAAACTGCTGATCTATTCTGTTTCAGATTCCAAAATTTGGGTGCAATGGAGTAGAAAAGAAACCATGGAATGCTGCTTAGCTACTACCTCAGAAATTTATCTAACTAGTCAAAGCTGACTTTGGAGTCAGTTTCCTATTTCCTTCACAGACTACTTATGAAATAGTGTTCACAGCTATCCATGAATATGGCCATAAAGAGGCTGTTTATAAAATGATCCAGGCATACACTTCAAAAAAGGGGCTCCTTTAAGATCTGCATGAAGGATGTTTATGTTTTTGTTTTAGTGATGGTGGGAATCAAACCCTGGGCCTTTCATATATTAACAAGCACTACATTATTGAATTACATTAATTGTTACATGCTTTTCTCATTTTTATTGAATTTTTGTGATTTCATACAACATATTTTAATCATATTTAGATCCCCTCCCTTATTTGCACCCGTCTCTTAATATTCCTGCCTTATCTTGTATATGCTGTTACATTTATATTAAGGCCTATTGAGTCAAACTGTGAACTGTGTCCTCAAATGCCCATTAGTGTGTGTCCATCCACTGGGCACTGGTTAACCTATCCAGCATTACGCCCCTAAAGAAAACCCACTGTCCCTCTCCTCACATATATTAGTTGCCATTAATTCCTCAGCTAGTGTTGGGGCTTAATACCGACTTCCCCACGTCTATGCTAGGATTTTATCTGTCTTAAGCTTATGTGGGTCTTGTGCACGCTGTCACCATTGCTGTGAGTTCATTTGAGTAACTTCACAGCTGTCTGGAAAACTTTGTTTCCTTGTGGTTATCTACCACCTCTGGCTCTTACAATCTTTCTGCCACCTCTTCTTGATTGGCAGAAATTTGATATAGGTGTCCAATTCAGTGATAAGCTCTCTGAAGCCATTTATTGCCTGCACACTGGCCAGTTGTAGGTTTCTGTGTTAATTACCACCTGCTGCATGAGGAAGCTTCTCTAGTGAGAGCTGAAAGATGCATTAATTTATGGGTATAATAGTAAGTCATTAGGAGTCAGTTTAATATTATGTCTAGTAGCAGAAAAATAATAGTGGGCTCTCTGCTATGGCCTATGACCTGCCACAGGTTCTTAGACCTGATATCAGTGTCAGATATGGACTCCATTGTATGAAGTAGACCTTAAATCTAATCAAAAAGTTTTTGGTTACTCCCAAAATATTCTTGCCACTATTACATGTATGGTCATATCTTGTCACATATGTTGTTGTACATCTCAAGAATCAAGCTGGGTAAGGTTCATGGTTAAATATCTCTTCAGGTAGCATGCATAGCACCTTGCATCACTAAGAATGCTAGCCAGGAGAGAGGAAGCTGTACCAGCATGATTTCTGCTTGTTTGTTCTGCAGCTCATCTATGCAGTATTTTCTGCAATAGGGTCTTACCATTGAGTTCTGGTGGATAACTAAGGGCAGAGTCAATGGCCAGTTATTGTTAGAAGGTCTTTGGGACCTAGGGATCCAGGGGTCCTGGTCAACAGCTATGAAAGAAGAAATCTGTTCCTGGCATTGGGGTTTTCTTTTGCTAACCTATGTTTTTCCAGTAGGGGCAATGTTCTCCTACCTTAAGGTAACTCATTTTAAATCACTTTTAAAATCATGTATATACTTAAAAAACAAAAATAAAAAATAAAGAAAACACACACATACTTTAAGGAGCTTCTATAGTGGTATGTTTCCATATAACTTTTTCTAAGGCCTTTAGTGCTTATCATCCCTTCCCATACTCCGGTCTCTGCCTTGCCTTCCCACTCCCTACCTCCTTTAACTCTTCCTATTCCAGTATTCCCTTTTACTCTTTATATCACTGTATTCTATCCCCACTGCCATGAAGCCTCCCTTGCATGACTGTGTATTAGTTTCCTGGCTTTTATGTATTTTCCATTTGAAGCACACATATCTAAGGTTTCAAAGTTAGCATCCACTTATGAGAGAGAACATATGACATTTATATTTCTGGGCCTGAGCTACTTCAGAAAAGCTGCTGAAAATTCAGTGTAGTGGATTTATGGAAAGTTAATAACAGTGGAAAAAATAGAACAGAAATCCATGATAGAAATAAATAGAAATTTATGAAGCTTTTATCACTATATTTTGAGTATTGGAAAGAACCTCAAGAATCATCTAGTGAATGCTTTTGTGTCACAAAAATAAGGTAATGTGGTCATCTAATTCACTGGAGGCAGATTTGGAGCAAACATTCCAGACTCCTGATTTGGATGTGGTGAAATATTTTTCTTCTATAAATGTTATTGCCATAGATGATAGGTGAACATTTCAGGGTCTACTGGAGTTAGTTTCTATGTTTTCCAGTGAGTCTTAGAAGTTCAAGATTCCTAGGATGTTAGTTGCAGGTTTTCTTAGCACAGATGAAAAATAATCCCCAGTAACTCTTGAATAGTCCTAAAACTGCAGAGGCAAGGTCGTATATATAGTTGTAGGTTTAAGAAAATTGTTTCATTATGTGACAAGGTTATCTGAAGTAAACATGTCCCATATGAGGCTGTTTTCTCATGCACAGACAGGTCCTGCATTTTGAATCATGGTGGATGATCTTTGTGGTGCGTGTGTGTGTGCAGTTTGGGAGTATTTTGTTTGAAACCTTCTGTGCTCATTAAGGATATGAGCCTGTAGTTTTCTTTTGTTTTTGCCGTCTTTACCTGGTTTTGGTATTAGAGCAATATGGGCTTCACAGAAGGAGTTTGTGAGTTCCCCTCTATATCTATCTTTTTGAATAATTTAAGAGTTATTGGTTGTAGATATTCTTTGAATGTCTGGTAGAATTCTGCTGTGAATCCATCTGGGCCTGGTATTTTTTTTAGTCAGGAGATTTTGTATTTCTACCTCAATTTTCTTATTTGTTATGGATCTGTTTAAGCCGTTGATCTCTTCTTGGTTTAGCTTTTGTAGTTTTCATGAATTTAGAAATTTTTCTGTTTCTTTTAGGTTTCCAAATTTAATAGCATAGAGTAAATTCCATAGTAACACCACAATTCTATAGCAAGTTATGAATCAATTATAAGGTTACACCTGCATGATTACAAGGTAATACAAAGATGTTTTCTAGGCAGTTCCATGAGAAATGAGGTAGTCTCTCAAGCGATAAGTGCCCGAGTTAGAACAACATGTTTTTGTGAGGCTTTCAAGTATAGTCATCTGGTTAATCTCAAACCAGGCCAGCCTTGATGTCTAAGAAACAGCTTTGCCAGAAATCAGGTCTTGCTATTTCTTGGGGTAGGGGCTTACGGCTCCCGACAGAGTATAGGTTTTAAAATTTTTTATTTATTATTTTTATTTTATGTGTATGAGTTAATTATGCCTGCGTATGTGTAAATGCACCCGTGTCGTGCAGTGACCACAGAGGTCAGAAGAGGGAGTTGATCCCCTGGAACTGGAGTTACCCATGGTTGTTAACTGCCTTATGGGCACTGGAAATCAAACCTCGGTCTTAAAGAGCACCCAGTGCGCTTAACCACTGAGCCAACTCTCCAGCCCCGAGTATAGGTTTTTAAAGTATTCCCTTATAAAGTTCTGGATTTTTTTTTTTTTTTTTGGTGTTTGTTGTGATGTTCCTCCTTTCATCTAGGACTTTAATTTGTTCTTTCCTGCTTTAAGTTAACTGGATTAATTGTCTGTCTTGTTTATCTTTTCAAAGAAAACGTCCTTAGATCTGTTGATTCTTTGTATTGCTTTCTTTGATAATATTTTAAGAATTTATGCTCTGATTTTTGTAATTTCTTCTCAGCTGCTGGGTTTGGGTTTGGTTTCTTCTTGCTTTTCCAGAGTAATCCTGTGGTAGACAAGTCAGGCATTCTCAAGCAGCCTCAGCAGGGATAGGTACAAGGCTCAAAGAAGGGATGGGAACAGAAATGCTGGCCCTTACTAGCCAGCAGAGAAGGCTTGAGCCCAGAGCAGTAGGAAAGACCAGAGATGGTCACAAATCCAGGGGATGGTGCAGCAACTCACCTAGGTTGGCTGCAGGTGAGTCAGCGGGATGGGCCCAAGGCCCAAGAAAAGGGGATGGAAACCACAGTTATCATCTTAAATTTACTAAAGCTATCATTTTGCTTTAATATCTATTCATGAAGATTTAATTTTGTGAGAAATAAAATAATTTTGAAGTCAGAATGCCTAAAATACTATAATTAACATGATTACTTTCTTTTTTGTTGCATTTTGTTAACTCCAAACAAAATAATGTATTTTAAATGGAATAAATTCAAAACTACTAATAGGCATGCACCCTTTTTAGCCTTAATGTGTTTTAATATTATATTCTTCCTTACAGCCACTGGAAAAGATCCACAGACTGCATTAAATTCTTATAAAATATAGGTATTCTCCTGAAGGAAGGTAATTAATTTATGCAGTTTAAATATAAAGTTAGCACATATACTAACTTTCTTTTCTGGAAGAAAGTCCCTGTGCACAAGAATGGCTAATTAAAAGGCTGTGCCAAAGTCTAACAACTCAAAAGCTACAAAAAATTCCCCACCAACATATTTCTTCCCCATGTTTGCTATATTAATGGGATCTTTGATGCAAAAGAGGTCTCTCAGATCAGTGTGTCTATAGAAATAATATCAGCAAAGGATGGAACACACTTGAAAATAACTTAGGAATGAGGGTAGTTGACAGAGGAAGCAATACATGTAGCTGAGAAATAAAACACCTGTGCATGTAATGGCTGAGTTTTTAGAAAATTCATCCATCACATCAATGTGCATTTCCTGTCATCTCTAACAGTGATGCTTCCACTAAAGGCTTATTCTTTCATGGAGTTTAATTTTAAAGTGGTTTCATTAATCACTTTACTTTTATTGTTTGGAAGAGAGAAGTATAGTCTCTCCTATAACTGCCTGCTCCTTTCAACTATTAATTTGTTTATATACAAGTTTACCCAGTTTTATTTGGATGATTAGTTTGGTTTCTTCATGAGATTATTGAGCTAGGTATTTGAATTTCACTGTTGAGCTCTATGATTTGACATCTAAGACATCTAGCTGAAAGACACAGTGAGTAGTCCCAACTCTTTCCTGTTGGAGTATATCATAGGTAGCATGAATTTATGCAAAACAAGGACTAATGTTTTCATTAAGGTGCTCTTTCAATTTATTTACTCATCGATATTTTATATATAAATAAGTATATATCGATGTGTGTAAGTATTTTGTCTGCATGTGTATAAGTTCACCTGTTTGTACATTTGCCTGCAGAGGTCAGAAGAACCAGAGTAATGGATGGTTCCTCGCTTCCATGTGGATCATGGGAACCAAACCCAGTCCTCTGCAAGAAACTAGTGCTCTAAACTGCTGGTACATCTTTCTTACCCCCAAGTTTTGTTTTGTTTTGTTTTTTTTTCCACCTCAGGCGTTACCCACAAAGGAGGCTGTAATGTAAAGCTGGAAATTAAAATCCAGTATTACATGCTTGGTAGTTTGAATGAGAGATGTTCCCCATAAGCTCAAGTATTTGCACACTTGGTATATGGTCCCTAGTTGGTGGTGCTGTTTGGGAAGGGTCGTGGAACCTTTCTGATACATGACCTAAGTGAAGGAAACATGTCTCTGGGGTCAGGCTTTGAGAATTCATAGCCTTCTCCTCTCCCATTCTCTGTTTCCTCTGTGTTCTTCAAGATGTGAGCACTCAGAATTCTGCTCTAGCTGCCACCTGCTACACCTTGTTGCCATGGTGGGCTCTCATCCTTCTGGAACCATCAACCCAAATAAACTTTCCCTTCTATAACTGGCCTTGAACATAGTGTTTTATCATGATAAAAGGAAAGTCATGACTGCACTATGCTTCCTTGACATTTGGTGAAATCAGTGGGAGTAATTTTCATCACTACAAATTTCCCTTCCTATTACAATCCAGCAGATAAAGACTTCCAGCCCAATCTCCCTTTCTAAGGAGACCAGGTACTATTTTTTCCTTATTTGTAAGTAGGAGGCTTCAGTTCTGTGCCAGTCTTTGGAATTATTCAAACAAGTCATTTATATCCTCCCCGGAGAGCAACCCTCACCTTTTGGATACTATAAAATCTGAATCCCACACCTGGTTTTCCTCTCTGCTCCTGAGGGCAACTCTGTGAGGTCTGTATGGCCTGCAATGTTCCATTGCCCAATAACCTGTCCAAATGGTCTGTAGTAATTACTAAACTTTGTATTTTCCTGAGGGTAAATACATGTTAGAGCTACAAAGACACTGATTCAAAAAATTATAAAGGAAAAACCAGGGAATGAAATGTTCACAGATGGGTTATAAAAGTCTGACATATTCCTGAGAATATAGAAGTCCACATGCGTTTGTGATGCTGTATGAATGTCCAGGAATTAAAGGCTAATGCAGGGTTTTAAGTGCTCTGTCATGCCATTAAGGGCATGAGTGTAGACAGAATTCATTCTCTCTCCGAGGATCTCTGAGTATAATGATTATTCTTTGGATTCTATAAATATGGTAATATCCTTGGTGAAAGAGACCCTGAAGATGTGACTAAATCAAGGTCCTTGTGAGATTTTTCTGAATTGTTAAGGTGGTCTTAATGTAAGCAAAAACTTAAAAATATATAAAAAAAGAAAAATGAAAAAAAGACAGAAAAAGAGGGTTAAGAGAAAACATGATCTGAAAAATAGTCAACTTGATGATTTTGACCTTGAAATCAAAGGTTGCCTGTAGTCTTAGAAGCTAGAGAAAGCAAGGAAAAGGTTTGCCCCCTCAGCCTCCAAGAAGCGACACAGAACCACCAACACATGCCAGATTTCTGGTGACAGAACTCTAAGAGAAACTTGTGCTTTTTAGCAAATAGATTTTGATAACATGACAGAACCACCGTAAAATACAGCCCGATTTACCAAATATAGCAAAGAGTGAGAATGTTACAGGTACAAGATATTTGTGGAACTTGTGTCAGGTTATCAGCTTTCATGAAGGTAAATGATCAGGGATATCACTGACCATAAATTAAAAGATAGAAATTGACTTTAGGGGCTGGCGAGATGGCTCAGCAGGTAAGAATACTAGTTGTTCTTGCAGAAGACCTGGGTTTGAATCCCAGCACCCACATGGCAGCTAACAACTGTCCATAACTCCAGTCCCAGGGGATCCGACAGCCTCTTCTGACCCCCATGGGCATTGCATGACATGCGTACACTTACCTACATGCAGGCAATACATGAATACACGTAAAATAAAAATAATAAATAAAATTTTAAAAAGAAATTGACTCTGAGAAATATTAGACATATTCTACAGTTATTAAAATCAGTTTCAGTAAATACTCCAAAGAACTATATGAAATAATTTCAAAGAATAAAAAAAAGTTTGAGTAAACTCTCACCCAATAATGAGTATTAATAAAGACACATAACTTATTTGCAAAACAATATGAGATATTGGAGTTGAAGAATATAAATGAAATAAGAAATCCTATCAGTGGTATCCAATATCAAATTTCTGCTGCTAGATAAATAGAATCAGTACAATTGTTGATAGTTCTATAATTGAGCATTCTAACTCAGATTAATGGGCGCAACAGAAGGTTGGAAGAAATGAAAAGATATGGAAAAATGGATTAGGAAATCAAGGCCTCAAATTTCGAAGTATTAACCTACTGAATCATAAAGCTAAAAAACCTGATGTAGAAGAACTCCGATTCACATTTAAGATACATCATAGTGAAGCTGCTGATAATCAGAGGCAGAGAGAATTTAAAATGCGGCAAGAGAAATCTAAATGGAAACGAGTGAAACAGAAAGGAGCAAAACCAAAGAGAAAATGAATGATACTAATTATTTCCCTGGAAAAGACCAGCATAACCAACAAATCTTTAGCTAGACAGAATGAGAAAAGAGATAGGAAAATCAAATAACGTAGGCTGGAGAGATGGCCCCATACGTAAAGGCTCTTCCTCTCAAGCCTGAAGACCTGAGTCAACCACCAGGACTCACATGATGGATGGAAAGACTGGACTCCTTCCAGGTGTTCTTTGATCTCCACATCCATGTCATGCCATGTGTTCCCACAATAATAAATTAAAATGCAATAAAAAACTAGATTAGTGATTAGTGAAGTAAGAATATTACTATACATACAGTAATATAAATGATTTAAAGAAATAATAGAAGCCAACAAAATGGACCATGTGGATGAAATAGTTTCCTCAAAAAACAGCTAAGCTGCTTCATGGAGAAACAGAATCATTTACATGGCATTGTAACAAGTAAATGGTTAACATGTTGACAAATACTTCCCACAGGGAAATTCAAAGACCAAAATATTTCTCATAAATGCTAAAAGAAGAATTAACACCAAATTTTCACTAATTTTTCCAAAAATATAAAAGGTAACGTCTATCTAGTACGTTAGTGTTCCAAGATGTTCCTCAGTGCAAGTTCATCCACTGGGGTATAGTCAGTCTATCTAAAGTCTATCTTAAAAAAATAGACCAGATCTTCCTTACCCAGCACTAATCAATTGCCAAATAGTTCTTTGGGTACAATTAGGGCCTGCTGCCCATTTCCACAGTTCTATGCTGGGTTTTTGTCTGTTTGAGTTTGCATGGGACTTGTGCATGCTGCCACCATTACTGGAGGTTCATGTGAGCAAGATCCCAGGAGCCTTTAAAGGCTCTATTTTTGTATGGTCATGGACCTCCTCCCCTGGCTTTTGCTATTTTTCCACCCCCCTCTTCCACAGTGGTCCCTGAGGGTGAACTTTAATCTAGGAGTCCTGTACAAGGGCCCACACTTTACAGACTCTTATTCTTTTTGCTTTGGCCATTTGTGACCCTTTGTGTTCATTGCCTCTGTTTCATGAGGGAGCATCATTGATGAGAGTTGAGAGTTGCATCAGTATTCTCTCTACCCTTTGTTTCACTATGACTTGATAGGCCTTAACATAATTGACAGAATGCAAATGCACGAAATCCAGTGGGAGGGAAATGGGAGGGTGCTGATGGGAAGGAGTAAAAAGATGATTAAGCTGTTATGTATGAAATACTCAAAAACTCAATAAAATATACCAGGCATGGTAGTCCACGCCTTTAATCCCTCTGCACTCGGGAGGCAGAGGCAGGCAGATCTCTGTGAGTTCAAGGCCAGCCTCGTCTACAGAGCGAGTTCCAGGACAGCTGGGGCTACAAGGAGACCCTGTCTCAAAAAGAGACAATTTTTTTTTTAATTCCAAAAAATATAAGTTAATATTTCTCGTTCCAAAAGGCCAGCGTTACTATGATACCAACACCAGAACAAGACATGTATAATGAAAACCTATGCACCAATGCCTCTTGACAAACTGGCAGCAATCTGAATCCAGCAACATATAAAAATGAGTATGCAATATGGACAAGTACTATTTACAACAGTAACTCAAAAAGGGTTCAGCAGATGAAAGCTCCAATATACAGTATTAATAAAAAAGAATATTACCACCGGATTATCTCTTTAGCTACGTAAAAACATGCGATTAAATCCAGTGTCCTCTCCTAAAAAAATAGAGGGACTCTCTCAACATGCTGAGGCATGTATGAAAACTTCATAATTTTCAATTTAGTGTTGGAAGAACATACATTCATAGATTTCCTCCAAGGAGAGGAATAAGGCAATAAAGTTCACGCTTACCTTGTTCGTTGGGTTCTAGAAAGGTCAATTGTGAAAGAAATTAATCTCATCCAGTTTTGTCTATTTTTTTCTTTTTTGTCATTTTGGAAAGTAGGTCTCTTTATTGCCCAGACTGGCCTTGAACTAACCATCCTTCTGCTTCAGACTCCCAAGTGCTTGGATTGTGTGTGCCACCACACCAAGTTCTTACATATAGACTTAAAAGCAACATAATTTTGGTCATAAAAAAATAAGAAAGTTATTAAAAACTATTTGTATCCTTAAGTTCAATTCACTGTGCAGAGGTTGAAGGTTGACATTAGGATGCCTTGCTCAGTTATTTCTGTCCCCTGCCCTACCCTTCTCTGTTCCTCCTTTTCTTTTCTGCTCCCTCCATCCCTCCCTCCCTCCCTCTCTCTTTCTTTCCTCTTCCTCCTCCTCTTCTTTCTTTCTCTTTCTTTTCCTCCCTCCCTCCCTCCCTCCCCTCCCCTGTTGATAGCATCTCTGTTTCTCTCTCATGAACCTGAAACTTGGTATTTTGGTTAGAGTGACTGAGCAAACCCATTATCTGTCTCTGTCTCCCCAGCACTGCAGTAACAGGGGCACAGCACTATGCTCAGCTTTTAAAATGGGTACTGGAGATCCAAAATCAGGTCCTCATGCTTACATAGCAAGCTTTTTACTCACTGGGCCATTTCCCCATCCTCAGATTTTGTAGTTTTTATATTCAAATACAAAACTAAACCCTCAATATTTCAAATAATGTTTTTTCCTTCCTTGACTTGTAGTGAACATACCTTAAGACTCATTGTTATGACCCTTTCTCCCAAAGCTCAGGGATCATCATGGAAGAGCAGAGGTGGTGAATGACGACAACAAAAGTGTTTTCCAGACACAACTGGTCAGATGCACATATGAGCGCACAACAGTTGTGATGGTATGCAAAAAACCTGCACAAGTTCAAACCAGACAAAGTCCCACCTTGGTTAGGGGAAGTGGCCATGAAGTCCCAACCCTGTCTGAGGAGCTATTGGCAGCTGGTGACAGCCAGGAATGGGAGAGCCAGTTCTTTTAAAGGGTATGTCCCCTGGTAGGTTGCCCATGCTCTGGTGGATGGTCACACACCCAAAAGTTCATGGACAGCACAAATTGAACTATATGTTTTGTTTTTGTTTCTGCTTTTAAAAGACAACACAAGGTGTAGACCCAAAGAGCATTTGGGAAGTACAGAATAGACTCACACAAAAATCAACAATTTTTAAAAAATGTATTATATTTGAGGAGGAAGCATGGAAATTTATGTCATGTTAATTAGTAGAGGTGATAAACATTACCGTTGAAATCTACCCAATGACTTTATAGACATACACAGGCGTCAAAGATCCAAGTGCAACCGATAAGGACTAGTAATAATCAGATACATACAGTTTAGAAATGCATGTGCCAACATCTCAGTGTTAGTAGCAAAAATAATGAATCTTTCTTTAAGGAACAATATATTCTAAAATGAAATGGAGATCTCTTTTAAAGGTTAAAAACTCATCCAATTTTATGTCTTACAGGGCTTATACTCAGTTCAATATTGTATAACTGTATTAATTCAACTGTGAACCTAGAAACTTACAGCCACTTGTGAAAGAGATGTACTCTTGCTCTGGAGTGTGTTACTGAATATGTTAAAGCTGTAATGAAATGCTTCTTCTAATCATGTAGTTATTAAAAATTAAAAATATATATAACAATAAAGCCTGGGGTGGTGGCACATGCCTTTAATCCCAGCACTCAGGGGCCAGAAACAGGTGGATCTCTGTGAGTTCAAGGTCAGCCTGGTCTACATAGCAAGTTCCAGGCCAGCTGGGGCTACAGGGAGATATTGCATCAAAAAGACCAAAAATTCATGATAATAGACAGGGGAGGGTGTCTCAATATGATCAAAATATGTTGTATGAAATTCTTGAACCAATAAAAATATTTTTAAAAGAGAACACAGACAGCCGTGTGGGTAGGAAAGAATGGTTATTTGGGAGGAGCTGGGGGAGGGTGGAAGAATGTGATCAAAATACATTTGAAGAAATTCCCAAAGGGCTAATAGTAACTGAAGAAAAATATAAAAGCAAAAAGACTTATTGTAACATAAATGATTTTATTTCTTTTTTGCTATTAGTGGTGATATCCTATTTGGATTTGGATTCAAATAAGGAATTGTAAAAAGAGAAACAGTGCCATAAGGAGTAGATTCAGAATACTGATTAGTTAATTCCATTAAGATATGTTTACTAATTTTGTTTGAGTATGATACATTGCATTTCCTATTTCTAGCCTTAATCATGACACTGTTACATAATTTGTTGCAGATTTTTGAGACAGTATAGTTCTTCACATCCTTTAAGATCAAAGTGAAATGTGTTCTTTGCCTACATAGATTGGGTCCACTTCAAAGTTTGCTGTTGTAAATTTTTACTGCAATAAGATTATCACTTTAATAGTAAATATTTGACAAAGAACTTTTTAAAATTATGTACCATTACTTTGCGGAATTGCTTTTGGTGTATTGCCCCATTATTCCAATTCAAACCTGCATTGTCCACAAGAAGCTTTGTTAATTTGCAAGAATTATTTCTTCTGGCAGTATCTGTTCTACACACATTGTTGTAGAAGGTTGAGGGTTGGAGGGAAGTATGGAAGTGAATAATTTAATGTATTTAAGAAGAAAATGTGATGCCACAGCACCAGAGGAAATTCCATGAACTTAAATAATAGATGATGAAAGTTCTGGAGTTCTTTAGAATACTAGTATCTCTGTAACAGAACTTGACACTTCTAAGTGACCCTAGCAGATCATCTAGCATTAACGTATCCTCAACAGAACCTCAGCCAAAACAGCTTAGACAGAAGTGGGAATCCATTATAACACTCTGAAGGAAGACATTTATCAAACTCTCCTGATGGGGCACTTACCCTTTGGAAAATTGTATTCAGCTAGTTTCCTGGAATGTGACTGATGAGTGCCTGGCAGTTTCAGTGCATCTGTATGTGTATATGTTTCAAATCCTACCCTAGTATATTCTCCCTACATTCCCATGCATTGGTAAACATGTGTTAGAACAATCCTAATAGAGAGAGAAACAGACAGAGACAGAGTAGCAGTGATTGTAGGTGTCTGTGTCACTGAGCATATATGTATGTCAGAGGACAGCTCACCTTCAAGTATTAGTCCTCACCCACTTTGGTTTGAAAGAAGGTTTCTTCCCTGTGTTATTCAGGCTTTGTGGCCCAAGAACTTCTGGAAATTCTCATGCCTCTACCTTGCTTTTTTACCCACTGAGCCATCTCCCTATTCTTACCAGATATTTTAAAAGAAAAGGTGTCTGCGAAGGCACTCCTAGGAAGTCTTTCTGAACCCCTTTTCACTGCAGCAGGATGATGCAACATAGGGACAATTGATATGTGTGTATTAATCAGCATCTTCCTCAGTTTTAGCTTCTGTGTTATCCTGTCACAGCTATGGTGGACATTATGTAATTTTAAGTATTTATTTAAAATTTTTAAGGGACAGTTTCCTTCTCTACAGAGAGGCAATATTGTCCTTGCTAGTGGATTCAATACCTACCATATCAGGGACATAAGGAAAGTGCTCATTAAATAGTGGATTTTGTTGTGGATATTATTTCTGGTGGCCTTTCTCATTCTTGCTGGTAGCTGGTATAGCTGACTCCATCTTATCTCTGCCTTTCTGTATGAATAGATCAGCTCTTCACCAGTGAAGTAGACATTGAAACAGTCTGAGGTGCTTTGTGCTTTAAGTAGACTATATGGTGGATCCGTGTGGATAAAAAGCAGTTTTTAAAGGTCGGGGTTTCCACAAGGCTGATTCCTGGCAACTAAGTAAACTCTTCAAAATGACGATGAAATCAGTTAGTCATCACTCAGTGGAACATAGTGCAAGGGCCTAAATGGATTGGTTATAGTAACAGATGTTAACCAATCTGTTTGAAAAGAATTTGTTCCTCAAATTAGCTAAAGGGAGCACAAAGTCAAATTTTAAAAAGGCTCATGGTACTTCCCCCAAACTCCAGCTAGGCAATGTCCAGCTAAGCTGGCCATTGTTTGGGTTACACAGATACAACTTAGTTCACATACAATATTGTTATTTTGTGTATAAATACATTTTATTTATTTATTATTTTTATTTCATATTTTATTTTAAAAATTTATTATTTTTATTTTATATTTTGTTTAAAAAATTTATTATTTTAGTTTTATGCATGTATTGCCTGAATGTAGGTAAGTACACCCGTGTCATGCAATGCCCGTGGAGGACAAAAGAGGCTTTCAGATCCCTTGGAATGGGAGTTACAGTCAGTTGTTAGCTGCCATGTGGGTACTGGGATTCGAACCCGGGTCTTCTGCAAGAATGGCCAGTGTTCTTAACTGCTGAGTCACAATTTTATTTATTTTTATTTTGTGTATGAGTGTTATGTCTGTGTGTATGTAAGTGCACTTGTGCCATACAGTGCCTGTGGAGCACATTAGAAGGCGTTAGATCCCCTGGAACTGGAGTTATGGATGGTTGTTAGCTGCCATGTGGGTGCTGGAATATGAACTCCAGTCTTCTGCAAGAACGGCCAGTGCTAACCACTGAGCTGTCTCTCTAGCCTCAACAACATTGTTATATATTCGAACTTTTCATGTTATAGTATTTATTTAGGCTTTTAAATATTTTTAAATTTTATTTTATTTTATTTGTGTGAGTATTTTTCATGCATATATGTAAGTGCACCTGTGCTTTCAATGCCATTGGAGGCCAGAAGATGGTGTCAGATCCCCTGGAACTGGAGTTACAGATGGTTGTTAGCTGCCATGTAGGTCCTGGGAACTGAACCTGGGTCTTTTGCAAGAGCAGACTGTGCTCTTAACCACTGAGCCATCTCTCCAGTCTCCTATTTAGATTTTTTAATTGACATATACTATTTTTTTTTTATTTATGAGATATATAGTATAATGATTTGATACATGACAATGATCTTTTGGTGTGGTGTGTGTTTGTGTGATATACTGTGAATTTTTATTTGTGATGTGTGTACTAAAGTGGGTGGCACACATGCATGGCACACGAGTGGATGTCCAAGGACAAACTTGGGTGGCATTCTTTGCTTTACATCTTTATTGAAGCAGGGTCTCTTTCTTGTTTATTGCCTCACTGTTTGGTTCAGACTGTCTAGCAAGCTTCTATGGGTTTTCCTGTTTCTGCTTCCCATCTCAATGTAGGATGTGCATTACCACACCCAGATTTTCATGATTTGAATTCAAGACCTCTTGCATGTGCAACAAGCGGTTTACCCACAGAGAAATCTCCCCAACCCTGCCTAAAATATTGTATATGCTTAAGATAGTCTTTTAAATATTAAGACAGGTTGAAATGATTTGGGTATATCATATTTAGTTGAAAATCTGAGTCAGGTAACATGTCCATGAAGAGCATTATAGACTTGGTGCTGTACACAGCAGAAATCTTTTATATGCAAGTTCTGGAAGCTGAAAATAATCTGAGGTCAGGGAGTCAGAATGCACAGCTTTATGTGAAGCCTCTTTTCCTGGTTTGTAGATGTCCATCTCTGTCCTCACAAGGTGAGAAATGAGAGTGAAAGGAAGTTCTGTGGTGTTTCTTCTTATATGAGCATTAATACTACCAGATGAGTCCTTCTTTTCATGACCCAATTATCTTCTAATGTCTATGACAATATCCTAAACCTGCCTGATCTTGTCTAATTATCTTCCAAAGGCACCAACTCCTACAAAGGAGTCAGGGGCTTCAACATTTGTATATAGGTAAGGGGAACACATTCATTTCATACAAGTTTTTAAAATACTGAGATAGAAAAACTGTTTCATAGGCAATACCACAAATTATTTGAAACATTCTAATATAAATCTATTGCTTTAACTCTGGTTTGCATTGTGATTCATAACCCTTTTATTTAATATAACAATAAATTAGAATGTTGAATGTACTGTCCTGGCTTTGGGCAGAGTTGAATTTGCACTGAGGGAAATTTGTCTTTGACTCCATTTTCTCCAGTTATTTCCATCCTATAAGTTCAGTTTATAATATTTGATCTTCTGTCATCTTTGTTTCAAGTTATTTTGGATGATTTTCTTCAGTAATGATGAAGAAGATAGAACTGCAGACCCAAAATTATTGTTGTAAATGCCTCCTAGAAATCACTCATCATCTATTATGTATTTATGATAGAGATGGCAGATGGGGCCTTGTAATTTTTTTTTTATTTAATCTCCAGCCTGGTCTGTTTCTGATATCACCAACACAATCCTTTTTTTTTCCTTTTAAAGATTTTTCCTTTCCTTATTCCTTGTTTCTTTAAGTATTACATCATTTGGAAAAAAAATACTTAAAAAAAAGAAAAAATTACTTTTTTCCCCTTAAAAGTTAGGTCAGCAAGCCTGAGAGCAGCAGTAGACTAAGGGTCTAAAGATAAATACTTAGAATTCAGTTTGACCGCCTGTCCATTTATCATAGCATTATCATAGCATAGTAAGTTCCTCGTAGGGCCTGTGTCTTCCCCAGTCTTTTGACTAGGCTTATAGTACCAGGTATGTATTCCATCTTTGTGTGGTTGGCAATGATTAATGCAGAGACACATAACTGGTCAAAGTGCTGAGGCTGAGTGACTTTTGAGTGCTCAGCCCTAAACTACACATCTAATTCAGCCCATCCAAGGCCCAAGAAACACTGTGGGAGAGGTGGTGGAAAGATTATAAGAGCTGGAGAATGTGGACTGCTGTGGAATTCTGTGTGCTGCATATGACGTGGCTATTGCAATTACAACAGTTGTGGTTATGTGTACACAAAAGGCGTAAAGAACAGCGGAAACTGCTTGAGGAAGAAGGGGGTCGGGTACTAGAAGGGAGATAAGAGCGGGTAATGGGGGTAGATATTATAATGATACAATGTATACATCTACAAAATTGTGCAAAATTAAATAAAAATAAGTGCTACAAGAGGTATAATTTTATTATTGCTCCTAATTATATGTCTTTCCATATGAGAAAACAGATACAACTTTGCTTTAGTGACTTTTCTTCATGGTAATAAAACTTGCTTTGTCCAGGAAACTGTAAGGAAAAGGAATATATGTTAGATCAGTGAAAAACGAAGAAGGCAGGTTAGTAATTTTCTGGTTTCTTATTCATTATTCATTTATTTAATTTTGTTTACTTCCTGAAAGACAGAAATACTTTAGATGCTTCTGTTTCTTCTGTGTACATTCTGGAATATACAGAGTAGCATTAGTGAACTGGCCTGTGGTAGAAATAAATCCAAAACGGATGACAGAGGGCTCACAAAGAACCTCCACCCTTACTGAGGAGTTATCGGCACTAGATGGCTGCTGTGAATGGGATAATCTTTTTTTTTTTTTTTTTTTTTGAAGCCACTGGTAGGTTGTCCATGCTCCAGTCGATGCTCCTCACCCATGTGCACACCCATGGGGACAGCTCTCATTGGACCTAGAGTGATTGTTGCAGTTGGTCATATATGTTAAGGCTTCTTGCTGGGTTTTTGTGTCATTTCAGTTTTGAAGGGTGTTGTATATGCCATCACTACTGCTGTAAGTTCATATGAGCAAGCTCCAAGAAGTTGGTAAACTCTTGTTTCCTTGTGGTCATCTACCACTCCTGATTCTTGTAATCTTTTTACCCCCTCTTCTGCAATTGTCTCTGAGCCCTGGGTGGGTGAGTTTTAATATCCAGGGACACACATTCTTCAGTCTCTCATTCTCTACACCTTGGCCAGTAGTGGCTTCCTGTGTATATATTCTCTCTACCACCTGTTCTACTATGCTCTGTGAACATTAGGTGTAGCTATGTCACTCGGGGCTGGACATAGTACTTATTCTCTGCTTTTGACCACAGTTGTGGAACTGTGTTATGGTCTCCATCTGTTGCAGAAAGAAGCTTCATTGCTGAGTTGTGAGAGGTATACTTGTCTACAAATTTCATCAGTCACAATTTCAGTCAAATTTTGCCTGGCTTGATCTTTTTCATATCTTGCCTAGGCAGCTCTAGTTTCTGTGAGTTTCTGTGTGCAATAGCCTTACCACGTCCCTGGCTCTGTCATTCTTTCTGCCCCCTCTTCTGCAATATTCCCTGAATCTCGGTGGTAGGGGGAGGAGTGATATAAATATTCTATTTAGGGATTTACTTCACTATGTAAATCTCAGAAATTTTTCTACTACTCTATTTTAGATATATACAAGTTTCCTAACTGAAATAGAGATGTGGACTCCTTAAGTTATACATTCGTGAGTCAGTGTGTGCACACAGTGATAAAAAGTAGACCAGAAATAATGTATCAAATAGTTGACCAAGGTTAGCTGTCCAGAGGATTCAGATGCGAGTGCTTACAAAGGGTTTTCATGCTTTAAAA
>NW_008335971.1:2928872-2946502 GCF_000622305.1 Nannospalax galili | reverse complement strand
GTAAACCACAAAGACACATAAAGTTCAAAAAAAGAAGCAGAACTAAACTTGAAGGCCTGAGTATCACACAAGAGTCAGAAACTACAAAAGAAATTCACATGTCAAAATCACAGAGAAAAAATAATAATATGAAAAACCAAAATAACATATCCCCACCAAATACCAAAAGTCCTCTAGAGGAGTACAATGAGAAACCTCTAGAGATAATGCAGGACATGGAACTCAAAAGAACAATTACAAACATGATAAAAGAATTCAGTTACCCTCACCAACCCCTTAGTTATCTCAGTAAGTAAGCTCAGTAAATTCATTGGTTCCCCAGTAAAACTTTAATCAAACATTGGCTTGACACTAGAACCTTGACAGGGAATAAGCATTGCTTAGCATTGCCAGGAAAAGAAGTTTCACAACATATTGAAAATTTATTTGTTAATGTTATTGTGTCTCATAATTATTTAAAAGAAAAAAATAAGAATGTAAAAGATGTTAAAAGGATGTGGGAATTGAAGTATTTTCTAGAAATAGAAAAAATGAGAAAGCCTAAGCAAGTGATGAAGGTCTGTTGAGGTTTGTCATGATATATAAAGGATGAGACAAAAATAATATACACATGATCTTAAAATGTCTATGGTCACAGTTTAGTCAACTAGTTTAAGGAACAAAATATATATCTAGTCAATGTTTATCTGAGAATATTTGGTTTCTTTACCCAAGCCATGTCTACATAGCCCATGATAATTAAAAGTACCAGGCTGGTAGGACTAGCCTAACTGGATGTTTAACAGCCATACTTTGAAGCCTATACTAATATGGTCAGGGGAACTTAAAGGACAGTTTTTGCCCCTTGTCCTCTAAGGTCGACTAAGTTCCAGAGGACTTTTGACTTTTCAGTGAAAACCACTTTAAGATTTCATCTAACCCCAGTCAGACTGGCTAAGACCAGGAGAACAAATGATACCAAATGTTGGAGAGGCTGTGGGAAAAAGGGAATTCTCATTCACTGCTGGTGGGACTGCAAACTTGTTCAACCCCTGTAGAAAGCAGTGTGGGGGACTCTTAAAAACTATAAACGAATCCACCATTTGATCCAATTACACCACTCCTTGGCATATAGCCAAAGAACTCATCCTATTGGAGAGACACTTGTACATCCATGTTGGTTGCTGCTCTTTTCACAACAGCTAAGAGGTGGAAGAAACTGTAGTATCCCTCACCTAACTTGTGGATAATGAAAATGTGGTTCATTTATATGATGGAATTTCACTCAGCAGTAAAGGAAGATGAAATCATGAAATTTGCAGGTAAACGGATGGAACTGGAAAGTGTTATACTAAGTGAAGTCATACAGACTCAGAAAAACAACAACAACAACAACAACAACAACAACAAAAACTAGAAATGACATATGTTCTCCCTCAAAGCACCAAATCATGATCAGTGAGTATATATCAAGACATTCCTACAGGATCCAGGATAATGAAAAGGAACCAGGGAGGTAAAGGAAAAGAAAGAATCTGAAAGAGAACAGTAGGAAACAGGCATTAATAAGGGCGATGTGGATAAAAATGGGGTTATTTTAAGGGTGAGAAAAAGCGGGTTATACAAGGAACCTTGGGGATAAAAGGAAGCAGCTCAAGAGAGGTCAGACCATACAAGAAGGGTATTATTAAGGGAGAAATGGGAAAAATGGGGGCACTTTAAATGGGGAAACCATGATGGAAGGCTTAGACAATGAGAGAGCTAATGCCTAGCTAGTTTTAAAAAACCAGAGGGAACCATATTAATTGAGCAACCTACTGACAAACTATACATACAACTAGCTGAAGGAATATAATACATGTCTAGACAAGGTTTATCTGAGAGCGTTTGGTCTTTGTCCAAGCTTTATCTACATAGCACATGGTAATTAAAAGTACCAGACTGGTGGAACTAACCTTCCTGGATGTCTACCAGCCATACTTTGAGTCCTACACTAATTTGGTCAGAGGGACATAAAGTTTTTGATCCTTTCCCTCCTAGGTGGACTAAGCTCCAGGGGATTATGAACATCTCTCAAAATCTCCTGTAACTGTGGTGTGTCACCTGTCCTCTTGATCAGGGAGGCCATGGAGACCCCACCAAATGGACTTGAACCAGTGTCCAGTCCACAAAGAGGAGAGTCAACACAGAGGAAACATTTCCTCCATGCTTCCAACTGAAGCCAGCCATTGTTGAGCAGGACCTTTGACTTATCTTCACATAGATGAAACTGGTATAAGTAAGGAGGCAGGGACTCCTCCCAAGCCCATGTGACCTCTGAGGAACAGATCCTCAAATGAACTTAAGAGTAAAAATAAATTGGTTTATCTGGGCCAACTGAATGGTCTTAAACACCTAAAAAAGAAAGTATAATCAAAGGTTAAAGGGATCAGTATAATTCTTTAAGTGTCCATGTGTATAGCTAAAAGCTACATAACAAGAAACAATGCCAGACAGGAGATACCCACCTTTGATTTGTTGCCTAGGGTAGCCCAAGAGTCTCCTAGACAGTAACCCAGCATAGAACTGGGAAAATGAACAGCAGAGCCCAAGTCTATCTAAAGGAATATTGGCAACTGATTACTGCTAGATGAGGAAGAGCTGATCTTCCTCAAACAAGGAACTCTAGACAGACTGACTAGATTCAACAGATGGACAAGCACTGGAAAATGGTTGGGGGTGCCGACATACAATGGACAGTAACAGGGATTACAGAGTATATGGGCTCCAATGGTGGGGGGAGATTATGGGAGGGTGCCATTTGGGATGGGTATATAGGTGAATAAGATTGTTTGAGATGTTCTGTGTGAGATACATACAAAAATCAACAAGTAAAAAGAGTTATATTTGAGGAAGAAGCATAAAAATCTGCTTCATGTTAATTAGTTGAGATGAAACAAATTACCATTGAAATCTTCGTGATGATTTTATATCCATGCCCAGGTGTCAGGATCTCAGAAAGTAACTGACTATGACTAGTAATAATCAGATACACAGAGATTAGAGATACATGCGCAAACATCTAAGTGTTAGTAGCATTAAAAATGAGTTTTTCTTTGTGAAACACTATATTTTAAAATTAAATGCAATCTTTTTTAAAGGTTAAAACATCATTCAATTTTATGTCTTATAGGGTTTATACTGAGTTCAATACTGTATAACTGTATTAATTCAATTGTGAACATAAAAATTACAGCCAATTTTGAAAGAGATGCATCTTTGCTCTGGAAATTGTTATTGACTATGTTAATGCTGTAATGAAATGCTTCTTCTAATCATGTAGTTATTAAATAAATAATTAAAAAAAGAAATACCAATAAATATATATTTGTATATATTATTTTAATTTTATGTGTATGAGGATATTATTCGCATGTATGTAAATGCACCCATGGTCTGCAATGTCCGTGGAGGTCAAAAGAGGGCGCCAGAACACCTGGAACTGTACTTCCATTCATTAGCTGCCATGTGGGTGTTAGGAACTGAACCCAGGTCTTGTGTAAGAGCAGTTAGTGCTCTTAACTGCTGAGCCATCTCTCCAACCTTTAGGGCTTACATTCTTTGTCTTGCCTATATTGTTTGTCTCTTACACAAGTAAAGCAAATTTATGACTTACAAACACACACACACACAAATATATTAGTTTTCTCAAGATAATATTGAAGTATAACAATTCCCAACTTATTGATATATAATAGCAATAACAATAGCACCTTATCCAACAGTGCTTTTTTGGAGTAGAAAGGAGATGAGTCAGCTGTGCAGTACAAGTTTAATGTCTTGTGTATCATAAAGGTTAGGTAGATTTGCTTGCAGCCTGTTTTATTTATAAGATTTGGGGTTTCTTAAGTTTAGGGTGCCTCAACTGTAAAGTTGATTGTATGTGTAGCGATTACCTAGGCATCACATCTGAGGAATATGGTACACTATGATACTAAATGAACATGAAACTCTTGGGTTCTTTTGTATCATTAATAGTAAATACCCATGTCTCTAATATAGGAGCTTGTCATGGTTGCTTTCAGTTATCAACTTGATATATTTGGGAAAAGAGAACTTTAACTATCTGGCACTGTGTTCCCTGCCAAGCAGCTCCCAGGTATTCATATGCATTAATGTTCATAACATTATGTGCATTTTTCATAGGGTTTCTAAGGCATCATTTTCATTCCGGGTTTCCTAGCCCTTTGAGATTCACTCATCTCTACTCTTTTTTCTCCCTTCTGGCCTCCCTTCTTCCTCCCTCCCTAGTCACAGTGCCTCCATTATTCCCACTCTCCTTCCAGTACCTCCCAACTCCCACCATCTTTCCTCTTCTGACTTCCTTCCCTCCGCCACACCATGGTCCCTTTCATGTCCCTCCCTCCTTTCCTTCCTCCTCTCCTCCCTGCCTATTATTACTAGCACTTTTTCTACCTCCCTAAAGACTGTGGGACTTTTAAAGTTGTACTGTGTTTTCCATTATGATATTAAGTGTGATCTTGAAGAGAAAAAAAGAAAGGTTATGATTTAAAGTAATGTGTCTGTGGGACAATGTTGACAAGAGGTGAAATGTCAATAGAGAAGAAGACTAGGATAAAGCCTCTAATCCTCTGCTATCATTTAAGAAACTGTCATATCACAAGGTAATTGCATATATGTACCTGCAACGGTTGTGATAGCATGCACAAGACATGCACAAGCCCAACCCATAGAAAACCTAGTGTGCATGGGGGAAGTGGGCACGAAGTTCCAGCCCTAACTGAGGCACTATTGGCTATTTATAGGTTCTTGGGGAGAGAGAGAGAGAGAGAGAGAGAGAGAGAGAGAGAGAGAGAGAGGAGAGAAAGATTTCTTCAAGGGTATTTTGAGTGGTAGGTTGACCAGATTCCAAGAGAAGAATCTCTATGTTCCTCTCAAGGCACATCATCTCTCTTAAAGGAGGAAGAGGCTCCATGTCAAATCTTGAAAACTTGCATAATGCTTCAATATTTGGCCAACTGTTAGTAAATATTCTGATCAAACTGTATTTAAAAGGAGAGTGCTATTGATTCCAATTCTACATACCACTAGAGCTATGTCAGTTTACATTGAGATATTGACACACAGCACAAAGATCAAACCTCATTTGTAAAATATTTTTTAAAATGTGACTTTTCTCTATTAGCCTAATGGACAGATTTTTTTTTTCTGTAGGAACTGTAGATTTTAACATATTGGAAATAAGAAATCTGCTTTCTCTTGAGTCATATAAGCCACCCTTGGATTAAGAGGGAACTATACTTAGACAAATGGCTCTTGCTCTCTTTTTTTTTTTCTACTGAGGAATGGGAGTGTCAGTTCAGATTAGGGTCTTTCATCTTTATATAAAAGGAAAGCCTCATTTCCTCTTGTAACACTTACATTTAATCAAGTTTACAATTTGCCCTTTGCAATCTTATTAATTTGATTTTCTACCATTTTCACACATGTCCTCCCAGAGCTAGTTCAGGTTCCTTACAATTCCTGCTATACACTCTGTCCTTTTGACATTCATAGATCTTCATTCAAATAAAACTTTACTTGAAACTCAGAAATATAGAACAGATAAAAGCTGAGTTGCTTTTATGGAAGAAAAATAATTAGCCACACTCCATTCAGTCTTTTTTTTTTTTGCAGCTATCATTCAAAGACTATCATGATCCTAGTGAATTCTATTTTTCCCATTCATTTATTTGGCCAATTCTTTTTCTTATATCAATATCTTCTTGGAAGACTTCTTAAAAATTTTTATTGAGCTTTTGTAATTTCATGCAACAGTCATTAACCAAATTTAGATCCCCCCCATCATGCCCCCCATTTCCCCACCAGACCTCATGTATTCCACTATAAATGATAAATCCTATCCAGTCAAGCATTTGTAACCAGATGTCCTTCAGTGTAAATTCACTAGTCAGTCTAGTCAGTCCATCTAGGGATTGTTTACAAGGCATATAAACAATGCCTACTGGTCCCTCACCCAGTAGAAATTACTGGTCCCTCACCCAGTAGTAATCAGTGTTCAGTAGTTCTCAGCCTAGGCCTTACATGCCACCCATTTCTCTCCTCCCCCCCGTGGGCCCTTTGTTAATTGAATTGGCATGAGTCTTGTGCTCGATGCCACCATTGTAGGAAGGCTTTTGTAACATGCCCCAATAACTGAGATATCACAGCAGTGCAATAGCACGTATCATAGTACACTATGATGCTCTAGTAGTGTATATTGCTCGCTAATGCAGCATCAGATATTGGTTGAGAATAGGCATGCCTTTCATTTTATTCCTTGTGCCTAGAGCAGTTCCTAAGACACGACAGGCGTACTATCTATTCTTGCTGGAAAGGTTATGATTTGAAGCAATGTGTTTGTATGACAATGATGACAAGGGGTGAAATGTCACAGTTGGCTTCAGCTGTCAACTTGATACATCTGGGGAGGTGGAACCTCAGCTGGGGAATATTCTCTATTGGATTGTTTTGTGGGCATGTCTGTGAGGCATTTTTTTGATTGTTGAGTGATGTGGGAGGGCAGGCCTATTACCTGTTTTTGCTGAATGAGTTAGCAGATGAGAAAGAGTTTCTATACTACCATGTCTCCTTTAAAGTGAATCTTTTCCATATGTTAACTTTACTTACACAAACATCCAGCATTATGGATTAAGAATTAAATGTGCAATATTAGAATGGCATGGTTTGGTTTTGGGGCTACTTTCATTCCTTTTTAAAGTTTGTGTGTATATGGATGATGTCTTTGTGTGTGCATGAGTTCACATGTGTGTGTAGGCATGCACATGACATGGCATATGTGTGAATATCAGAGAGCAACTTTGGTTATTGGCCCCTGTCCTCTCTCTTGTTTTAGATAGGCTCTCTTATTTTGCTACTGTGAACTCTAGGCTAATTTGTTTATGAGCATCTAGG
Source organism: Nannospalax galili (assembly GCF_000622305.1). Taxonomy (NCBI): domain Eukaryota; kingdom Metazoa; phylum Chordata; class Mammalia; order Rodentia; family Spalacidae; genus Nannospalax; species Nannospalax galili. Next base: position 2,939,569 of record NW_008335971.1, on the reverse strand, counting down.
GATTCTTCTATCTCTGCCTCCCATCTTGTTACAGGAGGGCAGGGATTGGAGGAACATGCCATTGCAACCAGCTTTGAATCTAAATTCAGGTCCCCATGCTTGTAAGCCAGGATTTTACCCATGGAGTCATCTCTCTAGCCCAATGCTCCCTTTCATTCTTAATGGATACTATTACTTTTATTTTTATGGTCATTCACAAAGTTCTTCTTAAAACACTTGAGCCTCATGATAAAGTTGAGTTACAAGCTGAATGGTGCCCAGTTTTGCTATTTGTATTCCCCTTTAAAGTGATTTCCAGTACCATGTAGCTAAGGACTGGGGAACATAATCTCCTTAGATTAATGGTAATCACCATTGTAAAATGAATCATCTCAGGCACTCCTCTAGATCTTGATAGTTTTCCATGGATATAATTATTTGCTACTAGTTACAGTTTTACTTAATTTTCACCCTCCTTTTCTGTGTCTGTGCTTATTTATGTTGGGGGAAGGAAGGCTTTAAATTACAGACTATTTAATGGTAAGTCTACAGAAAATCAAACGCCCTCAGACAAAAAGCTAAACCACACATATATACAGGCTACCATGTGTGTGATACACATTGATTGATCTTAGTTGCATAATATATTAGTAGCATTTGAGGAGGATCATGTTGTGATCTACCTTATTGTGATAATCTTATTAGACATACTTTCTTTAAAATCCAAATATTACTAGATTTTGAGAACCAGAAAAATTCTTTCTGGTCATCTCATTTCAAACTTCTATCACACTAAATTATAAGTAGTGGCAATCCAGGAAAGCCTTATGCTTACTACTTCTAATACTATTGAAATGAATGATGGATGTTTTGGGTATCCTGGGTAGTTTAAAATCTCCCTCTAGTACTTTGAATTTTCTGTCTATTTATAGTATGAAACCAGAACCTCCTTTATTAGGAATTTAAGTGGCTGTGATACCTCTCATTCTGAATTCTTTCTACAGAGTTCTGAATCCTTATTAATTCACCTCCCTGTTGTTGCTCCTGTGACTGCTGTTCTCCCCACATCAGTTTTTCTGTGTATCAACTTTTTTCTTTGTGCCTCTCCTCTAAATGAACTGATTGACTATAGTTATCATGATTAGTCTGTTTGAACAGAAAGATTAACAATATGCAACTTCCACTTGCATCTTTGAAATGTTCAGGACTTCCCAGCAGCTGCCTTTCCATGATTCAGCCTAATTGCCAAGATCTCTTTAAGTTCTCTTCTGCTGTCTCTAAAACACCACATTCATTATTCTGTAGGGCAGTCTCAGTCTCTCTCTCCTATAAGAGCCACTGAACTAAATTTGCAAATATAAAAGGCCATTAACAGCCTCCCTACAAAAAATTGTCATCTACCACTAAAATAAATGCCTTTGAATTTCATTAAAACAAAGGTCAGGAATGGTGTCTATGTGGTTGTGTGTGTGGGGGGGGTGTGAGTGCGTGTGCACTTTTTTGAATACCTGCAGGTGATGGTCTTCCTGGGAGAAATGATTCATTTGGTAGTCATTTCTTTATTATCATGATGGCTTATGTGTATGAACATCTCAGTCTTACATATACATGTGCAACATACTGTATACTTTTGTAGTTATCTATAGTAAGAACATTTTAATCCTGAATAAAATCTTAAAAACTCAATTTATCAAAAAAATCCCAATAAAACTCAATTTATCGGAGGAATTTCAGCAAAAATTTTCTAAATTAAAATAAATTGGGTCTGGAGAGATGGTTCAGTGGTTAAGAGCACTGACTGTTCTTGCAGAAGACCAGGGTTTGAATCCCAGCACCCATATGGTGGCTAACAACTGTTCATAACTCTAGTTCCAGGGGATCTGATGCTCTCTTTTGTCTTCGATGGCATTGCACAACAGGGGTACACTTATACACATGCAGATGTAACACTCATACACATAAAATAAAAATAATCAAAAGAAATTTTTAAAAATTAAAATAAGTATTTCCAGACTGAATTGTGCCTATTCTATGAGACAGCATTTTATTACATAGCTTAATAATAATTAGAACAATATTATTTTTCCACATATCTAACAGTTTATATTTTGAATCAAATTTTAATATAATAGTTCCAAAATTATAGTAACTAATAATAGAGCCCTTATACTCTGTTTTATAGTGAAATAGTTCTGTTTATTCTATTTACTCTTTATCTTTAAACACTTGGAATTCGATCACATTTAAGCTAAACTTAGGGAAATCTCTAATGCACCTTTATCTAGAATATATAATCTTAGAAAGCTGTAAGTTCTAGTTAATGTAATAAGTGAGCTTATTATTTTTGTAGCATTTACAAGATTTTTCTGAGACAAAATTGTATTACATTAGTAGAATTACCCCATCGACATTTTTTGGTTTAAATAACTATCAATTAAAATATGACAAGCTTTTCTGTTATCCTATTTATAATCCTATTGATGGAGATTCATTTTATTTACAGAATTATATTGATCTTGCGAGTTCCTGAAAGGCACTTGGAAAGCACAGTAATGGGATAGATGGATTCCGTGCCTTGAAGATCAATCAGTGGGAACTTCGTGGATTATAAAGTGAAGACAAATGTACTGAGGTCAGCATTTTGTTCCTGCTGCTCTTTCTGGAACTGCAGCCAGCAGCTTATTAGTACTAGTTACATACTTTCTGGAATAGCAAGTGAATACGATCACAATACCGAGGAGTTTCTTGGCAGGGAGTTTCATTTCTTTAACTGCTTTAATTTTGGTGATTGCATTAGATGCAGTACATCTCTGATGAAATGCTCTCAGCCAAGACCTGGGAATATATCAAGTAGGAGCTGATGCCTCATTTCTTTGAGCAGGGCACTCCACTGCAGTAGAAATGGAAAAGCTAGTAAATGGTTTCCGTAATGTTTTATTTTATTCTCTGTAATGTAATTGGGTGGAAGATAATAGTACTACACCCTGACTGAAATGTGTGTGTGTGCATGTGTGCGTGTGTGTGTGTGACTGCAGAAGTCAATAAGCAAATATGTGAATTTGTGTGTATGTGTTATATTTATACCTAAATTTAAACTTGTCTATTCAACAGTTTATGTGGGACATGGATATGATCTCTCACAGATTAAAAAACCTTTCCACTGTATTCTTATGTATGTATTTGATCCAGGCCAACCCAGACCTTTTATAACATGTATGCTTTGTTCCTAAAAAACCTGGTATGTTTTTGTGAAATGAAAATTAAAAATATGCCCATTAGAATTATCAAACAGTTACATCTTTACAAACCCACGTGAATTTGCAGATCAGCAGCACTGGTAAAGATTTTTATGTTCTCAGAAATTGCAAGTATATTGATGCACAGCCATGTTTGTGGCTGTTCTTTTCACAACAGCTAAGAAATGAAAAAAAAAACCACCTAAATATCCCTCAACTGATGAATGGAAAATGTTGTAAATTTACACAATGGTATTCTACTCAGTGGTAAAGAAAATTTAAATCTTGAAATCTTCAGATAAATTAATGTAACTAGAAACTGTTAGTAAGTGAAGTAACAGTCAGAGAAAACAAGTGGCATGTTCTTTTAAATTTGTGGATCTAGCTCAAATCCATGGATAAGAGTGTACCTTTTCTTTCACTCCTCATCAATGAAGCTTCTTTTGCAACAGATGGAGACTAATACAGAGTTCTAGAACTAGCCAAACACACAGAAAAGTGTCTGTGGGATGCTTAACCTTAAGTGACACATCTTTAGTGCAAACTCTACACATGGGATGAATGCATCTCTGAGCACTGACCAGAGAAATTTCCTTATGCAGCAGATGATAATTAACACAGAAACCCATAATTGGCTAATGTGTAGACAACAAGCTGCAGAGTGCTTATACCTGAACAGCATATCTATTTCAAACTTCTGGCTCCCAAGGCCCAGGAATCATTGCAAAAGAATAAGCAAAATGATTGTAAGAGCCAGAGGTGGTGGATGACCACAAGGAAATAAGAGTTTTCCAGATAGCTTCTCAGTTACTCATATAAACTCACAGCAATGGTGACAGCATGCACAAATCTTATATAAGCTCAAACCAGACAAAATCCTAGCATAGGCATGGGGAAGTGGCTAAGAAACCTTAACCCAACCTAAAGAACTTTTGGAAACTGATGGCTGCAGGGAGGGGGAGAGACAATGTCTTATAGGGATGGGACTCTTGGTGAGCCCAGTTGTTGGACCTACACTAAAGGGTATTTGAGGACACAAATCAGACTCTACAGATCATTCTATACATTTAAGAAAGTATATTAAATTGTGCAGGGGCAATGGGGAAAGGTGAAGATAGGGGAGGGAATCTAAATATCATCAGACTATATAGTATGAAAACCACAAAAATTCGAGGCTGGAGAGATGGCTCAGTGGTTAAGAGCACTAGCTGCTCTTGCAGGTTTGATTCCCAGAAGGCACATGATGGCTAACTGTGCATAACTCCAGTTCCAGGGGTTCTGATGCCCTCTTCGGAACTCCACAGGCATTGCATGACACAGGTGTATTTACATGCAGACAATACACGCATACACATAAAAATAAAATAAAAACAATGGACAAATATTAAAAAAGAAAATCACAAAAATTAAATTAAAAATAATTTTTAAAAAAGTTGCCAGTGTACTAAGAAAATAGTGTTATCTCCTGGTTGGTTTGGGGTGTGTGGAAATGTAAAGGATTCTGAGTAACTATATGAATTTGTGTAGTATGTATATATAGAGACATAGAGGACACAAATCGGACTCTATAGGCCATATTATACATTTAAAAAGTACATTAATTGGGCAGGAGGCAGTATATATAATGTATAAAACCCATGTTTATGAGTCATGTATCCTCATAAATTATCCTTTCATAAATTCAGTAGATTCTCATTATTAAAAATGTATGTAGGGATTTTTATGCTCTATAGAAATTACGAGCACCTTAACGGTGACCTAAAAATGTTCAGTAGCAGAAGAATGATTAGAGTGAATGTCCACTGTGCAACCTACTGAAGACAAAGTTGACTCAATGGTCCCAAACAAGCAAAATAGATGAGAAAACAGATGCCAATCCTCAATGAACATGGTATGATTCCCCTATCAGGAGTGATGTGGTGGAGTTCTGTGGTATAAATTTTATTATTGGAAACTGAGGTATGAAAATTCACAACTCAAGTGACCTGGATGAAGAACCTGTGGGAAAAGAATGTCAATAGAGCAGATAATGCCTTACCTCAGACGCCGATGACCCCTAGCTGCATGCCATATTTTCTGTGTTCCACGGGACCCTGGGATATTTAGGAGCTGCAACCTGGTACCTAAGTCTTTGTCATCCCATTCAGCAAACTCAACAAAACATCAATAGTTTCCGATTATGGCAATGAATTTTATGGCTAAAATAACTTGAGAAATTGCAATGTCTATTTCAGGCTGTGAATTTAATGTTTGCCATATGTACTGTGTAGTATTTTCTCATAATTTCATTCTTAGCTAATTTTTTAAAGGAGTCCTATGCTTGGATTTCCAGAAATAATGTCCAGAACAAAAATGGGAAATTGACTGGAAAATTGCATCAACATTTAATATGTCGGGTAAGCAAGGAGCTAGCACATGGATAATGTTGCTAAAAGAGCTCTTATCTGATGGAATTAATTGTCCTAATTTCTTTCTTGATCTTTATCTCATTGTTCTATTCCATTTTCTGTCACTTAAATTCACAGAAACAAAATGCTAGTGTCTCTTTTTTCTTACATTACTAGACTAACTTAATAAAAATGTCTACATTTCTAGGCTGAGAGCATCTTTCTGTAGTCTACTTTTGGAGCACTGTCCTAGGGTCTGGAGGTAAATGGAAAGATTAAAAAGAAATTAAAGAATTTGAAGACATGGATCATTTACTCCCCAATTTTGGTACAGTTTTGTTAACCTCATCAAGCCTCAAATACTTTCTTATAATATAGTAAGGTAAACTTGCTGAGCTCTAAAGGTTGAAAGACATAATATTATATAGCATGGACAGTAGTAAACAGGATTAATTCATAGACTTACAACTTTATGATGAACATGCTCCTTCTAATGAAGCACCATTTGCTTTACCAATGCCTTCTCAACATTTATTTTCCAACACCTCATAAAATAGTGTGAAGAGTCCTTATTGACTCTTTGCACTCCAGAGCTAAGAAGCCTGAAAGCTGAACATTGATGTTCCTCCACAATGAATCACTGCTTGTTCTAGGACTGGAAATTCCCAACTATAAGAAAAGCTGTAGAACTAGATCTAGCAAATGGGAAAACATGTGATTCTGTTCATACAGTACAAATAATTCACATAATCATTTTCTTTAATAATGTAGACAGGTGATGGTGGTGGTATTGACATGAACTCTGGGTATTTGGGAGGTATGAATGTAAGGTATTACTACATTTAGAGTCCCAGCAGTTTTGTAACACTGCTACGTGTGGCACATCTTTCACACTTAAAAATGTCTGCCACAAATGTTTTGCATTCATGATAAATGTCTATATTCAGCATGACATGAGTTACTCAGATACTGTCAATGCACTTTAAGATGATTTGACTTAACAGTATTTTTTTTAATATAATGTGAAAGCATACTCCCACAACCATGCTGTTCTTTGCTTTTTGATATAGTACTCAACAAGTTACACCCCAGAGCCACTGCTTTATTATAAAATACAGTTTATAGTAACTGATTTTTCCCAACTGTGCACTAATATTAGTGTTTTGAACACATCTAAGGTGGTGCTGTGTAGCTATTTCTTGAGTTTTAACATTTCCTCCCGGAGCAAGATGAGAAGCTTGAGATTCATGGAGTAAATGAAACACACAAAGCCCATGGCATAAGGAAACTACATGATTTGGGAAGATCCTGAAAGTTAGACGATTCTCAAGGTCCCACCCAAAGTATATAAAAGCAGTAACCATTGCTAGGAAGAATGAGTTGCCTACTAGGTGAGTTGCCTGTAAGTTGTGCAAGGGAATCCAGAGATGCAGTGTTTATGAGTTGTTGCCTAGGCTGGGTGGACTTATCAGTCAGACAGTCACCTTTGAGTCTTCCATGTTCCTGTAAATAACCCCCTACTCATATCCCTGTAAGCAACTTCAATAAACTCACTGGTTCACTAAGCTAGACTTGGGTGGAATTGTTTCTTTGGTCTCTTGTCTGTGACCTATCTGAGACATTTGTTCATGGATTCTCAAAAAAATCAAACAACAGGTAGTTAATGCTAAGCTATGCTGTGTAAATACATTTTCTATTTAGCAGTATTTTGTACTTACAATGGGATTATCAGGATATCCCTCATCATAAACTGAGGAGCAATGACAATGACTAAATCATTGCGTAGATAAATGCATCGAGCACAGAAAGATGAAGGCACAGAAAAGCAATGCGGAAAACCTACAAAGATGGGTTTTCAACATTCAAGGAGGCACTAGAAATTTATTTGTTCAGTGAAAGCTGAAGCTCTTCAAGCTGTACGTACAGAAAGAGTGCTTAATTAGTACTATGTTTTTGGTTATTCATCTCGTTTTCTGATGCAGGGATCACAGTGTAGTCGAGGTTGGTCTCAAACCCGAGATCCTCTTGTCTCAATGCCCAGGTGCTTGAATTGCAGGTGGGTGACACATACCAGGTGATTGCATAAAGGATAATTCATACAGGTAAAATAAAACAAAATATACAAATACTAAAAATGAAGGAAAAAATTTAGTATTATTGCAAGATTAGGAAGATATTTTCATAGTCCTTTCAAGCCTGTTAACGAAATAAGAACATAAACAAATCCACCTCACATCCTGGAAATGAGTGTAAGAAACAGAGGAAAAACATTCCGAATGTCCAAGTCTTTATGTATGAGAAACTGTCTTATCATTCATTGTGGACGAGATAGAAGATGATTGAATTTGATAAGATTTGGAAAGGAAGATAAGGAATTTATGCTGGGCATTGAGATTTGTAGATAATCGCTTGTTACTCATGTGAGGCTCCCCTGGATGTATTTGAAGAAGCTGTGAGAAGCTAGGTTCTGGAGCAGATTTGTGTGTTTCTTCGTGGTTACAGTGGAGATAAACCTGGAGTGGTAGTAGGACTTTGAGTAATGATAGCACAAACACCAAACAGGGTGATGTGCTCCTGGGGAAGCACATTTACAGACTGCAAGGAGAAAGCCAGCAAGGAAAACGAAGCTGAAGGTGAGAATTAAGAAATATTTCAAGAAAGTACATTGACTCTGACTAGATGCCTAGGTGAAACTAGACTCCTGTGAACTTACCTTGTACTTCGTTTAGACCAGAAAAATTCCAATAGACATGGGGAAAGGATTAAGAAATCCCAACTCAACCTAAGGAACTTTTGGCAATTGATTCCTACTGGGAGGGGGAGAGATAGTGTCTCACAGGGTTGGGATTCTTGGTGGGCCCAGAGGATGGACTCTTTCCTACTGAAGGACATTAGGGGACACAAGTCAGGCTCTATAGACCATATTACACACACACACACACACACACACACACACACACACACATATATTTAATTGGATGGGGGCAGTGGGAGGGTGAAGAAGAGGGAAGGAATCTAAACGCTGTCAGATTATATTGTATGAAAATTCCCCAAATGAAATAAAAGATAAAAGAAATGGAAACCTTAAATTCTCCCACTCTATCAAACAGACCATATAATATAGAAATTAATGATGAATTTTACAATTGGTACCCAAAGAATTTTGAACTGATAGAAACATGTTTGCATTTACAGAGTAAAATAAAATGAAACAAAATGATACCAAAATTGTTACTTTTCATGAGAATAGATATATTCTCTATACCCCTAAAAGTGGTCACTAAATGATAAACTGCATTATGTGCAGAAGCTCCATTTTGAGAAACACATTTTGAAATTTCAGTTCCAGCATTGTCTGAGGAAAGAGATATGGCATTTATGAGACTTGGCTAATGTGGGCAGACATATTTCTTGAGACTTCATAAGAGTATTTAGTGCATATATCAGTCCTTGGGCTTTGCTTTAATTCTGCCATCCATCAACCAACCAATCCAATTATTGACTATAAATATTGAAAATTATGTGATTATCCAAAGTGGTATGTTCCACTATATGTTAATTTTGAGGATTTAGTTAGTTGATGTGTCATTTATTTCTGAGTGTAGTGATAAGCTTCAATTTTAGGCTTTGCAATGCTGAAGACTAAATTCCAAATCAGGATTAGTTTACCTAGATCATATCATTCTGAAAGGGTATTTACGTTGTAGTTTCCTTTTCTTCCCCTCCCCTCCCTCCCTCCCCTCCCTTCTTCCCTCCCTCCTTCCCTCCCTCTCTTCCTCCCTCCCTCTCTCCATTCCTTCCTTCCTTCCTTCCTTTGTAACAGGGCAACTTCTTGACCATAGCTACACCATGTTAAAGTTTACACTGACTCTAGTCTCTGAAATTATCGGGCAGTTGGCCTAGGGTGTGGGAACACAAGTCAACAGCATCCAGTTATCTTGGTAACAGATCAGTGTGCCCTGGAGTGCACCTGCTAACTGCAGATTTACGACTTCTCTAGGTTATGCTTGGCTTGATTCTGCAAAATAGAAAGTGTTGGGACTGGAGAGAAGGCTCAGCAGTTAAGAGCTTTGACTGCTCTTGCGAGGACCCAGGTTCGATTCCCAGCACGCACATGGCAGCTACGAACTGTTCTTAACTCCAGTTCCAGGGGAATCCAAAACCCTCTTCTTATTTCTGCAGCACTGCACGACAGGGGTGCGCTCACATACATGCAGGCAATACACTCATACACATAAAATAAAAAATTAAAAAAAATATTTAAAATAGTAATTGTTACTTAATTAAATAGAAATTATTAAGGGGGCTTTGCACCTGTAAGCTTGGGAGCTTCCCTGGTTATAGTTTCGCTGTTTAAAAGCTTACCCTAGAGATGGCTCAGGGCTACACACTTGGGTTCCGGCACCCTTGTGTAGTACCCGCTGGCCAGCAAAGGCTGTCATTCTGCAAAAACTTTGTCTGACTGGTCTCCTCTGGTGAAGCACCTCACAATACCTACCTTCCTTCCTTCCTTCCTTCCTTCCTTCCTTCCTTCCTTCCTTCCTTCCTTCCTTCCTTCCTTCCTTCCTTCCTTCCTTCCTTCCTTCCTTCCTTCCTTCCTTCCTTCCTTCCTTCCTTCCTTCCTTCCTTCCTTCCTTCCTTCCTTCCTTCCTTCCTTCCTTCCTTCCTTCCTTCCTTCCTCCCTCACTTCCTTCCATCCTTCCCTCCTTCCTTCCCTCCCTCCCTCTCTTCCTTCCCTCCTTCCCTTCCTCCCTCCCTTCCTTCTTCCCTTCCTTCTTTCCCCATCCCCCCTTTCCTCCAAGCTCCACTAAAACAGTGACCTTACCCTCCCTCCCTCCCATGCGTGTTCTGTAACAGGGCATCAGTACATATTTCATGAGGACATGAAAATAGAAATAGAAAACTTCTGGAGGGTTAGCAAACACACATTAGGTAGACTTCAAGAAATGGGTTTTACACACAGAATACCACTGCATTCAAAGACATGAGAAAACAGGTATATTAGTAGGATTTTGAACTTGACAGACAATACTGATATATTTGGTCTGCTGTAATAGCAAGACTTTGATTTTGATATTTAGTAAGGATAATATTT
>NW_008335971.1:2911411-2927008 GCF_000622305.1 Nannospalax galili | reverse complement strand
TTTTTTTTCCCTATATCACTGGGGATTGACTCGCTACTAGGCAATTACATCAAGCTGTATCAAGAGCTCGCATTTCTCTTTCCTCAATTCTCTACCATCAGTTTTCTATTCTAAGAATTCTTGAATCTGGAGTTCCTCGTGCTTGCATGTACTTCTCTTATTATATGTGCAATCAGATCTGCCAGTACAATCATCAGGCAGCCTGTAGCTGGCTAAAGGCCTAGACCAGTGTGTAGTAAACTCAACAGACTGATTGAGATATATTTTGCATTTCAAGTTTGCAAAATTCTTAAGTGCCTCCTGCATTCCTATGTTCATGTTGTTCAGAGAGAGAGAGACACTTCTAAGGTTTTAGGTAGCCAGTATAAATATATGTGTTAATGAGAGAAACATTACTGAGCTTTAGTTAATATTCTCCTAAAACCAGAGGAATCAGCACTTTTGGTAGCTCAGTTAAATGATCTATCTCCCCTTCTATGTTTGTGTTCTCCTTCAGTTGACAGCGCTGATTGACTTCTAGGAAGCCCTAGAGGAAAACAATTTATAAATGAGCCAAATGAGTAGCATAAATACATTATTTGTCAAGACAGTAAGTGCTGGGAGTTCAACCTCCAGGTTAAGCACTCTGAATTATTCTATACATATTAAGAAGCCAAGGGAGAGAAATACTGTAGTTGTACAGACATTCTGCTGAAACAGGTGTCAATTGATCCATCTTGATTTTGAAACAATATCCAATAGTTTTCAGTGTTTGTCTAACATATCCAACATCACAAAAATAGAATGTCATAATTTTAATATTTTATGACAATCAGTGCTTTTTACATATAGAGGTGAATTTGATATCTGTTTTTTCAATAAGTGTTGCAAATGATTTTTAAAGACTATGTGTATCATGACCCAAGATGGAGGGCAATAAAATCTTAGTCTTAGGGAAGGTGAGATGACTCATGGGTAAAGGTGTTTGCTACCAAGCCTGATGGCCTGAATTCAGTCCCCAGAACTCACATGGTGGAAGCAGAAAATTGACTTCTGCAAGTTGTCTTTTGATTTCTACACAGGCACTGTGGCACGCTTATTCACAAACACACACACACACACACACACACACACACACACACACACACATGCTTACACACAAATAAATAAGAACAAAAAATTAAAAGTTTTTTCATTGATTAGGTGTGTTACTTTGTATAAATTACTTAATCTCAGCACATCATCTGTAGAATGAGAATATAATATGCTGGACTTTTAGATCAGTGGTAGAATGTTAGTCTAAGCATGTGTGAGGGACTGGGTTTGATTTTCCAGTAAATAAAGGAAAAATTAATTTTTATTTTTCCATGCTTCTTAAATAATAAAAATTATTTAAAATATACAAAATTACTTGGTATAGTTTCCATAATGTGTTTATTAATGTTATGCAATGGTTGATTATTATTATTAAATATGTATTTATTGGTTATTTAGAGAATTTATGTTTTTCAGAATAATAACACCCTAATTTAAGAAAAATTACTTGCTGTTGATGGTTATTAACGAGGGTATACATTTACAAAATTACATAGTCAGCATTTATTTAATATAATTGAACACATCTCTCCTTTTATACTGGGGTTTTATAATTACATTAATTTTTCCTACAAAATAGGAGTAATTATATTGACACAGTAACATAACCTAGATTGCAAAATTCCTTTTGTAATCTGTAGCTACCTTGATTTGTATAAAATGTTTTGCATGTAATTAATTGAAATACTTGAATTTGGTCAATAATCTTATCTCTGGGTACACAATAATACCTAAGACCACATGTAATATGTAAAATGTGTACATAAATTCTCAATTTCTGGGGTCATTTATAATAAAGGGAATGACATCAGGATTATTTGATATATGAGAGAATAATTACTCGTATTTCATAATTATATTGCATGGATAGCATGTTTTGGTTAATCAGCTTAAAATACTGAAGTGTGAGTAGAGTGGTATATTAATGTAAAACGATACAGAACTTTCATTTAGCCATTAGCAGAATTGGTAGGTTGTTTCAGTTATCTCTCTTCATTTTAAAAACACAACTAACTTGAGGCTACACTTACATGGAAGTTGATTCCCTACAACCTGCACCTCTGTCATTTGCAGTGATTTCTACTCTGTATCATACAATTCAGTTTCAGTAAGTGCTTAGCTTAAAGAGATTTACAGTCACACATGGACTGCAGGGATCCCACTTACAAATTCCATTGTACAACAAGCTCTTGTAACCCCGTTTCTCCAGAAATCACATTTTAAATATTTGCACTATATTCCATTGTTTTAAATGTTGATGTGCTTCTCACCTCTGCTTTCCCTTAAAATGAGTGGGAAAAATGTAGCTACCCCCCCCATAAATGAAGATATTTTAATGTCTATTTCTACGAATATTCTATTTGCTATAGAACAGGGCAAGTGAGTTTAGGAAATTATCAAAGAAAGCATGTCATATTCAGAATCACATCGACAAATTAAAGATTTAAAACACTGTTTAAAAGTATTACATGGGCTAGAGAGATGTCTTAGTGGTTAAGAGCACTGGCTGCTCTTGCAGAGGACCCAGGTTTGGTTCCCAGCATCCACATGGCCTCTAAAAACTGTCTGTAAATCCATTTCCAAGGAATCTGATGCCCTTTTCTGGCTTCCATATGCATTGCATGCTGTGGTGTACTTACATTCATGCAGGCAAAAGCACTTCAAAGAACAATACTATTATTTATTATGAATACTTTGTATACAAAGAGGAACAGTTACTGCAGTGAAACAGATCATAGCCATGTTTATGTCCTACCCCCACCTTAGTAATTGGAGTTTTCTTGTGTAAGTCTGACATAAAAAAATCAAAATAATTTATAGTTTTGAAGATAATTTATAAAAGATAGATATGTGATCTTTCTCCTGTTATAAACCTAATTTAAGAGTTGGGGATGTCATAGCTTAGTGGTAGAGAACTTAAAGCCTGTACAAGGCCCTGGGTTCAATACACTGCAAAGAATAATACTATTATTTACTACGAATACATTGTATATAAGGAGGAACAGTTACCCCAGTGAAACAGATCATATCCATGTTTATAATACTACTGTTCTGCCCCCCACCTTAGTAATTAGGAGTTCTGTTGCATAAGTCTGACTATATACCAAGAATCTGTGAGCAGCAGTCTGAAAAATGGAAATGAAGTTCATAGCTATAGTTTTTGGAAGTATTCTATATCTTTTTTATTTATTGAATTTTTGCTCTTTTCCTACAATATAGTTTGATGGTTTTTAAAATATTTTGTTTATTTTTTATGTGGGTGAATTTATTGCCTGCATGGATGTAAGCACACGTGTCATGCAATGCCTGCAGAGATCAGAGAGGGCGGCAGAACCCCTGGAATTGAAATTATGAATGACTGTTAGCCAGCATGTGTGTGCTGGGAATCAAACCTGGGTCCTCTGCAAGAGCAGCCAGTGCTCTTAATCACTGAGCGATCTCTTCAGTCTTGATGGCATCTGTTTTGATGATATATCTGATCACTTTCATTTTAAAAGAAGCAGTTAATCTGAGCATCTTACTATCCTGTTAGATCCAAATTAAAAAGAAGAAAGTTTTAGAATTCACTCTATTTTCTTTTCTTCAGCAAAATTGCTTCCAGCTTGTTGGCATTGCAAAGGTTTCTGATTAATGTTATTTTGATTAAATCTGAAATGTCTACCTTCTCTCTTGGTGGTGTTTTGGGCTCTTGGACAAGGATGAAAAGTGACTCATTTTTTCTAATCCTTTTCTATTCCTTTTAGTTTACCTACTTGGCCTTATGTACTCTGCTTGGCAAAGGGAGAGTAGCTCATGATCTGACCATCTGAAGATAATGTTAATATGTTTTAAATATACTTCTGATCCCAGGGGCCATCTTGCTTGACAGGTTTTACATTTATCTGAGGTCTTCCTCTTATTACTGTGTTTGAGGTTTTGTCATTTAGAAGAGAACCCTTGGCTAGCAAAATTTTGGTTTGGTTGTTTACACAGAAGAGGAATGGCCTATTACAAAGACCTAGAAAACTGTCCTTGGAGAGGCTCTTGGTTACTGTGTGAATAGCTAGTGCTTCACATCTCTTTCTCTTCAAATACAGATGTTCCTCAGGCTGCTTCCTGTTCTCCAATAGCCTTGCCAAGGCTTGCCTCTGTCAAACAATCAATAACAGTTGAATAAACAATAAGAATTTAGTTTATGATGTAATCTAATTTTACATATTAATATCTCAAAGTAGATCAGTAGTTATTAATTAGAGATTAAAATGTTCTGATATGCTTTTTGATATTATGACATAATGTATTATATAAAAATATATGTATTAAAATATATACATAATGTATATATTAAAAAATACTGGAAGAAAGAACTTACGGTGTTTTATCCAAAAATAAATATAGGCTGGGCATGGTGGTGCACTCTTTCATTCCCAGAACTTTGGAGGCAGAGGCAGAGGAGCTCTGTGACATCAAGGCCAGACTGGTCTACATGGCAAGTTCCAGGCAAGCTGGAGCTGGAGAGTGACTCTGTCTCCACACAAACTAACTAACTAACAAATAAATAAATAAACAAATAAATGAATAAATAAATAAACAAACAAACAGGGTCAGGGAGATGGCTCAGTGTGTAAAAAAGCTTGCTGAGCAGATCTGAATACGTGGATTTAATCCCCAGAGCCCATGTAAAGAGCCAGGTGCAGTGACACTTAATCTGTAACCTCAGCATTCCTGTGGTGAGATGGTCAATGGAGACAGGAGAACTGGCCAGAGGCTCCTAGGACAGTTATCCTGGTGCACAGTGTGCAGCAACAGAAACAAGAAGAAAGACCAACCACCCTGCATCAAAATAAGGCAGATTGTAAGGACTCACTCCCTAAATTTGCCTTTTGACCTCCACACATCCTGTGTAATACACATATCACATACATGATAAATAATTAAATAAAATGTTTTAAAGTGTATTGATTTATAAAAAACAAATATTTAATAGATTTTAACCAGATTTAAATATTATACAATGTTTACAGACAATGTAGTATAACATAGTTCCCTCTTAGTATACTAAGTATATAAAATTGGAGGTTCTGAAACAGTTCAAATGAAAGATATTTCTGTTTAAACATAGTTTTTTTTCTTATAATTGAAATGGGGCTTCTAGAGATGTTTGGTCTTGTTGTATAAATTGTTGCAGATACTGCTTGTTCTTTATTTCAGCTATTGACAAATATTTTTTATCTGCAAAGAGCTCAGAAGTAAATATTTGATCCCTTTACAAGTTTTTAGGCAGGGAAGCCTCAGAGGCCCCTGAACCAATTCAGGCTCTTGCCATTTTTTCATGGTGTTTTACCAGAACTAGGTGATAGTACTTAATTGTTGAAAATACCCTATACTTTGGTTGCAAGATACAAAGAAATTGAGTTGAAACTGAGCTGGAAACTCTGTCCCTCTTGCTTGCCTTTCATAGACCCAGTGTTATCCATGCTGCGAGGGCAGAAAAGCATCAGTGGTCTTACACAGCTGTGAGCCCTATGGAGTGTAAGAACAACTTGCCAATCAAGATGTGCCCAGTTGTACGATAGTCGTGTGACAGTTATGGGTTAACTGACCACTGTGCTTATATTTGTGGCTCACTCCACATGAAAGAATCCATACTTGGTACTATAAAACTTAAAAATAAAAATCCATGGTAGGTAGATCATATGATCCAGGAGGGAGGTGAACACTGTTGTTTAGCTAAATTGTCATGGTGCAAAGCTGCCTTCTAAGTGTTTACATTGATAGCCATAAGCAAATACTCTTCTTCATCTTAATCAGGGAGGCCTCTCTTTCCAGTGAGCACTGGTGAATGCAAAGACTCAGCTACATAGGATGCTGAGACTAAATGACAGATAATGTCTCATCCTCAAAGAAGACATTTATATCACCTAAGGCTTATTGAACATTGGGGAACAGAAGGGTAAAGAATCTCAGAGCTGGAAGATAGAGAGAAGGGCAGAGAGATGTCATCTTCTGGGCAAGACACAGAAGATGCCACCATGAACTCACAGTATCTGTGGATACCTATAGTGGGTCTGAACAAGAGTGATCCGTGGAGGGATGTGGAAGGAAGAGGGACTCAGGATCTTTACCTCCCACTTCTGAACTATTTGCTACTGATTGATTCAGAGAGAAGGGAAGCCATTTCCTTTAGTTGTGTTCTCACTGATGACCTCACCTGACTCCAAATGGGTAGTTCCAATTAAGTGGTCACACAGAAGGCCCTGATTGAGCCCTGATTGAACCAAATGGGGCACAAAAGAAAACCCAGAGTCTTGAATCTGGAAAAGAACTGGTAGGGTTGAGTGGGGATTGATAGAGATGGTAGGTTGAGAAGGATGATAGAGACAATAGTGGGTGAGGTGATAGAGTAACAAGATTACATTGTATGCATGTATGCAGTTGTCATAGCACAAAATAAATCAATAAAAAATTAAGGTGGGGAGAGAGTGTGGGCACATGCCTTTAATCCCAGCACTTGTTGGGAAGCAGAGACAGATGGATATCTGTGAGATGGAGGCCAGCCTGTTCTACATGGCAAGTTCCACGCCAGCTGGGACAAGGAAATCTTGTCTCAAAAACAAAAAAAAGGAGAATAGGACAAGATACCTGAAATTGACCATTGGCCTACACACAAACACACATGCATATGCATGCATGGACTCACACATATACAGGCACACACACGTAAAATGACAAATTGAAATAAATTTTAAAAGATTTGCTGTCATCAGATCCAGGTTCATTTGGAGCCCTTTCCCAACTTGTTAGTCATGGAATAAAGATACTAATGTATTTTAAGAGCAAACTCTTTTTTCTCCCTGCTTTCTAATTAGTGAATCTATTTTTTCTTTGCTGAACATACTGTTTGAATTTGTTTCCCTGTCCTGTTTAATTTCTTTCTGATTTATAAAAGTAAAACAATCATGAGAATCAGGTTTTGGATTCAGCTGTAATGACATTTGAAGGGAAAACAAGAAAAGGAAAACCATCCTTTTTAGATGAACAGTTCTCTTGTCTTCTTCGCTGTTGCTCCATCTGGATCTAATTGGCAGGTCTGGTTAATCGCAGAAAAAAAGGGTCTCAGACAGAACAGACCATCTGCATATATGCACCTCTGAGGCCTAAATGCCATTTATCCACCAAATGAAGGATATTCTAAATGCCATTTCTCCACCACAAAAAGGCTATTCTAAATGCCATTCTCTATCACATGAAGGAATTTTGTACTTAAGAAGCACATACATATATTTCAACAGATGTTCAAGTAAATGTTATAGAATTGCTAGAACCATATATTATACACTTATAAGAGATTTGAAGCTCAAATTTTGAAAGGAAGAGTCCCATCGGTCTATCTACATAAAACTCTCTCTTTTCTTACAGTAAATATGTAAGGCCTAGTCCTTCAACTGCCCTACACTGTTTTTAACCTACATAAATTAAATGAACACTAGCGTTCTCAAACCTCTGTATAGCAAGTTACCTCACAATGAGAATATAATACTATGTACATATATGCAAAATATGCTATGGCTTTTGAGGATCATTTGTGCCTGTCTTGTGGAAATTAATATCATAAAATGACCTAAGTAGTTATCAATAATTTAAAATGTTGTTTGATAGCTTTTTTTTCTTTTGAGACAGGGTCTCCCTTATAGCCCCAGCTGTCCTGGAACTCACTATGTAGACCAGGCTGGCCTCGAACTCACAGAGATCCTCCTACCTCTGCTTCCCAAAGGCGTGCACCACCATGATGCACCACCACACCTGGCTTGTTTGATAGCTTTTTAACTGAGATGAGGTAATGTATTAGTTCGACCCATTATATCAAACTACCACTCACTAAATGATTTAACAATTGACATTTCTTTCTTTCTTTCCTGTTTGGATATTTTTGATTTTGCTGTGTGTATGCATGTGTTTTCTGTTTTGAAGATGAGTTTTCACATAGCCCAGAGTGGGCTCAAATTCACTATGTAACTGGGGATGGCCTTCATCCTCCTGCTTCCACCCTACCTCTCAAGGGTTGGAAATACAGGTGTGCACCAGCATGTCTACCTTTATTTCTTATATTTCTGGAGGTGACAGCTCAAGATCAGAGTATTTTCATTCTTGGTTCTTGGAAGGAGCCTCTTCTGGGTTACAGACTAAAGCCATCTTGTATACTCACATGTTAGAAGGAGGGCAACAGAACTCTCTGACGTCTCTTTTATAAACATACTAAGCACACTCAGGAAGGATTCACCTTTATACACTAGTTACTTTCCCAAAGCATTACTTTGGAATCCAATTCTGCTGGCTAGGATTTTAACATATGAATGGGGGGCATATATCCATATCAGAAAATATGTATTCATGTGTATCTATGAATTGTGTGTATAACTTATCAGTATCATAATATAAGTTACTTTGATCATGTTTCATACCAGAGGTTATGGAATACCATACAGGAAATTTTCAATCAGTAATATTTATGTAGTACCCCAAAGCATAAAATCTGTGTTCAGTTATAGCTCTACAACTCTAAATTGGTTATGTATTTATATGTTGATTTTGCTTGATAACATCCATGAAATACGTGTTAGATTTGTATCATTGCCTAATCTACTATCACAAACTTCATGATTAAAGCATATCTATTTTCACACAATCCTGAGTTAAGTGTGAGGATTAGCAGGCTGCATCCTCTGCTTGGGGTCTCAATGCAAGTGTAGGTTGGAGCTGGGCAGTCATCTAGAACTCAGGCCCTTCTTCCAGCGCATTTTGGTTGTTGGAAGAATTATGTTTCTTGTAGTGCAGGATTTAACTCTGTAGTCTCCTGCTTGCTATAGGCCAGGGGTTCCTCTCAGATCTTAGATTCTAGATAAATGATCTCCAAACCTGGCAACTTAATTCTTCAAAGGAAAAAATCTCACTGTAGTTAGCTGTGATGGATTTTACGTGATATAACATAAGAGAACAATCCTATTGCATACACATATTCATACACTAGTTACTGCAATAATTATAAGCCTTCTATTAAATCTTCTGACAAGAATTTGGGAGGAGGAGTGACTATTGCTGGGGAAATTTATTTTTTTCACATGTTTGTGTATGCATGTGTGTGTGCATACACATGCCATGTCATGTATGTGTAGAGGTCAGAGGACAACTTATAGAAATTGATTCTCTCTTTCCACCATGTGGGTCCTTCAGATCAAACTCAGGTTCTCAGATTTGATGGCAGGTGCCTTTACCTGCTGAACCAGGTCCTTCTTCCTCATGTGATAATTTAAAGCCTCAGAAGGCAATTGTACAATCAAGGTGCCATCAGAGTTTGATTTCCTTTCTTGAAGTCCTGGTGATTATTCCATTTCTAAGTTAGTTCACAATGTAATGTTGTCAAATTCATGTTCTCTGGGACAGTTGGATTGACAGCTCCATTTTCTTATTGGGTATTGACACAATGTGTTTTATAGCTTCTAGAAACTGTTAAATTCCTTATCTCTTTCTCTTTTCCTGTATTTTCAAAACACAATGTCAGATTGAGCCATTTTTCTGCATCAAATAATTTTCAAGGTAGTTTCTCTACAAGGTGATCAGCATATGCCATTCCTAATATACCACTTTGACATAGGATTATTTTTGAGCTGATGAAACTGAGAAACAACAGATATATCTATTGTTTCCTGTTGTCTCCCAATTGGCTAGTTCCTCCAAGGGGCAGGGCCTGCCACAGAGGTTACACTACTGAGGGGCTGCTCAGGGAACCATCTTGGAATGGAAGCCATAAGCCGAGAGCTCAGAGCTGCTGGTATTGCAGCGCATTGCATGGGGAACATGCAGCAGCAGCAGCAGCAGCAGCAGCAGCAGCAGCAGCAGCAGCCGGGCATACTCAAGGACAGAATGGCCAGTCAGAATGGACCTGGGGCGAGACCACTGGCCCCTGAGGCTTGAGCGAATGCTAGCATTGACTATGGGCATGGCACAGGAACGGTCTAATATGGCAGGCTCTGAGCCGAGTCTCCAGAGTCACCACCAGAGCTGAGTGGTGCAGAGCTAGGCACTGAGTGCTTGTTTCTTTGTAAGTGACTCTCCTCTCCCCCAGAGATGACAATAATAAATACACATAAAGATATGTTATATGGTTTGTCTGATAGCACAAGAGACCCTGAGAGAACCCAGGCAACAAAATTGGCATAGTCTGGCTGGATAAAGGAACCACAGACTTGGGGTTGTGGGTCTCAGAAAGCAGTGCTGTTCCCACTGCCCCTGTGGCTGGCAGGGAACTTAGCTGGGCTATGAGTCCCAAATCCAGGACAGAAGCCAATCAAAACCCATATGCTTAATGGGGGTAGGGATAGTCACATGGGTTTACATGGATTATAAAATCTGTAACTAAAAAAAAGGCCAGTCACACAAAAGCTTGGGCCACAGCTATGTTGTAAATATGGGGATATGTTGTGGGTATGTGAAGATTTGTTAAAGGTTATTCAGAGGCTAGAAAAACTTTTATCCCCAAATGGAGTACCCAGAGAGGGAGTGTGGCCACTTTGCATAATAAAAGATGTGCTCCAGGCAGGGGTAGCTGAAAAGGTTAGTGAAGTTGTGCCAGACCCAGTTGAAAAGCTGGAGAGAGAGAAAAGGCAGGACACTTTGACTTGTGTAAGGTCCAAGGACTCAGAGGAAAAGATATATAATAGTAAAAAGGACAAAAAGCTAACTGTGCTGTAGCTAGGAAATATTCCATGCTAGAACTGTTAAAACTAGGAAAAACTTACAAGCAAGTAAGCAGAGAGCCCCTGGCCACATGGCTTGTGAAAATATGGGATATGGGAGCAAATGACATCAGTATAAGTCCTTCAGAAGCTTTACAGCAGAGTTATATAACCACCCATCCGATCTTGCCATATAGGCTGTTCAACTTATGCCAATGCAGGGTGGAGCAGTCCTTAATGAGATGGCTGGTTGAAGGTATTAAAGATACATGGTCATCACTAAGGCAGACTAACATGATTAGCAGGGGCTGGAGGACTATAAAGGAGGGGCAGGCATTATTGAGAAAACTAGGTATGAGAAAAGCAGTATATGATGTCCAGTTCATTGGGCCAGATAAGACTGTGTTCACCAGAGATATGAAGGAGAGCTTAATTCAACTGGGACATTGAGAATGGTATGGGGCTTTAATGGTTTTACTAAGCCCTTTGATGGGACATAATCTGCGTAAAGTGAGAGAGGCTTTGGCAAATCTAAATGATTCTGACCACTATGTAAAATGTGTCTGTAAAATAACAGAACATCCTATAAGATATATAAAAAAGACCAGACAGAAGAAATGGTCCACTTGGGTTACTCGAAGACAAATATGGTAAGACTTATGTAAAACCCAAATCCCCAGAGAAAAAATTGATAGAAAACCAAATTCGGTACTAAGGCATTTCTGGAAGGTTTTAAAACTAGAAGAACAGTTTACAAAGGATATGAGAAGAATAAAAACGGTACAAGGGGAGGTTAAGAATCCCCAAGGATTAAATAAGTTGCATTTCTCTTCTGATAAAGGCTATACTAGGGCTGGAAGCAGGCTTTCCCACCAAGTTCTCCCCCAGCAACCTGGTATGGTCAATGGGAAGATGACAGATATGGCTACAGTTAGGAGGCAGACCTAGGGCCTGCCTGACTCGGAACCAACAAGTGCAGGGAGGACAGGAGAATCCCTCTGCCTCCTTAGCCCAGTGCAGGGTCAGGCAACTGGGGCCAACACCTGTAAGTATATCAAGAATAAACAAATACAAAGAGACTCCATGTAAAATCCCCCAAGTGTGAAATGACTCCAAAGGGATAACTAAAAATGGTAAAGAGCTAACCAAGTTGATACCTTATAACCATGCTATGATACTTAACAAGGCTTTATGGAGAAAACAGTTAATACAAATGGACAAAACCTTTCCATGCTTTGTGAGACCTTGTCTATGATTGATTTAATTATATGGTAACCTTCCTTTGAGTGTTTTACAGATGTGAAAGCCATTTGAAAGATACCTGAAGAAGCAAAGACCAGCTATAGCTGTAAGATTCTTGGGAGTTTTATGGTTGGGTAAAATAAAGACAGAGACTCCCAAACTGTACAACTCTTAAGAAAATCTACAGTACCAGGGGTGGGTTGTCTCACTATGAGCTATTGGTCAGAGAGAAATCCTAGAGGTCCCCCAATTCACCAAGGCTATTGCCATTAATGACAATTGTACACTAGAAAGGTTGGTAAGGCCATGTTGCTGAAGACACTGCATGTTGTGAGTGCAAGAGAAGAAGAGCTGGAACTGAGACTAAGCCAATAAACTCTGTGCCACTGGATGGATGATGTTCATATTGCCATAAGGCACTATGCAGATGGTTGTGGAAGAAAGGATACCCTATAATTCTATTCAATGATGGACCATGTGTGCTGCACACT
This sequence comes from Nannospalax galili, assembly GCF_000622305.1. Taxonomy (NCBI): domain Eukaryota; kingdom Metazoa; phylum Chordata; class Mammalia; order Rodentia; family Spalacidae; genus Nannospalax; species Nannospalax galili. The sequence goes on along the minus strand of NW_008335971.1, from coordinate 2,914,488 downwards.
ATGGACATGCCAAGCAATACCTGCAAGTGGAATTATGGCTTGACCAACATACATACAGCTGAAAAATTTCTAATTGGATAAGGCCCACTCCTAGGGGTGGAACACACATCTGGTGCTGTAGACCAGGCCAATGCCTTGTGTCAAGAAAGGCTAAAGGCCCTGGTCAAAAAGCCATGACAAGTATACTGTTTAATGAATATAGTACACCTACTGGGATATGTTCTAGGCATTTGTATTTACATTTATGTTTGTTTAAATGTGTCTACTTCCTTCCATTTATTTGTCTTTATAGTAGAAGAAACACCAAGATAGATCAGTGGCTACAGCCTAAAGATGACTAATGGGGAGTTCCAAGAAGCCACTATCTTGTCATTATACAAGAGAGATCTCCCTACATTTGTTACCCCCTCTAAGGCTCAGGGACCTTAGCAGAAGATTGCTGGGAAGATTGTAAAAGCAGAGGAAAGGGGTGGAGTGTCTCCCAATTGGCTAATTCCTCCAAGGGGCAGGGCTTGCTGTGGAGGGTGGACTACTGAGGGGCTGCTGGGAGCCATCTTGGAACAGAAGCTGTGAGCTGAGAGCCATGGGTAGTGCAGCACATGGTGTGGGGAACATGTAGCAGCAGCAGCCAGATGTACTCAAGGACAGAATGGCCTGTCAGAATGGACCTGGGGGGAGACCACTGGTCCCTGAGGCATGAGCAAATTCTAGCAGTGACTATGGGCATGGCATGGGAACAGTCTGATATGGTGGGCTCTGTGCCAAGCTGCCAGAGGTGCCACCAGAGCCAAGTGTCATGGAGCTAGGCATGGGGTGCTCGTTTCTTTGTAAGTCACTTTCCTCTCCCCGCTGCCACGACAATAATAAATACACATAAAGATATGTTATATGGTTTGCCTGATAGCACCAGTGGCCCCGAGAGAACTCAGGTGACACCTGTTTAAAAGCAGGGTAAAATTTTCCCTTAAGGTAGATGTATCCCCATCTCCTCTACTGGAGACAAAAAAGAAATCATATCATCAAAAATTTTTAAGCCTTTTTAAAAAGGTATTGTTTTTATTTTATGCTTACAAGCATATTGCCTGCATGTATGTAAGTGTACCTGTGTTGTGTAATGCTGTGGAGGTCAGAAGAGGGCATCGGATTCCCTTGGAACTGGAGTTAAGGACAGTTCTTAGCCACTATGTGGGTGCCTGGAATTGAACCCAGGTCCTCTGCAAGAGCAGGCAGTGGTTTTAACTGCTTAGTCATCTCCCCAGCTCCATATCGTCAAATTTGAGAAGATGATATCAAAGTTAACTTGTCTCAATAGCTTTGCTAAGGAAGTTTCCATCTTCCATAAGTTCCAACATATACATTCTAGTCAATTCATGATTTAGCATTCATGTAAATGTTAATTAAGTTATGTTTCTTGTTAATCTGTTCTTTGCTAGCATAATTCACATGACCCAAGAAGCAGAACTAAAAGGAAATGAAACATTTTTCTTCTTCAGTATGGCTAGTTGATAAGTAAGATTAGCTCCAACTCCCAAGGCCCTACTAGCAATATTTATATTAATGTTTGAATAACCAAATGACAGAATATGAAAGGGGGCATATTTTTAGAATTCTGCCTACCACATACTTTATGGCTAAAATTAGCTAACAAATGTTTATGCTACATCTTTTAGGTTTAATGTTACATGTCAATTATTTTTATGTGACTTTTCCTGGAAAGACAGAAAGAAACAAATATTCATCCCAGATAGAGAGAGTACCAACATAGGTTATGAGGATTTTGAGACTGTATTCTAGAAAATTTGCACTGTGAATTATCTAGCAATGCAGAAGTTAGTCTTGTTTCCTTCTGTTGATGCTGGATGTTGATAGCTAGAATATGTTTCTTCCCCATGAAAATTGGGAACTTAGTGATAGGATTTAAGCTGGATTGGAAATATCAGAGCAACACCAACAACCCTGATCAGTTTGAAATCAGAGCATAGGCTAACAATTGCGCCTTGCTCAGTCATAGTCTCCAAGGATTGCCAAATCTCTTGAGTGCCTTTGGAATCACCTTCCCTTCCTTGTAATTTCAAAGTCATAGGGAATTATTAAATGTAATCTTCTGTGGACAAAAGGAATGAACAACTGAATGAGAGAAGACATCAGGGGTGTTATTCTTATTGTATTTCTTCTACTGAGAAACATGAGCCAGAAGAGAAGAAATTGTTTCCTTCTAGTTCATCAAGGACAATCTCCTCTCAAATATCATTCAAAAATAGTTTGAAAATGGTAAAATTGGAGGGAAGAACTTTGAGGCTTTTCAAGAAATCTTGAGGTATAGAAAAAATACCACTGAGTTTAGTTAAATTATAGCACCTGTGTGTTAGTAACTTTATGTTGCTGTGATAGAAGCTGACCAAAGCAATTTATAGAAGGAAGAGTTTATCTGAGCTTATGGTTCCAGGGGAATTACAGAATTACAGTCTGTCATTGCAGGGATGCATGGTGGCTGGAGGTGGCTGGAGCAGGAGCAGCAGAAGCTAAGTTCTCACATCATCACGCAGGCACAGGAAGCAAGAGAGTGCTGGAGGCAAGGCTTGAGAACTCTCTAAGCCTACCCCCAGTGATGTGCTTCCTCCAGGATAGCCACACCTTCTAAAACCTCCCAAAATGGTGCCATCATCTAGGAACAAAATGTCCAAATACTTGGAGCCTATGGAAGACATTTTCATTCAAACCATCACATTCCACCTCCTGGCCCCCATAGGCTCATGACCATATAAAATACGAAATGTATCTAGTCCAAATTTAAAAGTCCCCATAGTCATTATCAGTCTCAATACTATTTAAAAGTCCACAGTCCAAAGTCTCTTCTGAGACTCAGGTGAATATCTTAACTGTAAACCTCTATAAAATCAAAAGACAAATTACATACTCCCAAAATACAGTGGAACCAAATACACATTACCATTCCAAAAGGGAGGAATGAAGGCATAGTAAAGAAGCACCCAACCAAAATAAGACTGGAAACCAGCAGGGCAAACACCAAATCCAGTAGCTCCATGTCCAACTCCTGGGACTTCCAAAGGGCTTAA
>NW_008335971.1:2904657-2911393 GCF_000622305.1 Nannospalax galili | reverse complement strand
ATGCAGGTCTTCTTGGCAGATGCCTCACAGCTCTGGCATCAGGAGCTTCTTGGGGTCTCCATTGCCAACCAGGCTTCACCTTCACAGCTTCACACAAAATGGCCTATCACGGCCTTCTCTAGGCAGGAGAACCCCTGCTGCATACTGCCTGGCCTCAGCAGCTCTCTGAAACCTTGGAGGAAGAACTGATGACCCCTTCACTCTTGCATCTTTCATGTCTCTAAAGCCAGAATCAGATGAACAACAGTGCCCAGTTTGGGATGGATTCCAGCCTGCTTTATCCATTTTAGAACCTTTTCTCTTCAGTGGTCCCTACAGCATTTTCCTTTCATAACTTGGAGGCTTAACTGGGTGTAGTCTTGCCCTGGAGGCACTCTCTCTCCAAATCTCTAGGCCCCTCTTTAATCACTTTAATCTCCTTATCAAAGGGATCCTCTCCAGCACCTGCCAAGGTTCCAACATTTATCTTCCTAGTGCTCTTTTTCAATCCAAACTGTATTCTTTCTTCCCCATTTTCTCTTTTTCACTGTAGATCTGCATAGTATTCACCATTAATATTCACACCACCATTTCTACATTATGCTGTTCTGACACTTTTTCTGCCAGAGAAATTAGTCCATTGCTTTTCAACTTAGCCTCAGGCAAGCTTTTAGGGCACACTCCAGCCAGACTCTTTGTCAAAATATCCTAAGTGCTGCTTAAGTCCTTATTTCCCCCTGGAACTACATTGTTCTCAGCACTACTTTCTTCCAGGTGTTTTTCTAGAATGGCCTGTTAAGCTCCCCTTATAGCAATCAACTTATTTTATAGCCAAAACTTCCAAAGTCTTGGACATTGTTTCAAAACCCCACATGGTCAGGTTCTTCACAGTCAACAGCCCACTGTCTGGTACCAATTACTGTATTAGTCACTTTTCTGTTGCTGTAATAGAAACACTGACCAAATCAATTTATAGAAAGAAGAATTTATTGGAGCTTATGGTTCCAGGGGAATTAAAGTCCATCATGGCAGGAAGGCATGGCAGCCGAAGGTGGCTGGAGCAGGAGCAGCAGAAGCCAAGCTCTCATATCATCACACAGGCACAGGAAGAAAGGGAGTGAATGGAGATCCAGCAAGGCTTAAGAACTCTTAACCCCACCTGCAGTGACATGCTTCCTCCAGGATAGCCACACCTTCTAAGGCCTCCCAAAGCAGCACCATCATCTGGGGACAAAATGTCCAAATATGTGGAAACTTTGGGGGATATTTTCATTCAAACCATCACAACCTGTGTAACTCTTAAGTTAGAAACTTCCACTGAGGTACATCAGTGGACACTAACTGGACTGAATGGGCCATAACATAAATAACAAAATGCATGAAATTCATTCAGGGGGATATAGGAAGGTGCCAGTGGGGAAGCAGGTATAAAAATGACTAGGATGCTGTGTATGAAATACAAAATTTCAGTGGAAAATTAAAAAAAAAAACTTCTCACTGACTATCACTATGAAAAAGTCAGCCATAAAACAGTGATTTTTGACTGGAATTTCTCTCAAACTTAGCTGTTAGTCTTTAGTACTTCAGCCTTGTGAGGAAATTATTGATTTAATTCCATTTCTTTCTAAGACTAGCTTAAATGTCTAAGTAATGCAGACCAAGGCCTCTTACACTAAATAGCTTAAAAGTCCCAGGGTCATCCATCCACTAAAAGGAAATCCTGGAAGCAACTCATTTAAAGGCTCTATGGACATGGGGTAATTTCACAGTAGGGTGAAAGGCCGAATCCTATGCTATTCAGTGTTCTGTGTGCTAGATATTCAGACAGACTCTCTTCTGAAGTCTGAAGTGTGTGGCCTGATGATTTTCTTTTGAAGTTGGGCTCTGTGAGGGAAAGTGCAGTGCCCTAGTCTTCCTAGGATATCAGATGAAAATGCTGTATGAGTAAAAGGACATTCTAAAAGGCAACTTATTTTTAATTAATTTGTCTTTGTGTGTGTGTGTGTGTGTGTGTGTGTGTGTGTGTGTGTGTGTTTAGAGGGCTGTGGTTAATACTGGGTATTTTCCTTGCTCACCATCAACTTTATTTATTGAGGCAGTGTCTCTTGCTGTACTAGCTTTGTATTAAATACAAAATTTCAATAGAAACAATTCTGCCAATTCTGGCTAGTCTTGCTGGCCAGCTTGCTCAGGGCATCCCCAGTGTCAGAGTGCTGGGATTACAGGTGAACCACCATAGGCATTTGAATCTCTGGTTCTCATACTTGTACAACCTTATGCTTGACTAGCAAGTGTTCCATCTACTGAGCTATCTCCCAAGCCCCAAATAATTTATCTTTGAAAGAAGAAGAGCTTGAAATCATCTATATGCACCAGCAAAGCAAAATCTGTTTGGACCTGTATTTCAAGTCTACACAGTGTCAACAAGGTCAATGAAGCTATGGATTTGTTGTTCTTGTTAAATTGACCATAAATATAATATTCAAATATGTTTGCTTATGGTTAGCTTTGTTCCAGTTACTATTGTCATGAAACAAACCAAGCTCAATTTGGCATATGAAATGAATGTGTTCATGGCTTCTGTGTATCTGGAACTCCTAAAGAGGGAGTGGAAATGACTTTGCTCTATAATGTCTGGGACTTAGTTAAAAAGATTTAACAGTTGGGCCTCAAATGAAAAACATTTGTTTTACAAGCATGAGGTTCTTAGTTTGACCCCCAGAATTTGTGTAAAAATCTGGTCATAGTACCACTGGGAAGGCAGAGACAAGAGGATCCCTTTGAATCACTGCCAGTCAGCCTAGCCAAATTAGTGAGTTCTAAGCCAAGTGAGGGACCCTGTTGCAAAAACCAAGGTGGACAGCTCCTGAGGAAAGACAACTAAGGTTGACCTCTGACTTGTACATATACAAGCATGCATACTCCTACACATGTGTTTAACCACACATGTACACACACATACAGAAGAATGTACACATACACACATGAACTCACACAGATTTAACAGTGGGAAAGATGTCTGTGGTCTAGTATTTCCTGATACATATTAACTGGAAAAATGTTCCTGGGCTCAAAGTCCCTGAAGTTTGGACTGCCAACAAGTATGCCCACCGTGTCCTCTCCAAGTGGCTTAATCTCTACACAGCATGATTGCTTGCATGGAAGTTGAAGATAATAAAAGCAAGGAGTGCAGTAACGACAGAAGCTGTCATAGAGTCCTCCGTGGCCAGTTTCATTCCCATTTTTATTGATTGTAAGTGGGCCACATACCTACTCCCATTCAAAGGGAGTGTTACATTGCCTCTCAGTTGGAGAAGCTCAAGGTCATGCTGAAAAATCAAGGGTGTGTGCAATGGAAGATATATATATATATATCTCACTATCTTTGAAAATGCAATTTTCCATGCTGTTCATGGTAGTGTGCCTATTTATGGTCCCTTTGGGAGTATCATCCATATTGCAGTGTGCCTGGCTTGCTTCCCATTATGCATTTGGAAAATATTCACAAAGAATAGTTTTTTGGTGGCCAAGAAGGAAACAAAATTTCATCCTCTGATGATTGTGGTAAGAACAAAGGTTAAAATTTACAAATGTGATATTTTATGATTCAAATTACTAGTGGAATTACAGATGCATTTTAAACTAAGAATTCTATATCTTTCTCCAAAAAGAATTTACTTTTCTTCATTTGGGCAAGTTGTGCTGGCCAAACAGCAGATGGCCTGCCCATAATGCTTTTGGGTAGATGATCTCGTTTGGGCCATAACATGTGCATAAAAAATGTCATATTACAAACTATCTCATCATCTGCAGTAATTACTGGATACTGTACAATGTGTATTGAGGTCTTTTATAGATGTGCACTACATTATCCAGATCTAGTGTTGCATATTCAGACTATTTTGCTAAGTTTTGAAATTGATTATTTCACTTTATTCAATTTAATAATTACCAAATAATCATAGTCAATATAATATTTGCACATGTAATTTGGGGATAAAGCTAAGAAAATTCTTTAATAATTCTAAATTTCATGCTTTACCATTTTTAATGATTATTGCTGAAGCAAATGAACATAATTATTGTATCACATAATAGATTGGAAAACAGAAATAAATCTATTTTGGAAAAGTTTTTTTTGAGTTAATAATAAGTTGGGCAATTGGAAAAAAAGTGCTTTTATAATATGCTTAATTTAAAGATCAATTTCAATCACATGAGATTCCAAGAGGATTTTTCTTTTGCTCCCAAGTTCAAGTGCTCATCATTAGGGTAACTTAAAGTGATGCTAGAAATCAGCTGCATTAAACAGTAGGTATAGAAATGAAAGACAGTTACTGAATTTCATTTGAAGAAAATATTCAGTGCTTGGCACACAAAAGGTTTTATGCAGAATATTTTTTTCTCTTTTTTTCAGTTTTGAATAATAATCACTCATAGATTTTTGCCTTACCACCAATTTTTAAGAAGATAATCATTTTAACTATTTGCCTGAAACTTGGCAATTAGAAACAGAAAACACTTATAAAAGTTGTTGCTGGTGCTATGTTCTCAGATATAACACAGAAACACAGAAATATTCAAATGACTTAATTAGCCACAGGTCCTTGGCCCTGATAACAGTGTCAGGTATGGACTCCCATCTTATGAATGCAATTCAATTGGATTATGGTTAGCTAAATCCAATTTGAAGGTGGCTAGTTACTGTTATAATATTTGTGCTACTATTGAACCAGTGGGCATATTTTGCCAAGCCAGTTGTTATTGTAGCTCACAGGGTTCACAGCTAGTTAAGGGTGATGATTACCTTTTACTACCAATAACATACACAGCACCTTCTAGTGCTATGAAAATTAGCTAGCAGAGATGTAGCTTCAAGGTCTGTACCAGCTTGATTTTAGCTTGTTAGTTCTGAGACTCAGGTATTTAGTGTCTTCAGCAAAAGAGTCTTACTGTCCAGTTCTGGAGGATAAACAAGTGCAGTGACAATAGCCACTATTGTTTGAAGATCTATGGGATCTCCCTGGTCAACAGCTTGTAAAGAGGGAGTTCATTCCTGGAATTAGACTTTTCACTTGCTAGCCTGTGGTGTCTATTAGGGCCATTGAGTCTCTATTATAGGGTAACTATATTTACACAGTTTTTATATTGTGTTTATTTTTTTACTTTTAGCTTTGTTTTGTTTTGTTTTGTTTTGAGACAGGGTCTCCATATACACTCAGCTGGTCTGGAACTCGGTATATAGACCAAACTGACCTTGATCTCATAGAGATCTGACTGCCTCTGCCTCCTGTGTGCTGGAATTAAAGACATGTATATATTGAAAGAAGCTTCTATAGTAGGTTTCCATATGACTCTTTCAAAGGGCCTTTAGAATTAGTTGTCCCTCACCTTACTCCCTCTTCTCACTCCCATTAGGCTTGTTCTTCCCATCATTCCCCCTTCCCATTTGTATCACTGCATTCTAGCACTCATGCCAGAAACAACTCTTCATGACATCTTATTAGTTTACTGATCTCTACAGATTTTCCAGTTAAAACACATGTATCTAAAGACTTAAAGCTAGTATTCAATTATGAGCGAACATGAGATATTTATCTTTCTGTGTCTGGGTTGCCTCACTTAGGGTGAATGTTTCCATTTCTATCCTTTTACTTGAGAATTTTATAATTTTGTTTTACTGAACAGCTGAATAATAGTCTACTGTGTAAATGTACCATACTTTTATTATCCATTCATCAGTCAGTGGACATCTAGGCTGTTTCCATTTGCTGGCTGTTGTGAATAGGGCAGCAATGAACATGGATGAACAGGTAACTATAGTAGGATACTCAGTTCTTTGTGTATATGCTCAAGTGCTATAACTGGATCATGTGGGAGATCTAGTTTTAGCTTCTTGAAGAACCTCCACATTGGTTTCCATAATGGCTGCACTAGTTTGTGTTCACCCCAATAGTTAATAAGTGTTCTCCTTTCTCTACATCTTTCTCAGCATTTATGATTTTTTTCTTTTTGATTCTTAGCCACATTTATCAGGGACAATAATCTGTGGCTAGACAGGTCACAGGAAATAAAGGGGAACCTACTACTATTTTTCTGCTAAAATTATATGGTATTAAACGGAATTCTAATGACATTATTATACCCACTTTCAACTCTCATCAGAGAAAGCACTTGAAGCAGATTTCAGCAAAGACCTACAAATGGTCAACATGCAGAGAAAAAGAGACTGTGGAGTTGGAGGGCTCAGTCCTAAATAGGATGAGCCATATGGTATGCCATACGCTTTCTTCCCAAGGCTCAGGGATCACTGTGGAAGCAGGGGTGGAAAGATTGTAATGGGCCAAACTGTTGTGACACCTGGTAGCTTGCTTGACCAGACTCAAAGGGATAGGATGACACCCAAGAGCACTTGGGAAATACAGATTAGACTTGATTTGGGAAAAACAGATTAGACTTGATATGCCTTAAAAATAATGACAAATATTAATAGGGGTCATGAAGCCAGAAGGGTAGTGAGATGGGGGTAGAGAGGAATAGGATGTGTGACGATGATCAAAATACATTGTAATTCTTGAATCAATAAAAAAATATTCTTTAAAAGACTTAATTAGAAGGCAGACTCTCATTCTACTTTGCATTTGCATCTCTCATATATTATGTTCACTTTACCAAAATACTCAGCCAGAATTGCTGAAAAAAATCAGATAAGAACTTCAGAATATGTATTTACTCTTCAATTTATTAGTGTATTATA
>NW_008335971.1:2899285-2904572 GCF_000622305.1 Nannospalax galili | reverse complement strand
CCAAAGACAGTGTTGTTTGTTGTAATTGAGGGAGAGGGGGTTCTGCTGTCATCTGGAGGGAGAGATCAGCCACCCTGCTGCATAAATTGCAGCATTTTAGTCAGCTTGAAATACAATGGCACCTGTATAGAGCAAGAAAAAAAATCAGAATATGTTTAAACACAAGTGCTGAGAGAAGCATTCACTGGTGTGTAAGATTGAAGATGACAGCATGGACATTCCTTTGTCTTCCTTCACTTCCACTTACTGCAAAGTTTTCTGCTATCTTGAGACGTTTCTGTTCCTTGATATTTTGAAGAAGTGTCTCAAACTGTAGCTCAGGCTGGTCTGGAACTTATGATGTATCCTCTAATTTGTGGCAGTCCTCCTACTTCAGTTTTTCAAATGCTGGGATTACAGGCCCGAGCCAACGTGCTTAACAAAGATTATTTTCAAAGAAAGAATCCTTACCAAATATTGAAAGCTTTAATTTTAATCCATTATTGGAGTAGATTGATGTTACCAAAGCATGACATGATTTTTCAAATACTTACATCTCAAATTTTATGGCAGCACCATTCATAATAGCCAAGTTATGGGAACAACTTATGTGTGAAACAGAGGAATGGATAAAGAATATGTGCCACAACTTTTTTCAGCCTTAAAGGAAAATGAAGTCATGTTGTTTGCAAGAAAAGGGATGCAGCTATGGAGAATAATATTAAATGAATTATGGAAACCTTAAAAAGACATATCTAATACATTTTCTTACATTTTTGATGCCTATACTTTATATACATGTGTAAAATCATGTGTGTATATATGACATGAATGTAGAAGTGAAGCTATTCAGGAGAAAAAGTGATTAATGAGAGAGGTTGAGAAATGGAAGTGTAAGTGGTCTTGGAGAATATGTTCAGCATATATACTTGCATGCAAATTGAAAATAACAATTTAGAAAGTAATTTAAAATTAAGTCGTTAAGCTGAGCTTTGTGTTTAGCATCATGGTTAGCAGTATATACCCCTCACCCCATATCCATCATCCTCATCCTCAGAATCTGTTACTTTGTAATTTTAAATGACTAAAGGAGTTTTGAAGTATGATGGATGGCACACCAGAAGGACTTAGCCCAGTTTGACTCCGGGATACTGATGGTTCTCAAGAAGGAGGAACTGGATCATAAGCCAGGAATACTGTGTCCTCAAGAATAGAAAAGAGGCCATGAAAGGCTCTTTTTCCTAGAGTCTTCATAAAGGAACCTATCTCTGCTGACACCTTGATTTTAATCCAGTGAGACCTCATTAGACTTCAGGGGAGAGAACTATACTATGTAAGCAGCTGTGTGTTAGCATAGGCCTCTAATCCCAACTACTCGGGAGGATGAGGTAGTGTGATGGAAAGTTCATGGTTTGTCTGGATTCAAGGCCAATCTAGATATTATACTCTCTTAATCAAAAACAAAAGAAAAAGGCCTGGAGTTTGTCTCAGTAGTAGAGTGCTTCTGTCGTATTTCAGGGCCATAGGTTTAATTTCCACTACCATAAAAACAAGAGTGTTCTTTTTCTTTCTTATTTATTTAATAACCACATGATGAGGAAAAGAATTTTATTACAGCATTAATACATTCAATAACAATTTACAGAGCAAAGATGCATCTCTTTCAAAAGTGGCTGTAAATTTTTAGGTTCACAGTTGAATTAATACAGTTATACAATATTGAACTCAGTATAAACCCTTAAGACATAAAATTCAATGAGGTTTTAACCTTTAAAAAAGATTGCATTTAATTTTAAAATGTAGTGTTTCATAGAGAAAAACTCATTTTTAATGCTACTAACACTTAGATGTTTGCACATGCATCTCTAATCTGTATGTATCTGATTATTACTAGTCACAACTGGTTACACTCAGATCCTTGGCACCTGAGTATGGATATAAAGTAATTAGATAGATTTCAATGGTAATGTTTATCTCCTCTACTAATTAACATGAAGCAAATTTTTATGCTTCTTCCTCAAATATAACTCATTATTTTTATTTGTTGATTTTTCATGCATATTTCATATATAAAATACCAAGTAATCTTATTCATCTATAGATCCACATCCCAAATGGCACACTCCCATAGCCCCCTCCACCCCACTGGAGCCCATGTTACTGTCATGTGACTGTCCACTGTGTTGTAGGTGCCCCCAACCATTCCCCAGCGCTTGTCCATCTGCTGAATCAAGTACGCCTATCTACAATTCCTTGTTTTAGGAAGATCAGCCCTTCCTCATCTAGCAGCAATCAGTTGCCAATATTCCTTTAGATAAGATTGGGGTCTGCTATTCATTTTCTCACTTCTATGCTAGGTTACTATCTGCGAGTCTCTTGGGCCACTCTGGCCAACAACTCAAAGGAATGTATCTCCTGTCTGGCATCGTTTCTTGTTATGTAGCCTTTAGCTATATTCATGGACTCTTAAAGAATTATATTGATCCCTTTAATCTTTGATTATACCTTCTTTTTGGGTGTTTAAGACTATGCATTTGGCCCAGATAATCCAATTTAATTTTACTCCTAAGGTCGTTTGAGGATCTGTTCCTCAGTGGTCACATGGGCTTGGGAGGAGCCCCTGGCTCCTTCCTTTTACCATTTCCATCTATGTGAAGATAAGTCAAAGGTCCTGCTCAACCATGGCTGGCTTCACTTGGAAGTATGGAGGAAATGTTTCCTCTGTGTTGACCCTCCTCTTTGTAGACTGGACACTGGTTCAAGTCCATTTGGTGGGGTCCCATGGCCTCCTTGTTCAAGAGGACAGGTGACTAACCACAGTTACAGAACTTTTTGAGAGATGCTCATAGTCCCCTAGAACTTAGCCTACCTAGGAGGGCAAGGAGCAAAAACTGTCCTTTATGTTCCTCTGACAAAATTAGTATAGGCCTCAAAGTATAGCTCTTAAACATCCAAGAAAATTAGATCCACCAGTCTGGTACTTTTAATTACCATGTTCCATGCAGAAAAAGCTTACACAAAGACCAAAGGTTGTCAGATAAACCTTGCGAAGATATGTATTATATTTCTTGAGATGGTTGTATATATAATTTGTCAGTAGGTTGTTCAAATAATATGGTTCCTTCTGTTTAAAAAGAAAAAAACTAGCTAGGCATTATTTATCTCTCACTTTGTTTAACCCTTCCACCATATTTTCCCCATTTAAAGTACCCCAATTTTTTCCCATTTTTCCCTTAATAACCCTTCTGCTGTGGTCTCACCTCTCTTAAGCTTTTTCTTTCCCTTTATCCCCAAGTTTCCTTGTATAACCTTCCCTCCCCCCTCTTAAAATAATACCATTTTTATTCATGTCTCCCTTATTAATACCTGTTTCCTACTGTTCTTCTCTTTTAGATTCTTTCTTTTCCTTTACCTCCCTGGTTCCTTTTCATTATCCTGGTTCCTGTAGTTATGTCTGGATACATACGCACTTAACAGGATTTGATGCTAGGATCCACATATGAGTGATAACATGTCGTGTTTTTTTTTTTTTTTTTTTTTTTTCTGAATCTGTGTGATTTCACTTAGTGTAACAGTTTCTAGTTCTATCCATTCACCTGCAGAATTCAAGATTTCATTTCTTTACTGCTGAGCAAAACTCCATCATATAAATGAATCACATTTTCATTATCCACTTGTCAGCTGAGGGAAATTTAGATTGCTTCCACCTCTTAGCTATTGTGAAAAGAGCAGCAACAAGCATGGATGTACAAGTGTCTCTGCAATAGGATGGGTCCTTTGGATATATGCCAAGGAGCGGTGTAACTGGGTCAAATGGTAGGTTCATTTGTAGTTTTTAAAGAGTTCTCCACACTACTTTCCATAGGGGTTGTGAAAATTTGCAGTTCCACCAGCAGTGGATGAGCATTCCCCTTTCCCAACATCTTCTCCAACATTTGGTATCATTTGTTCTCTTGATCTTAGCCAGTCGGACTGAGGTAAGATGAAATCTTAAAGTGGTTTTAACTTGCATTTCCCTAATTACTAGTGATGTTCAACACCTTTTAAAATGCTTCTTAACCATCTTTATTGTTGGGGACCCCTGTTGTGTAAAGTAGCAGTCTCTCCATGTCCGGATAGCCTATGGGCTCGGCTTCAAATGCAGACTCCTTTTATCAGCAGGGTGCCTTCCCAGCATCTTCCTGACTCATCTTTTGAAGTAGCCATGGCCTCTGGCTCTGGAACTGCCAGCCTTTCCTGTGTGATTTTCAGACAGTCTGGCAGCCTGGCAGGAGCCCACCTCTACATGTAAATAGGGTATCCCACAAAGTACCTATCAGCTAAGGTTTTTACTACCACCCCCATAGTATAAAATATCCTGGCTTCCCCTCAGTAATTGGAGCTAGATCACCGAGACTTGGAGCCGAGCTAAGTCACTGAATAAAGGGGCTGTACCACTGACTGAGCTGAGTTCTGTGTCTTACTGCCTACGATCCAGCCTTCCCAGAGAGAGCTGTCCCTCCATAAGCCATGGCTCATGGAAATCCAGCTTTCGCCGTCCTGCACCTCCCCTCATGACCTGGCAGCTGACGGGTCCCGAACTTAGAGAGTGCACAGTGGAAATTGGGATGGAACCCAACTGGGCCAGTCCCGGTAGCAGAGACCCACAACAATGCGGAGAAGCAGGGACCCGCCTGGGAGTGCAGCGATCAGTAGAGTTGTGCGCACCCCAGTAGATGCGGCCAGCAGGACCCGCTGCACTCCAGCGACGTGTGGGAGACTGGCACCACGCCCAGCAGCTGGCGCCCCGAGATCCCCACACGCCCATATCTGGTGCCCAACGGGAGAGCCTCTGAACCTCACATCAGCTAGCAGCTGGTGCCCTCTGAAACACAGGATTCGTGAGTATCCCTCCCCACCAAGAGGGCAACACAAATCTCTTCTAATTTCCTCCTTTTGTTTCGGGTCTAGAGTCTTCACGTGGGACCGTTAAGGACAGGGAGGCAACTGAAGCTTCCTGGTCAGGGCTACTCCCTGACATTAGCTGAAGGCCTCTTTGACCCCCTAACGGACCCCGACACCTGTACAGGTGTAGACAAAAGACCTCTATCTATATATCTTTCTAATATAAAAATCTGGTGACGCAGCAGCCACGTAAGAGTCATTAGGACAGCCACCAGCCTCTTAAATTTGCGGGAAGGCCTGTGCTGGGAACCAAGCAAAATCCCCTGAGATTTCGATTTCAGGCACGTTTTCTTGAGAACCATCACTTCACCCCACTTTTTCTATCTTAAAACTGCTAGAAAAATCCCCAAAGTTCCAGGGATCT
>NW_008335971.1:2898335-2898943 GCF_000622305.1 Nannospalax galili | reverse complement strand
GCCTTACTTAAATCAGGAAGACTTAAGATCTCCCAAAAAGAAAGCTTAAAATTTTGGAATGAAGTATATCAATTTGCGCCCTGGATCCTGTCAGCAGACATTTCTGATCCAGAGGTCTGGACTAACATTACATATCTGGCTCATAAAAAAGAAATCCAGGAAAAGCATAATTTCCCTCTTTCCTTTTTCTCCATAATAGCAGCCATCCAACAATGCTTAGGACAAGCGTCAGAAAATAATAAAGGGGAAGGTTCAAACAATAAAAAAGACCCTAAAAATTGCCCAGTAGCAGATTCAACAGAAGTCAGACAAAACCTACTCATCAGCAAAATTAATCTTTACCCCCCTCTTGCTGATTTAACAAGCCCAGATATTAATGCCCAGACTTCAAAAGCTCCCAAAGATCCTCAGATAAATTACCCTCCCCCTTCACCTCAGCTCCACCACCGCCTATGGTGCCATTCCAGCCATGCCCTATAGCCACAGAGCAACTGTGTAATCTTAGGGATAGTGGAAGTTGCCAGCCTCAATGGCCTCAGGACCCCCAAATCCCACCAGTAGAGGCTTTTCCTGTTAACTTACAAATAACAAGGCAACGCCCACTAGCT
>NW_008335971.1:2892909-2894052 GCF_000622305.1 Nannospalax galili | reverse complement strand
GGATGCTGGAGGCGTTGCTATGGCGACAGCAGCTACAGGCCCAGCACCTGGCGGGAAATCCCAGTCCAAGCAACGCCTGATCCTGCTCTGGCTGCCAAGCAATGGCATCTGTGACTGAAGCCTGGAATCTCTCCAACAAAAATGAACTCTCTCACCAGGGTTGTGATCCACAACAGAAGAACATTGGACTTAATAAACATGGGAGAGTGTATGATATTGGGAAAAGATGCTGTTTCTTTGTAAATGAATCAAATGTTGTTGAAACCAATTTGAAACAAATGTTAACACTCACAAAAAATTTTGTAACCCATTTTCAAGATTTCAACCCACCAGACAAATAGGTTGGCTTAGCAATCCCTTGTTTTGCATGGCTCCTATCCCTTGTTGCCCCTTGGTAATACTGTGTATTATTGCTTGCTCACTGTTTTTAAGATTTCTTTGCTGACAATTACTGCCATCTGCTAAAATCACTACAAAACAGGTCGTGGTCAATTATCAGACTTTGGATCCCCTCACGCCCATACTTTATTTCTTCCTTTGAGAACTATCTTTTCAGCTCCTTAGTTCATCTTTTAATTAAGTTACTTCCTTTCTTGATTCTTTGTTCCACAACAGAAGAACATTGGACTTGATAACTGCTAAATATGGGAAGGGTGTGTGATATTTGAGAAAAAAATGCTGTTTCTTTGTAAATCGATCAAATGTTATTGAAACCAATGTTAACATTCTCAAAAAAAATTTTGTAACCCATTTTCAAGATTTCAACCCACCAAACAAATAGGTTGGCTTAGCAATCCCTTGTTTTGCATGGCTCCTATCCCTTGTTGCCCCCTGGTAATACTGTGCATTATTGCTTGCTCACTGTTTTTAAGATTTCTTTGCTGACAATTACTGCCATCTGCTAAAATCACTACAAAACAGGTCGTGGTCAATTATCAGACTTTGGATCCCCGCACGCCCATACTTTATTTCTTCCTTTGAGAACTATCTTTTCAGCTCCTTAGCTCATCTTTTAATTAAGTTACTTCCTTTCTTGATTCTTTGTTTTTTGAGTTTGTTATATATTGTGGATATTAAACCCCTGTCAGATGTGTCACTGTTGAAGATTTTCTCCCATTCTGTGGGTTTCTCCTCACTTCCTTG
>NW_008335971.1:2876048-2892504 GCF_000622305.1 Nannospalax galili | reverse complement strand
AAATCTGGTATAGTAATCCCCCCAGCATTTCTCTTAGTGCTCAGTTTTGCTTTGGCTCTCTGAAGTCTTTTGTGCTTTCATATGAATCTTAGGATGTTTTTTTCCAGTTCTGTGAAGAATGTCATGGGGATTTTGATTGGCATTGCATTGAATCTGTAAATGGCTTTTGGTAGGATGGTCATTTTCACAATATTAATTTTTCCAATCCATGAGCATGGGAGGTCCTTCCATCTTCTGATGTCTTCCTCTATATCTTCCTTTAAAGATTTAAAAATTTCCTTGTAGAGGTCTTTAAAGTCTTTGGTCAGGTTTATTCTGAGACAATTTTATTGTATTTTTTTGCAGCTATTATGAACGGGAGTGTTTCCATGTACTCTTTCTCTGAGTGCTTGTTATTGGTATATAGAAAGGGTACAGACTTTTTTAGATTAATTTTGTAACCTGCCACTTTACTGATCATGCTAATAATTTGTAGGATTTTTTCTGGTGGAATTTTCAGCATCTCTTAGATATCATATCATCTGCAAAACAGGATAAATTCATATCCTCTTTTCCAATTATTACTCCTTTAATTTTCTGCTCTCATCTTATTGCTCTTGCAAGAGTTTCAATCACTATGTTAAAGAGGAATGGAGACAGTGGACAAACTTGTCTGGGTCCTGATTTCAATGAGAATGCTTCTAGTTTTTCTACATTTAGAATGATGTTGGCTGTGGGTTTGTTTTATATGGATTTAATCATGTTGAGTTATGTTCCCTCCAGTCCAATTCCTTCTAGGACTTTGAACATAAATGCATGTTGAATTTTGTCAAAGGCCTTCTCTGCATCTGTTGAGTTGACCATGTGGTTCTCGTCTTTGAGTGCATTTATATGATTTATGATGTATATTGACTTCATA
This sequence comes from Nannospalax galili, assembly GCF_000622305.1. Lineage (NCBI taxonomy): Eukaryota > Metazoa > Chordata > Mammalia > Rodentia > Spalacidae > Nannospalax > Nannospalax galili. The sequence goes on along the minus strand of NW_008335971.1, from coordinate 2,891,606 downwards.
TATTGAACTATCCCTGCATCTCTGGAATAAAGCTGACTTGATCATGGTGGATGATCCTTTTTATATGTGTCTGTATTCGGTTTACAAGTATTTTGTTGAGAACTTTTGCATCTTTTTTCATTCAGGATATGTGTCTATAGTTTTCTTTTTCAGTTGTATCTTTACCTGGATTTGGTAGTGGGGTGATGCTGGCTTCACCAGGAATTTGGAAGTTCTCCGTACATGTTTATCTTTTGAAAAATTAAGTACTATTGGATGTAGATCTTTAAATGTCTGGTAGAATTCTTTTGTGAATCCATCTGGTCCTGGGCTTATTTTAGTCAGAGGTTTTGTATTACTGTTTCAATTTCCTTATGTTTTATGGGTCTGTTAAGCTGTCGGTCTCTTCTTGAGTTAGTTTTGGTGGTTCCCAGGCTTTTATATACCCATCCATTTCTTCTAGGTTTTCAAATTTAGCAGCATATAGGTTTTTAAATTATTCCCTTATAATATTTTGGATCTTTTGGTGTCTTGATGTCATGTTTCCCCTTTCATCTCTGATTTTGTTGATTTGGAGCTGCTCTTTCTTTCTTTTGGTTAACTGGGCTAGTGTCTGTCAGTCTTATTTATCCTTTCAAAGTACCAGCTCTTGGATTCATCGGTTCTTTGTATTTTTTTTTTGTTGTTGTTGTTTCTATTTCATTAATTTCTGCTCTGATTTTTGTTATTTATTCTTGTCTGCTGGATTTAGATTTCTTTTGTTGTTGCTTTTCAAGTGTCTTGAGTTGCAATATTAAGTTATTTCTTTTCGTTCTTTCTGATTTTTTAATGTAGGCACTTAAGAGCTATAAACTTCCCTCTAAGGACTGCTTTCAAAGTGTCTCAGAGGTTGAGTTGTGTTGTATTGTCCTTTTCATTTAGTTCCAGGAATACTTTTGTTTCTTTCTTAATTCCTCCTTCGTCCCATTCATCATTCAGGCGTGTGTTGTTTAATCTCTGTGTGTTCATGTAGTTACTAGGCTTTCTTCTGGTGTTGATTTTAAGCTTTATTGCATTGTGGTCTGATAGAATGCGTGGAATTGTTTCAATCTTTAATACTTGTTGAGGTTTGTTTTGTGCCCAAGTATATGGTTGAATTTGGAGAAAGTTCCACTAGGTGCTGAATAGAAAATATATTCTTTTGTGTTTGTGTGGAATATTTGGTAGGTATCTGTTAGGCCCATTTGATGTATGGTGTTAATTAATGTATCTCTCTGTTAATTCTCTGTCTTGTTGACCTATCTAATGGAGACAATGGGTATTGAAGTCCCCTACTATTAATGAGTTTGGATTAGTCTGGGTCCTAAAGTCCTGTAGTACAGTTTTCATGAAGTTGGGTGCACCAGAGTTTGTGAATATATGTTCATTATTGTAATAGCTTCTTGATCTATCATTCCTTTGATCAGAATGAAGTAACCCTCTTTATCTCTTCTGATTAGTTTTAGTTTAAAGCCTATTTTATCAGATATCAGAATTGTAACACCTGCTTTTTTCTTAGTAGCATTCGCTTGGTATATTTTTTTCCATGCTTTCACTTTAAGGTAGTGTCTTTCCTTGAAAGTGAGATGAGTTTCTTGCAGACAACAAAAAGATGAGTTTTGTTTCTTAATCCATTCAACTACTCTATGTCTTTTGACTAGGGAGTTCAATCCATTGATTTTCAAAATTATTAATGAAAGATGTGTATTGAATCCTGTCATTTTTATTTCTGTTCACATTCTTGATATAGCTGTGCATTTCCACAGTTATACCTTCATTGAGTTCCTTTCCATAACCCCGTTGATATAGTCATTCCTTTCTTCAGCTGTTTGCATTGCTTCATGAACTCTCTGAAGGTCTGTTTTTGTGAAATGAATTCTTTCAGCCTATTTATGTCATAGAAGATTTTTCCTTCCCCTTCACCTATAACAGACATTTTGGCTGGGTAAAGTAATCTGGGTTGGCATCTCAGATCATTTCAAACTGGGAATACTTTGGTCCAGGCTTTTCTGGCTTTCATAATTTGCACTGAAAAGTGAGCTGTAATCCTGATGGGTTTTCTTTTATATGTAACTTGTTTTTCTTTTTCAGCTTTCAGTATTCTTTGTTCTGTACATTTAGTGTTTTTATTATGATGTACCATGGAGAGTTTCTTTTCTGGTCCTGTCTACTTGGTGTTCTTTATGCTTCCTGTATTTGTATGGGAATGTCTTTCTTTAATTTTGGGAAATTTTGTTTATAATCCTGTTGATGATCTGTTCCATACCGTTATCTTGAGATTCTTCTCCTTCCTCTATGCCTATGATTCATAAGTTTTGTCTTTTTATGGTGTCACACAATTCCTGCATATTCCATTCTTGTGTTTTCTTAAATTTTTCATAATCTTTGCTTGAGTGTTCTAAATCATCCACTTTATCTTCCAGTCTTGATATTCTGTTTTCCATTTCATTCATCCTATTGGTGAGGGTTTCTGCTGTCATTACTAATTGGCTTACTTCATACTTCACTTCCTTCTTCATTTCAGCCTGAGTATTCTACAATATTTTTAATTCTTTTCTGAATTTATTCAGAAGTTTATCCCTATCTTCTTTCAGTTCTTTAATTTCTTTGTATGTTCTTTAAATTCACTGAATTCTTTTATCATGTTTATAATTGTTCTTTTGACTTCTGTGTCCTGTGTTATCTCTAGGGGGTTCTCATTATTCTCCTCTCTAGGACTGTTGGTTCTTGATTGGGCTATATTATGTTGTTTTTTCATGTTATTCTTTTCTCTGTGACTTTGACATGTGGATTTCTTTTGTAGTTTTTGATTCTTGTGTGAGACTCAAGCCTTCAAGTTTAGGTCTGCTTCTTTTTGTGAATTTTATGTGTCTTTGTGGTTTACTTTTTGGGCATGAAAAGCTGGTTGGTCTAGGCTTCAGGTTTTCTCTTTTGATTTTATATTGGAGTGGCCAAATTGCTTTCATCTTCAGGAGTTCCCACAGAGGCCCAAGTCAGATGAGGATCAGATTCTCTCAGGCTTTCTCCTAAGGGTCTGTGTCCTTCCAGAAATGATGCTGACCTCAGGAATTTGAGGGTTGGGCTGTCCTGGGAGTAGGGCCCAGGAAAGATGCTGATCCCATGAAGCTGGTGGCTGAGCTGTCCAGGCACTCAAAGGTAGCTGGGAGCAGGACCAGACCCAGAGGGCTCCTGGGGAACATAGGGAGGAACTAGGTTGATCTGGATGCAAAGGATCAGGAAGCAGTGGGGGTTCTGGGCCAAGAGGTCAGTCCAGGGATCTGGAGTGCCAAGACAAGAAATGGGCCAGTACCCAGTCTAGGAGGAGAGATGGGGTGGGTGAGCTGGGAGGGTGAATGACACTGGAGCAGTCAAGGTGTAGTGGTGCTGCAGGACCCACATAGGCACAGGAGTGTTCCTTTAAGCCACTAAGATTGTGCTCACGTATCGTGACATAAGAGGAACTTGATGCAAATATGTTACTTTTTATTTTTTGTACTGGCACAAAATAAATTAACATACAGATAATTTCCAATCTTTCTAAACATACTTTCAGTTTCATTAGGATGAACCAAGCATAGTTTTGTATATATTAATGGGGTGACTTGTAATGTTTGTATTAATGCACAATTATTTCATGATTCCAATACGGTTTTAAAGGATTGATCTCCCAAATATGTGGAGAAATTTGCAATTCCACCACAAAGCAAAATAATGAATATTCCAACTAAAAAGTGAGTAAAGAATTTGTAGAGTGCGAGGGTAGGGTGGACCTGGACTGTATTTTGGAGGATTGGGGGTAAATATGATCAAAGTACATTGTGTGCATATATGAAATTATAAAAGAATTAATAAAAGCATGTTAAAAAGTGGTCAAAGGGTTTGAATAGTTAATCTCATTTGATTCAGTATATCTCATTTAAATCTTTCAGTAACACAAGGAGAAAGGTGTCGTTCCCTTCAAGTCAGATGAGGGAAAGATAGAGTGCCTATTCAAGCCAGTAAGTGAGAAGATGAGTCCCAAAGGCATTGCTTTTAGAACTTGACATTAAAGCCAGTGCTTTTAAAACTATCCCCTAAGTTACAAATGTCATTTTTTAAAATTATTTTCATTGATTTGAGAAGGTGGTTGGTTACTCTCATAGCATTTGTACCACTGTGCACCAGTGAGCATATTTTTCCAAGTGTGTTGTTAGTGTAGCTCACAGGGTTCACAGCTACGTAATATTGATGAATACTGTTCTCTGCCAGTAGCATCCCTGGCTCCTTTTAGTACTACAAAACTAGCCAGTAGAGATGAAGCTTCACGGTCAATCAAAGCTTCATTTCTTGTTTGTTCTGTGATATAGGAATATACTACCTTCAGCAATAAGGTCTTACCATCGAGGTCTGGTGGGTAACCAAGAGCAACAGCAACAGCCAGTATTGTTTGAAGGTCTATGGGACCACCCTGGTCAAAAATTTCAAAGAAGAAGTTCATTCTTAGCATAGATTTTTGTTTGTACCTGCTGGGTGTCAACAACAGGGCCTGTATATACTAGCAAAACACTCTACAAAAGAGTTGTAGCCCCAGCCCTAGGTGAAAGTATACCACTTTGTAAGAGCATAAAACACACAGTTCATCTTTGGTAATAGTTTTCTTTTTAAAACATAAATGATGTGAGTAACTTGAACAAATAATCTTTTTCTACAATATGTAGAGTCCAAATCCATTTTGAAAATGAAAGGGTGTTATTTTCATTAATTCATACATTACCTTTTTAGTATTGGAACAAAAAATGTATTTGATTTCTAATCACATTATAGTCATGTGTACAATGCCTTCCAGGTTCTTTGAAGCCTTCATGTTTTAGATGCAGTTCACGTTTCCATCTCTTTTCAGACTACACACCTTCCAATTTGTATGTCAGCCAAGTTGGACACTTTTTCCTTTCAAAGGGTCACACTTTATCTTATTTTTTAAAGTTCTTATTTTTTATTGTTTGATAATGTCATATATGAATGTAATGCTCTTTAATAGAATCCACTTCATTCTCTTTCTTCCACTTCCTCCCCTATTGCCCCTGACAGTTTTCCCTCTAACTTTATATATATTTAAAAAAGTGTTTTATTGATTCAAGAATTTCATAAAATGTATTTTGATAATATTCAGATCCCATCCTCTCATCTATACCACTTTACTCTGCCCTGACTTAATTTATCTAATATCATTTTCCACTTTCTTAAGGCCTATCAAGTACAATATGTTTCCTACATGCTCTTTGGTATGGGTCTGTCCCTTAGAGTCTGGTCAAATTACCAGGCATCACACAAGTAAAGAAAACTGAGTCTCCTCCTTCCAGCATCTATCCTCAATAAATTCTCATCTAGGGCTAGAGAAAGTTCTTCTTATAACATATTGTAATTAATACAGAGACTCACAGCTGGTCAACATGCAGAGAATAAGAGAATGTGGAGTTCTCATCCCTAAATGGGACACCTATGCCATTGGACTCTCTCCTCTTAAGGCTCACTGATTATTGCAGAAAAAGACTTGGAAAAATTGTAAGATGCGTTGTCTGGACACCACAGCGTAGTTACACATGTGAATTAACAACACTTAAAACAGTATGCATAAGATTTGCACAAACCCAAGCCGGACAGGGGCCCATCATGAATTGGGGAGGTAGGTAGGAAGACAGCCCTAGCTGAGGACCTCTTACTTATTTTTGCTGTTTTGTTTTTCCCTTTCTCTTGTACATGTTGTTTTCTCTGCCTGGAACACGTTGCCCATGGCTTTACTTTCTGTTTGTACTCATCCTTCAAGTTCATGTTCTTCATCACTGGATTCCTCTAACTTTAGTCTCCTTTCCTTACCCAAGTCTGGATGTGTTTCTTTTGCTCCTGTGTTGTACAGTTTTTAGAATTTATTTCACTGTTGTACTTGTCTCTTGCCTTATCTATATGTCCACTGAAAAAGTGGAAGTTCTCCTAAGGTAAGACACCACCAAATAGTTACTTATTAAAAAATACGTGTCTTCGGTTGCAGTCAAAACTTCCTTCCTGTTGGCTTGCTTATCATAGTGCCTGAAGGTTCTATACAGTCCACTGGGGGAGAAAAGACATCAATGGACTTTTTCAAGAGTGAACACTGCATGATACAGTATCAACTTGCCAAACAAAATGTGCCCACTGGTGAAATAGTGGCATGGAGGTTTGGGTGTAGTGTGAAAACCAGGCACCTTTGGTATTATTTTGAGGCCTGCTCCACAGGAAAGAATTCATGTCTGGCACTATAAACCTGGTCAAAAGCCCATGGCTACAGAACTTCCATAAAATGATATACACACTTATGTATCATTGCATCAAGGGAAGATCAACTCCCTAGAATCACCACTCCCTGTTCTAAAACTTCTGCTGTCTCCACTTCATGGTCCCCTTTTCACCTGACAGAAGGTACTCAATTTGATAACCTCCAAAGCTATGAATTGTTTTAGCCTGTTGAATTACTTTCTTAGACTATTATGACAAAGTCCCACAAACTGGCTGAGAAAAATTTATTATCCTACAGTTCTAGAGATTGTAAATCCAAGATGGAGTTAGCATGATTGGTACTTTCTGTGGGTTGTGAGGAAACACCTGTTCATGCCTTCTCCTTGACTTATGAGATTGGGCTGGTGGTGTGTGTGTAGGTATGTTTGTGTGTGTCCTAACCTATCCCTTTTGTAGGGACTCTAGTGACATTGCATTAGAGTTCCTTACTATCCCAGTAGAATCTCATCTCATTTAATTACCTGTACAGTTGTCTCATTTTTGAAATAACATCATATCTGGAGGTGTGGTATACTAGGTCTTCAGCATGAACGTTTGACATAGAAAAATTACTGAACCTCTAACAATTATATATGAACATTGACTAACTAGAACCAAATGCTGTGTATTTTTTGGAGGGAGGTATTTTCTCTCTCTTTTTTTTTTTTTACTTTACTTTCTTCTCATTCATTCCCCTCCCCTATCTTCACTGTACTCTTCTTGCTGGTCTCCTGTTTCCCAAACAAATAGTCCCCATTTGTGTAATTTTCTTTGATTTAATATTTCATTTATGGAATTTGTTGGTGCCAGCTGCTTTTCATTAGTCATTTGTCAATTTTGATTACTGCACTGTATTCTGAATTTTTTTAACTTTTTTTTTAATTGAGCTTTTAAATGAATAGGACTCTACTGAATTTTTATACCACCTCTTTGTATCCTTTTACCATTGAAGAATATCAGAATGTTTGTTGCTTGGACCTGTTACATGTAAGTGCTTGCTATTTAAAACTTTTGCACATGAATACTGATGCACAGATATAAATACATAGTAGTTGAATAAAATAATTACTCCATGGCAGCTAAAGCATTTATTTCATACTACGATGGCTCTGCTAAATGAACAAATGAGGATTTGGATAGAATGGGGGTGTGTAATCACGTTTTTCTGCATATGTGTTTCTTGGAATATTTGTATGCAGGATCTTAATGGGTGTCCCTTATTAGATTAATTCTATGGCTAAATATGATTTGGAAGTATTGAACTTAAGCAAAAAAAAATCTGAAGTTTTTCAAATGATAAGGCAAATTTTGTTTCTTTTTTACAAAAAATATATATTTTTTTATTTTATGTGTATGCGTGTATTGCCTGCAGGTAGGTAAGTGCACCCATGTCTTGCGATGCCCACAGAGGACAGAAGAGGCTGTTGGATCCCCTGGAACTGGAGTTACGGACAGTTGTTAGCTACCATGTGGATGCTGGGATTCTAACCTGGGTCTTCTGCAAGAACAATGTTCTTAACTGCTGAGCCATCTCTCCAGCCCCAAATTTTGTTTCTTTTAGGGAGTGAATATGAAAGACACCTCTCAAATTTGATAAGAAAACCCCTATTCTTTCTCAAATACAGGTAAGAAGAACAATTCCACTAAGGTCTGAGCTTTTTTATTTTTTAACCAAATTGGTATTTACTTTCAAATGATTTGTTATGAGCTCTTTGGTATATTACTTAAACACGTGTCTCTCAGAAGAGTGGAAAATACGTTTTAGATCAGAGTGCTTTTGCTAACAAATCTTTAATTTTTTTATTTGTTTGGGAAGAGTTTATAATTTTGTGGTCCTGTTTATATGACAATGGTAATCCATATTTTTAGAGGGGCATCTTTATATGCACAGGTTTTCTGTGATTCAATAAAAACTGCTCTCTCTATAAAAGTCTTTGTGAGAACGGTGATCAATCAACTAGGACTAAGCACATGTAATCATTTTACTAATCCCTGGTGTGATTAATGATTGAGGAGGAACAACAACCCCATTTCAATTACCTTTTCAACCTCCTTCTTAGCAACGCAATGGAATAAATGCTTGCAACAGTTGTTTCCATTGTATATTTTAAGAGAATTAAATTTTAATTACTAAATGCATTAAACCTGTATGATAATTAAGTGGTTTTGGGCTGCAGTGACTCAAGCATCAGCACTTCTCCTGATGTCTCATTTTGCTGACTGCTGTCTGAAGGGAAGTTCACCCACCTCAGACTGCAGTAAGAGAACTGGGCTGCCAAGCAGTACTGGGGCCAAACAAAAGGGCTTGTACCCCAATTAAGCTAAAAGTCTCTGATCTGCTTTGGCATTCCAGATGGCAAGCAAATTCAAATCTACAGGAGGGATTTAATTAAGATATGTTGATTGCAAGATTGAAGCCAGGAGTTCAATGTCCAGCATGCACAAGAAAGAACTCCCTGGCACTTAAGAATGACTGCAGTGTAAGTATGCTCTAGAGCACAGTCAAAAGTCAGGGTCTTAAAAGCCAGTAGTATTCTTCATTTCAAATTTTTTACTATTTAGTTAACTTAGAAGTCTTGTGTGTTTGGCTTGTGTAATCTCTTTAGGTCTTCCCCACCCTCCTGGATGTTTTTGAGGGTTAAAAGCATAGGCAATGGTGTCTGCATGCACAGACCCACGCAAACTCAAGCAGACAAAAACCTAGCATAAAACTTTGGAAAAGAACAGCAGGCCCCAATCTTAGTCAAAACGTATTGGGAAGCTGATTACTGGTGGGTGAGGAAGAGCTGATCTTCTTTGAGGGAGTGATTCTAGATAGGCTGACTAGACCCCAGTGGATGAAATTGCACTGAGGGAGGTCTGGAGGCACTACTTGACTTGATAGGTCTTAACATAAATGAGAGAATGCATGAAATCCAGTGGGGGGAGGGGGCTGTGGGACGGTCCCAAAGGGGAAAGGGAGTATGAACATGATTAAGATGTTGTGTATGAAATACACAAAAATTCAATTAAAATATACAAAATCTCTTCCATGTTTATTGATATCCTCCCAAGACTCAGGGATCATTGCCAAAGAGGGAATGGAAAAATTGTAAGAGCTAGAGTTCATAGATGAATACAAAACCATTAAATGATGGTTTTGATCTGGCTTGGGCTCGAGCAGACTTTATTCATGCTACCAAAGGAGCCATCTTCAGTTTCTGGTAGACACACATTCTCCCAGCAACACTGCCACCCCCACCATCATTGGGATGCATTGGAATTCTGGTAAAATTGACCTTACAGAGAGATTTAAGTTGCTCTTCCTCCTCCCTCTGACTCCCCCCCTCTTCTTCCTCTTCCTCTTCCTCTTCCTCCTCCTCTTTTTTTGCCTTTGGTTAAATTAATGAATGACTGGTGTTACCATGTTAAACAATCAACAGAACTCATCAGCAAAATCGAATACTGAGCTCATGAATTATGTGATTATTTGTAAGTATCCTAATTTTGTTATGAAACAGATTTGCTGCATAGTGAGCTTTTGTATGGCATTCTTTTTTCAGAACTCTGAATTTGTTACTCATGGCCTTTCATTGTTTATGAGAAATAAGACATTAATGTTTTTGAAGGCATGTGTATGATGTTTTTGAGATTCTCCAGATGTCTGGATTTTAGACAATTTAACTATGGCATAATTAGATGTGACTATATTGAGTTTATGCTACTTGGCTAGCTGATCTCTTTGATGTGCAGACTACTATATATTTTAAAGGTTTTGAAATTGATATTTTGCATATTTCATACACATATTTTATCAAATTTGAACTCTGCACCCCCTTACTACTCTCACCCAATTTCACTCATATATATGTATGTGTATATATATATATATGTATATATATATGAAGTCAAATTTGTGTCCCCAAATGTCCTTCAGTGTGGGTCCATCCCACATCCCAGTGGAGCATTGTTAACCTACCTAGAGTCACACCCTTCAAAAGGCTGACTCTCAGAGGTAGTTGATGACTACAAGGAAAGATAGTTTTTCAGATGGCTGGGAAGTTACTCATATGAACTCACAGCAATGGTAACAGCATGTATAAAACCCATGCAAGCTCAAGTCAGACAAAATCCAAGCATAGAAGTGGTGAGGAACTACTGGCAATTGATAACTGCTGGAAGAAGGAGAGTTGGTTTTCTTTAACGGTATGACGCTAAATAGGTGAACCAGGCTCCAGTGGATGGATGTACATCGAAAGACATTTGGAGACACAAACTTGACTTGATACGGTCTTAATAGAATTGACAGAGTACATGAAATCCGGCAGGGTGGGAGGGCTATAAGAGGGGTGCAGATAGGGGTTGGGGGGTCTATATAAGATAAAAATATATTGTATGAAATTTGCAAAACGCCGATTTAAAAAATAAGGAAAAGGCTAGGTATGGTGGTGCATGCCTCTAATTCCAGCCACTCAGGAGGCAGAGGCAAGCAGGTCTCTGTGAGAGCAAGGCCAGCCTAGTGTGCAAAGTGAATTTCAGTCCATCAAGGGCTATTGGGAGACCCTGTCTCAAATTTTTTTAAATGCATTTTTTTTAAATGAGGAGAGTGATGAGAGATGGTTCAAAAGTTAAGAGCACTGGCTGCTCTTGCAAAGGACCCATGCTCAGTTCCTAGCACACACATGGTGGATAAAAACCATCTGTAACTCCATTTCCAGGGGATCTGACACCTTTTTCGGGCATTGCACATGGGTGCACTTACACACATGCAAGCAAAACATTCATACACATAAGATAAAAATAATTTTCTTAGAAGAGAGAAAAAGTTTAAGACATTGCTAAGATTCCTGAATTATTTCTTGAGTTCATAGTTTATTCAGATTCTTTTCTCTTTATTATGAAAATGTTTGTCCACATAGCTTTGTTAATAAGTACAGGATGGTTTTGTAAAATAGAGATTTGATGAAGAAAAATTTTCAGTAATAGAGTCTATGATGAAGAAAGATAAGAATAAAGCGTTAAAGCTTCTATTAGAACTGGAAGCCTAAGGGAAGAACTTGACGTTGTCAGAGTATGTGTTCTTTTCATGTCAGAGTCAACAGAAGTTTGTAGTATAAGATGGATTTTGTGTTTTCTGAGACATATTTGAATGACAAGTAAAGTAAATGTTGTATATATCATGTGATATATCATGTTTCCTAAAGTACTAAAATAATAGTAATCATAATCATAATTATAATCATAAAACAAGTTTGAATGGAGTTACCACACACTGGTAGATAAATACTGCTGTCAGAAGCCATAGGTTATTAAAGAAAATTCCCAGTGCTAGCTGTGGGATACTTTCCTATGAGCTCTTGGTCATTGAGGCTCCAGAGGCCACCAAAAGAAGACAGGCTCTTACCACTCTTCTTGGTTGACACTAGGACTAGATGGTAAGACTATTGCTGAAGACACCTTTGGACACAGGACAGAGAGAAATGAGCTGGAACTGAGCTAGAAGCTTCTTCTCTGATGGCTAGCATTCACAGTGCCACAAGGTGCTATGTAGACTGCTGGGAGAGAAAAGTCACCAATGTTCTTATCTAGCTGTAGACCCTATGTACTATAATACTGACCTAGCAGGAAAGATGTGCCCTCTGGTGGAATAATGGCATGACTGTTTTAGGGGTAACAAAACACTTTCTGATTGGATCTGAGGCCCATGCCACAGAAGGGAATACATCTGGTCTTGTAACCCGGTCAAAAGCCTATGGCCAGGGAGGTCATGTACCCTGGGGGGGGGGGCGGAAATCTGCTGTTGCTGTTTTGTTAATACATATGTAGTCAAAACAAAACAAAACAAAAAAAGAGACTGACTTCCTTCCAGTAGCTATTGGTTGCCAGAGGTGGCGGATGACCACAAAGAAGCAAAGTTTTTCAGATAGCTGGCCAGTTTATTTTATGAAATAATGGCAATGCTGACAGATTTATAGGTTCTAAACAAATTTTATGAGTTGTCTGCCACTAAATTTCTTTGTATATTAATTTTCCCTCCACATTATTCTCCTTTGATGGTTTTCATATATATATATGTGTGTGTATGTGTGTGTGTGTGTGCGTGTATGTTGATAAATTTGATTCACTATACATGTCTCTTGCATGGATCATTGTTTAAAATTTTAAATATTTAATACATATAAATATTGCCATTAATGAGCTGGAGAGATGACTCGGCCGTTAAGAACACTGACTGTTCTTGCAGAAGACCTGAGTTTGAATCCCAGAACCTACATGGCAGCTAACAACTGTCTGTAATTTCAGTTCCAGGGGATCCAACAGCCTCTTCCGTCCTCTGTGGGCATTGCATGACACAGGTGCACCTACCTATGTGCAGGCAATACATGCATACACATAAAATAAAAATAATAATAAAAAGTATCATTAAAACACGTAATCAACCTAAATTTATTGCTGTATATTTAAAATTATTTTCTCACTGTAGCTGTTTTTCAGTTTTTTATATTTTTTTTCCTTTTTAAATTTTCTTCAGCAGATCCCAATCTTATCTAAAGGAATATTGGCAACTGATTGCTGCTAGATGAGGAAGAGCTGATCTTCCTAAAACAAGAGACTCTAGAAAGGCTGACTAGATTCAGGAGATGGACAAGCACTGGAGAACAGCTGGGGGTGCCGACAACACAGTGGACAGTAACAGGGATTACAGAGTATATGGGCTCCAGTTGGGGGCGGTGTATGGGAAAGTGCCATTTGGGATGTGGGTATATAGATGAATAAGATAGTTTGAGATGTTCTGTCTGAAACACACACAAAAAAAATCAACAAATTAAAAATAAGTTATATTTTAGGAAGAATCATAAAAATTTGCTCCATGTTAATTAATAGAGGTGAAACACATTACCATTGAAATCTACCAGATGATTTTTTATCTATGCTCAGGTGGATCTCAGAAAGTAACTGACTATGACTAGTAATAATCAGATACAAAGAGATTAGAGCCACATGTGCAAACATCTGTTAGTAGGATTAAAAATGAATTATTCTGTATGAAACAATGTATTTTAAAATGAAATGGAGATCTTGTTTAAAGGTTAAAACCTCATTCAATTTTATGTCTTATATGGTTTATATTGAGTTCAATAGTTTATAACTGTATTAATTCAACTGTGAACCTAAAAATTTACAGCCGATATTGAAAGAGATGCAGCTTTGCTCTGGAAATTGTTACTTAATATGTTAATGCTGTCATGAAATGCTTCTTCTAATCATGTGGTTATTAAATAAATAATTGAAAATGAGTTCTTGTGAATTACATGCAATATAATTTGATTATATTTAGATATCCTCCTGTATCTGCATGCTTGCTTTATACCCCCATCAATTTCCTGCAATCTATATATATCCTATAGAGTCAGGTTTGGGTCTCCCAAATTCCCTTCACTGGAGCCTGGCCAACCTACCAAGAGTCTTACACTTAAATCCCTGCCACTATTAGTTGTCAATATTTCCTCTGGTAGGGTTGGGGTTTCTCACAAACATCCCTGTGTTTATGCTGGGATTTTGTGTGGCTTGAAATTACATGAGACTTGTACATGTTGTTACCACTGCTGTGAATTCGTAGGAGTAGCTGATCAACAATCTGAAAAACTTCATTTCCTTGTGGTCATCCGCTCCTGAGCCTCTAACATTCTTTCCACCCTGTCTTCCGCAATGATCCTGGAGACTTGGGAGGCAGAAGTCTGATATATGTGTCATATTCAAGGATAAACAGCCTGTAACCTCTTATTCTCTGCACATTGGCCAGTTGTAGTTCTTGACTGAATCGCCATCTGCCATATAAGGTGATTCTCTGTTGAGAGCTGAGAGATGCATTAATCTATGGGTAAAACAATAAGTCATTAGAAATTAATATATCAATTTAGCAGAATAATTGCATTAGATTCTTTCCCATGGCCAAGGATTGTTTAGACTCAGGTTCCCAGACCTAATATTAATAGTGGGTATAAACTCCATCCTATGAATCTGGCATAAAGTCCAATTAGAAAGTAGTTGGTTACTTCTATAACCATGCCACTATTCCAGCAATAGGCACATCATATTATGCCAATTGTTGTAGCTTGCAGGATTCACAGCTGGATCAGGTTCATGTTAAATTTTCTCTTCAGGTAGCTTGCATAGAACCTTTCAAAACTATGAAATCTAGACAGTAGAGATGAGACTTTGAAGTCAGCATCAGCTTGATTTCTTGCTATTTGTTTTATAGGTCAAGTATGCAGTCAGCAATAAGATCTTACTATTAAATTCTGGTGGGCAGTCTAGAGCAGGGGTAATGACCAGTATTATTTGAGGGCCTATGGAACCTCTGGTCAATAGCTTCATAAGAGGTAATCCATTGCATGCATTTGGCTTTCACTTTTTCCAGTAAGGTATCTAGTGAGGGCAATGTTCCCGTTATAAGGTAACTTCTTTTAATGTCTTGTTAGAATGTATATGTATATACTTTAAGAAGCTTCTATAGTGGTAGGTGTCCATATGGCTTCTTTTAAAGGCTATTAGTGTTAGTGACCCCTCCCCAACTCCCTCCTCTGCCTTTTCCTCCCATTTCCCACCCCATTTAACCATATTTACTCTGTTATTTCTCTTTCTCTCTTTGTTGTATCTTTATCTAGAATAGCCACGTGGAATGAATTTTGAATGGATTTTCTTCCTTTCACATATTTTGTGATAGATTGATACTAACTTTTTTTAAAAAATTAGGTATAGTTCTGTAGTGAAGTTGCTTAGTCCATGATTTTGTTAGTTGAAGCTTTGTTACTGATTCAAGTCATTACTTATTATTGGTATGTTTCAGTTTTCTATTTCTTCATTTTATTATATTGTCAACATATTAATGTTTTTTCTGATTTCCCATTTTTTTGTCTTTATTTATGCATAATAGTATCTACTATTCCTCTGTATTTTGTGGTATCAGTTATAATATCTGTTTGTTCATCTTTAAAAATTTATAGATGTCTTCTTTATTTTTCTTGGTTCGTTTAGCTAATGATTTATATATTTTATTAGAAAAGTGCTTTTTCATTGATATTTTGAAATTTTCATGCTTATTTTTAAAATTTATACTTATTTGAAATATTTGGTTTTTGATGTTTATTTTTGCTCCAAGTGTTCCTCTTTGTATTGCTGCTCCTGCAGTCTGTACATTTAGGTGTATCCATTTTCATTTGTTTCAAGAAATTTTTAACTTTCCCTTTTGATTAATTGTGTTTTTAAAGAGCAAGATGTTTAATTTCAATG
>NW_008335971.1:2872798-2875987 GCF_000622305.1 Nannospalax galili | reverse complement strand
ATTGAAAAAACACCTAAATATATTTATAACATGTCTAAAATCCAGCTGACAAAAATTTGATCATATATATGTATGTATATATATACATATATATATAAATTTATTTATTTTAGCTTTGAATGAAATGTTCTGTAAAAATGTCTGTTATGTACATGATATACATAGGATAATTTAAATCTGATATTTATTGGTTAATATCCTCCATTGGGTTGGCCTGTGACCATGTCTGGGGGGCATTTTCTTGATTATAGTATGATGTGGATGGGTCCAGTCCACTGGGGATGGTGCCACCCCTGGGCAGGTATAAGAAATCAAGCTGAGCTCGGGACAGGGGAACAAGACGGTAAGCAGCATACCTCCATGGCCTGTGCTCCAGGTTCCTGCCTTGAAGTCCTTCTTTCATGTCACTTGCTGAGGGACTATGAGCTGTAAGCTAAATAAACCATTTCTTTCCGAAGTTGCTTTTGGTTAGTGTTTTATCACAATAGAAAGTAACTAAGACAAAGGTGATGGGCTTAATACAATTTAAATTCCATTTCCATTTTAAGATGAGATATGTTATTTCTGGACTAAACACTCTTCAGTTTAGCACATGTTTTGGCTATTTGCACATTTCTAAAAATGAGTTTGGCAATTTTTGTAGGTATTCATATTACTTTTATGAAAGAATGGATTTTCAAATGTTCTTAATCTCCTTCTTCCAGGAGTGCCAATCTTCTGGAGATTTTCTGTGCCATACAACACATAAATACAAGTTTCATGATTAAAGTAACATGCATTTGTTATCTGCAATTTTGTAAATTAAAAATATTCACATTCCAACCAGGTTCACTGCTCAGTATCACAAGGGTAAAACTAAGGCATCTTGATAGGCTGGGTTCCGCTATAGAGCTCACCATCCTCTCCTAACGTCTTCCAGATGGGTTGGCAAGTCCTTTAGGCTATCGGCTGTGAGAGGATACATTTCTCCAATAACTAGTTAAACACATGTCTGTCTTCTTTCCCCGCACTAGCAAAATATATCTCAGAACAGTGAGATTTAGCTTATTTTTTCTTCACACTATAGTAGGAGAGTTATTTTGTTAAGGGAAAAAAACAAAACATTGCGACATTAGTTTCAAGGATTGTATTTGAAAAACATACATAAATAATACATACAAAAATTATTCCCCACAGTTTTTAAAAATTTTATTTATTATTTTTATTTTATGTGTATGCCTGTACTGCCTGCATATAGGTAATTACACTCATGTTGTGCAATGCCTGTGGAGGAGAGAAGAGGCAGCTGGATCCCCTGGAACTGGAGTTATGGACAGTTGTTAGCTGCCATGTGGGCACTGGGATTCGAACCTGGGTCTTCTGCAAGAACAGTCAGTGTTCTTAACCACTTAGCCATATCTCCAACCCATAGTTATTTTTTATAACAGGTAAAGTGCTATTCCAAGAATTATCCATCAGTTTCTTTGAATCTTAATGTTAAAGTTCTGATTAAATGAAAATTTTATGATAGCAATAATTCTGAAATTCCTTAAAGGCCATATTGAATTATGGAAAATAGCCACTCTGACACATTAATTTTCTTTTGAGACCAACTTTATAAGCCTTTCTTAACTTGTCACTTGGGGTAATACTATTTTTTATTTGTTGACATAGCTTTTGTGAATAACTGATAGATAAATGTATGATTGTGTAAAAATATGGTAAGATAATTAAATGGTCTTTCATTGTTGTTGTTCATTTTTTAAATCAGAGAGCACTGGGCCAGAAGTCAGAAAACATTGGCTAACCTTCTAACCCAGCAGAGCTATTTATTAGGTGTGAGCAAGACATAGTTACACTTAGTTTTATGCTTTGTTTGTAGTCCTGAGGGTGTACTTGTGCTGTGCATTTTCCAAGTTTAATTTTATTAAGATATTAAGTGAGATGCCCAGATATAGAAGAATTTAGGCAATTCAGGAACTGGAATAGCATGGTTAAGACAGTTAGATGAAGAAAACATGGAAGGTGTGATGCCACCTTCCTTAGGTCCATCGTTAGGGAAAAGGCTAAGCCCATTGTATAGTGTGTTTAAGTACAGAGCCTACCAAAGATCAAAAGTTAGAGTCTGAAAACAGTATGGTTGAACAATGTCATGGCCACTGTTCATATGTAGCTGAAGATTTCAGTGGTTAGAGGAGTTAACAATTATGAACACAGAAAATTTTTGTGATCATTTTATTCTTTGAAAATGATATACATGATAAAATTAATCATCATTTCCTTTGTGCTCACAAATATAGTTCCTTCAAAGTGACTGAATCCTTTTACTTTTCTTCCTTGAGGTTTCTAATTTGATGTAACTTATTATCCTTGTGGGCAGCTTAGCAATTTTTAAAGATTAATATTCCAGAAAAGTACTTTTAGAGTCTGTAAAAACAGTATGGTTGAACAATGTCATGGCCACTGTTCATATGTAGCTGAAGATTTCAGTGGTTAGAGGAGTTAACAATTATGAACACAGAAAATTTTTGTGATCATTTTATTCTTTCAAAATGATATACATAATAAAATGAATCTGAGGGTCATGCACATTAGGTGAGTGCTCTAACATAAAACTATATCTAGCTCAACAAATGTGTTTTAAAACAGGACTCAACACTTTAAACTTAATTGTTTGGGAACCAAAAAGATTTCATTGAAATGGTGAAGAGCTATGATGAAAGTGACTGCAAGGAAACAGGGTCTTCCAGACAGCTGGTCAGTTACACATCTGTGCTCACAGCACTGGTGACAGCGTGCAGGACTCCTATGAAAGCTCAAACCAGACAAAATCCCAGCATGGACATGTCGATATGGGGATGTGGGTAAGAAATCCCACCCCAACCTAAGGATCTTTTGGCAATTGATGTGCTGTGAGGGAGAAAGACAGTGTCTTATAGGGATTTGCTTATTGTTGGTGGGCCGAGTGAATAGACCTGTTATGGAAAAAGCAGAGACCAATAGCCAAAGTCAGGAGAGGGACTTTAATTTCATACTGGTGGGACTGACATACTCATTTTGTAAAGGAGTCATCCCCCCACTCAAGTTTTTGGGGACCTTTATATTCATATGTGAGAAAATGCAAGCAAAAGACAAAACAGCACATATGAAATCATTAAGTAAAAAGGTATATATATGATAATTAAGCAAGTAGTTTACAGGTGTATGTTC
>NW_008335971.1:2870525-2872673 GCF_000622305.1 Nannospalax galili | reverse complement strand
TTCCTGTTACCCCCCCTTTCTATCTTCTATCTTGGGAGCTTTTCTTGCTTCAAGGTTCTTAATTACCATCACACTGAAAGACCTACACTGAAGGGCATTTGAGGACACAAATCAGACTCTATAGGTCACGCTATATAGAGAGAGAATACACTAAATTGGGCAGGTGTAGTGGGGGGAGGGATGGATAGTGAATTATTGCTAGAGAATATTGAGCAGTAAGCTGGATAATAACTCACAAACACAGAAGGAAAAATAGGTTTGAAGAATGTTCTTATATTCTGAGAGCTTTAAATTCCCAATAGGTTGTTGGTCAGTCAGTCTTATCATGATAATGCTGTAAAGAATCCATTTAGTGCTAATTATTTTGTTTGAAAAACAAGTCTATTAAATCAAAATTCTTTAATTTTTTTGTGTGTTTGGTCTTCTCCAAAGTCTTTTATTTTGAGATTTTAGAATTTTTCCATACATTTTAATGTCTCTTCTGATGATCAGCATATCTTCCTAATTTATAATATTACCATTACTGATATATTTTGTTAATTTCACTTTCTTCTGTCACATTCTTTAATTTTTATCATAAAAAGAAGCAAATAACTGTATTATACTCTCTTGGAATCTAGAATATTCTATATAGCACAAAACTAACATCTATATCCCACAATGAACAATAAACACAAGAAAGGTGATAGTTTAATGCAATGCTTGTGACATGCAACCAAAACTATTTTCAAGAAAATGAGGAAAATTAAAACCTTATTTATTAATAAATGCAAACATATTGATGTTAAAATGTATACACAGTGATATTAACTCACATATGATAAAACTGTATTTTAAGTAAAGTTTAGAAAGACTTTTATTTTAGAAGTTTAGAAGATACAGTTAATAATGGGGTGAAATTGGAAAGAGACTCAAATCTTGCTTGTTAGAGTAAAAGGCTTAAGTATTAATATACGATGCTATTAAAACTAGACTGTAGTGGGGTTGGAGAGCTGGCTGAGCAGTTAAGAACACTGCCTGTTCTTGGAGAAGACCTGGGTTCAAATCCCAGCACCCACATGGCAGCTAACAACTGTCCATAACTCCAGTCCCAGGGGATGCAACAGCATCTTCTGACCTATGTGGGCATTGCAGGACATGGGTCCACTTACCTACATGCAGGCAATACATGCATACACATAAAATAAAAATAATAAATGAAATTTAGAAAATTAGACTGTAGTGAAAAATTTAAATTAAAAATACAATAGATTTCTGACCTATTTATTAAAACATCTGAAACTGCTATACAATAAAGTGAAGATCAGCTATTTCTATAGTTTCCATTGTGCAGAATATTAAAGTATCTATCATCTATCTATCATTCTATCTATCTATCTATCTATCTATCTATCTATCTATCTATCTATCATCTATCTATCATGTAACAATCACCTCCAGACCATCCATAAGACAAACATTATTAAGCCCATATTTCAATTTACTAAACTAAATTTGAAAATTATGTAACTTGTTTAGAATTTTTAGGTAACAAAGAGGTTAAAGAACTATGATTTAATTGTTATTCTTATGGAGACAGGGTCTCATGACCCTACTCATGACCTTGATCCCATCTTAGAGCTGAGGATGATCTTGAACTTCTGAACTTCCTGTCTCCACCTCCTCAGTTCTAGGAATACAGGCATGTGCCACCATAGTTATTTTATGTATTGCTGAGAATGAAATCATGGACTTTGTGTATATTATTAAGCACTCTACTAACAGAACTACATCCTCAGCTCTAAAAGCTGCTATTAAATAATCCAGCTCCACTGTGTTCTATATAGTCCAGGCTTTTTTTCTGTGCAGATATTTACCATTTATTTTTCCTGTATTTTTCTTGTGTGTGTACCTTTATTATAATACTTGATATACAAAATTTAAATAATTATAGTTTGACCTTAATATAAAACATGAAGATATGACATATTGGACAATTTATTACTAATCTACTGAAAAAGAGGAATTTTATTTAACTTGAAATTAAAATTCTCAGGTGCTTTGTAGACAGGAGGATTTGTTCACTCATGAAAAAAATGCCCATGCTACTTTTAATAGAGCACTTAAACTTAATAGTTTATATAACTACTTATAAATTTTTTATTCACT
>NW_008335971.1:2856225-2870430 GCF_000622305.1 Nannospalax galili | reverse complement strand
AAAATATATTTAAAATTATATCAATTATCTGGACCACTCAGATGGTTCAAAGGGTAAAGGTGCTTGTTACCAAGCCTGATGGCCTGAATTCAATCCCTGGGACCCAAATAGTGAAAAGAGGAAACAGACTCCCTCAATTTGTTTTCTGACTTCTACATACGTACCATGGCACATGTACACCCCTATGCATAGACACTACACAGACACAGACACAGACACACAGACACACAGACACACAGACGCACATACACACAGACACAGACACACACACACACACACAGAAGGGGGAGAGAAAATTAAATAAACATAAGAAAAAAGTTATCAATTATCTAATTTACATTGATGAATTATTTTAAAAACTATATATTTTAAAAATTAACCAAATTTCTTCAAATAGTTTATGCATAGACACTACACAGACACAGACACACACACAGACACTCACTCACACACACACACACACACACACAGAAGGGGGAGAGAAAATTAAATGTAAGAAAAATTTATCAATTATCTAATTTACATTGATGAATTATTTTAAAAAATATATATTTTAAAAATTAACCAAATTTCTTCAACTAGTTTATCATAGCATGACATCAGTCAATTATTCAGAATACACTTTCAGTAAAAGTTAATTGAGTTTACTCAATTGGTTTACTATAACTACATAAACATATGTGCTAATGTTGAAAATGCTATTTAACTGAATTCAAATGAAAATATTTGCTTTTAAGAAGAGCATCCTGTGATGCTTTTCAGTACCTCCACTTTTTCTCCAGTTTCCAGAATTAGATGTAAACCTTGAGAAACTGGCTTGGGATAATTGCCAGACATTAGGTTTGAAGATGGAAAAAATTATTGTTGATATATCCTTGCTAATTAAAACCACCATTTTGTAATATAGTCTCAAAATATTATTAAAATTAAAAGTTTGTTGGACAATCTACATTAATAATTTATGATTAAGGTAAACTTTTATTGGTAATATTGATAGTTGTTGTTACTACTATTATTTAATACATTTGACAGCATTTATAAAGGGTATTTTCATTATTTGTTTTATTCCTATTCTGAGGTAAGGAAAAATGTTAAGAAATGAGAATTGAAGGTTTATATGTAAAATTTGGCCTGCTTCAAAATGAATTCATGTGGACTGTTTTCACACTGTAATAATGCTGCTTTGAGTATTTGTGAAAGCATTTTGTGAGGAGCTATTTCAGTTCTCTTGGGTGAATACACTAGGAATGGAATTGATGGGTTATATTTTAATATTGTTGCACTTTTTGAGGAAGCTCCAGACTGTTTTCCAGGATGACCATCCCACTTTACATTCTCATTAGCAATATACAACAGCAATGATCATTCACAGAAAAACAACTTTGAAAACTACTATCGAAGTTCCCTGTGAGTGACTAAGCCAATGTCCAGGCAATCTTAGAACATGATAGCTGAATAGAATGAAATCAAAAGTTAGGATTTGTGCTCAGAACAGATGTTTCCAGTGCTTATGCTGTTCTCCACTTGAAACCTCGAGACGTAGTGGGAGGGGATTGTGTCTCGGTAAGAATCTGCTGTGGCTGAATTTTCTGTTTTAAATTCACCTTGGATTCCACATTATTATATTCTATGGAGTATAGATTATGATGAAAACTACTTTCTTATTTCATATGTTCCTTTAATTTTACATTTTTTAAAATATAAAAGGAAACAAAAAATACAGTTACCAAAAAATTAAAAAAAAATCTCGTTTTAATGATCTATTTATCTAAAAAGATGAAGAAAAACTACACTCATTCGATTTTGTGTAAACTGATTTTAAGGTGAAAGTGAATGCATTGGTGCACCTGAGTTTTGCTTCATTTCTTGTTCACTGTTTTTCAAAATCTAAGACAAAATTTCTTGGCTGTGCTCTTGATTTTATTCTATAGATTTAGTTTGAAAAGGCATTCTTTTAAAAATGAGTTTTTCTGTATAAAATGGTGTGTTTTAAAAAGAAATGGAGATCTTTTTTAAAGGTCAAAACCTCATTCAATATTATGTCTTATAGGGTTTATACTGAATACAATAATGTAACTGTATTAATTCAACACTGTGAACCTAAAGACTTACAGCCAATTTTGAAACAGATGCGTCTTTGCTCTGGAAACTGTTATTGACTATGTTAATGCTGTTGTAATGAAATCCTTCTACTAATTATGTGGTTTAAAAAAAAAAAGCATTCCTGTTGCTGCACTGTGTGCCACACACTTCTCCCTATTTGCACTATAAGAGTTAATACCAGGGGCTGGGGAGATAGCTCAGTCTGTAAAGAGAGCATGCGACCTAGAGTTCAATCCCTAGAAACCGGTAAAAATGCTGGGTGAGGTAACAGGATTTGCAATTCCAGCACTGAGGAGGTGGAGACAGGTAGATCTCTGAGGCTTGCTGGCCAGCCAGTCTAGCTGTGTTGGTGAGCTCCAAGCCAAAGAAGAGACTCAAAGGAGATAAACAGCATTTCTTGTAGAACAGAACGCAACTAAGTCGTTAAATGTAAAAGTCATCCTTCAAAAGTTTCAAAAACAAGAACAGCTATTAAAATTCATATTTTAAAACTATAGTTTTTTGAGTAAAATTTTGGGGGTTCTTTTCCACAGACATACTTCACACTTCCTCATATCTGTTTTTTGGTTTTTGTAGCTTTCTCTGTAACACATGTCTATTTTAGATCTTTATTTGTATTATTTATGGATTCACACATTCTTTACAAAATAGCATCCTTGTATAGGAATTGCTCATTAGATACATAAAATTCCACTTGCAATTTGGGAGAGATTGAATGAGTTAAGAATTGTGGCATAACCATTTTTGTCCCATGTTATCTAACTAAGAGCAGAAAATGATTATGCTGTATAAATTAAAAGGATTAGAGGGAAAGAAGGAGAGGGACATGGAGAGGGAGAGGGTGGGATGAAGGGAGAGAAGGAAGGGAGGGAGGGAGAGGGAAATTGATTTTCTAGTTTTTCTGGTGAAACCAACTCTTCATTTTCTGGTACATTTTGGGCATCATCTCCCCAACCCTTCAGCCTCTACCCCTGTTGACAACCACATAAACCCAATTTTAACTTTATTATTCATGAGATGCCTCTGGTTTTCTTCATACTTCCTCCCTACTCTTCCTTCTAAAGTAGCTTGAGTTTCTATTGCTTATAATCAAAAAGCAGCAAATATTCAACTCCCTAGAGTCTCAGAAAGTAGAAAGCAACGCCTTTCCCCTTTTTTTTCCCTGAATTTGCTGATGTTTGTGCATAAACATTGAAATGTGAACATTTAATGTTCCTAATGTAGCACAGAGCAGTCCTTCATAAAGGGCATGGTTGCCATGGCTCACATAAGTAGAATTAACCACAGCATTGGCCAATGGCCCTATGTTTAACATTAAGAATTTGATTAAGGAATTATATTTTAATGTGGATTTATAATGATTTGTGTTGTTGAAATATGAATATTCTTATGGCAACGTTTTAAGCTTTTGGGAACGTGGTATTTTTTCCAAGAACACACATTTTTCATGACATATAAAATGTCTCATTAAAAACATAACATTAAAAGTAATTTTCCCACAGTTCTTATTTTCATTTTTGACTGAAAGTGGGATTTGACTGTATGAATTATTCATTATATGGAATTAGTTTACTCTCTCTAATAATAGATTTTGTATTGTTTTACATGTTCTTTTAATTTTGTATTACCTAAAAATATCATAAAAAGAAACCTCAAAAATTCAGTAACTTGGTGATTTGGGGAGGGAAAAGGCGTTCAAATAAAATAAAGCTGGCAAAGACCTTTTGTGAAAAGGTAACTAATTTTAGAGTTTCAGAATTGCTTTACATAGATGCATTTTTGCTAACTTTGAAATCTGAAAGGCTTACCTTTCATTTTTGAAACACAGAATATATGCAAACATTGTCAATATCATCCTAAGTGATGAGGGCTTAGCTAAGGAAAAAAATGAGCTTGAATGCTGTTGTTAGTAAAATCAAATTTTTAAAGAATTAGAATAAACATATTTTGTTTCTTTTTTTTGGAAAAATCACAACTATGCAGTGGTTTAAGCTATCTGTTGAGCATGGATTTTCTTCATGATTCTAAAGCACATAAAAAATAAGAAATTGTTATTTTAGTCTAAGTTTTGAGTTAGTAGAGTTCTTACAGTACCCATGGTCAAACATGGGGATAGACAAACTTTTAGGTTGTGTGATAGTTATATTGATTGTCAACTGAATAGGATCTAGAATCACTTAAGGAAAAGCCGGAGAACACGCCTTTGGTGGCTTATCTAGATTAAGTTAACCTCTGGGTATACCTTTGAGGGATTATGTAGGTTAGGTTAAGGGAGATAGGCGGTAAGCCCTACTTAAACTGTAGGCAGCACCATTTCATGTCCTTGGTCCTGGATTGAATAAAAAGGAGAAGCATGGCTGAACATTCATTGTTCTCTGCTTCCTGACTATGGATGCACTTTGACTAGCTGCCTCAAAACCCTGCCATCATGGCCTCCCTGTCACAATGATAGCACTTGAAAAGTGAGCTAAAATAAAGCTTTTATTCCTTAAGTTGCTTTTGTTAGGGTATTTTGTTGCAGCAATAAGAGGAGTAACTAAGTTTGTAAGCCCCCAAATTGGAAAGAGTTTTTGATTTTAGTACACAGAGGGCAAGGAACAACTAATCTTGTGTGTCAACTAGGGAAAGACTTTCAAGATTTCTAAAGCCTGTAGCTAGTATCTAGGCTTCTGAGGCACATCTTGCATATTATTTCTGTTGAAGAGATGCAGAAAAATAGGACCCAGTTCTCTGTCAGTAATGGAAACTTTCAAACCCCTGTTATCACTCCTTTTTGTTATTTTCTTGGTTTCCTTGTTCAATAAAATGCCTGCATTGGTTTTGTTCTAGTTTGTTTCTCCATTGCTATTACAAAATGCTCTGACCAATACCAACTTGGGGAGGAAAGGGTTTATTTGACTTACATCTCCTAGGTTGCAGTTCATCACTGAGGTAGCCAAGGAACTCAGGGAAGGAACTGGGGGCAGGAGCTGAAGCACAGGCCATGGAGGAATGCTGCTTACTGGCTTGCTTCCCTGACCCCTGCTCAACCTTTCTTATATAATATAGGCCCATCTGTCCAGGGGTGGCACCACCTACAGTATGCTTAGGCCCTCCCACATCAGTCAGTAATCAAAAAGATGCCCCACAAACATGGCCACAGGCAAGTCCAGTGAAGACTATATACCAATTGAGGCTCCCTCTACCCAGGTGTGTCAAGTTGACAACTAAAGCTATACTGCACAATTGACACCTTGTAAACTTGACATACCAACATATCACTATTAAACCACAATCTTTCTATTTCGTATTCCCAAGATACGATGTTAACAGTATCACAACATGAGAGTACAACCTTAAAAATCCCACAGTTCTTAAAAAAATCCAAACACTTAAAATCCATAGTCACTTTTAAAAGTCTCTCTTAACCATGGGTTCTTGTAAAATCCAAAACAAGTACTATCTTATTTCAAAAGGGAAGAACTGAACACACCTAAGCAAAACATAAGTCCAGCAAAGTAGTTCAGGACTGGACATCTGAGATTCACTTACAATCTTCTGGACTCCAAAGAGTTTTGGCAGCTCTACTTCTCTGACTCTGCTGTCCACAACACAGACAGCTTGTCTCCCAGACCCAGGCTGGCTCCATCCCACACCTGATTTTGTCCTTGGTGGTCATCCCATGGTCCTGGCATCTCCAAAAAGCTGGCGTCTCCACTGAAACTGAGACTTTACCTTTACCAATAGCCTGTTCTAGCCTCTCGGGGTGCAAAGTCTCAGATTCTCTTCATGACCACTTCAACCCTGGGGTCTTCACTGCCACTGAGACTGTACTTTCACCAATGTCCTTTCCTGGCTCAGGGTGCCAAACCTCAGCTGTTCTCTGTAACTCCTTCATGATTTCAGCACCAGAACCATGCAGGAGACTCAAGTCCTGCTTCTGTCTTGAGATGGAAGTGTGGGCTCCCTTTGGGTGGATCATAGCTTCTGTGCTGACCCTGAGGAAACACTTTCCAGAAGATTTTCCACAGTGATGCTGGTCTCTTGTTACTTACAGCTGATTTTTCAGCCCTAGCTAACCAGCATCAATTGTCCCCATAAAACAAAGGTTTCACTTCAGTTGTTCTGGTCTCTTAATCACAGCTAATTCTTCAGTTCCAGCTGACCAGAACCCACAGATTCTCAATTCAAGATATACAAACAGCTTTGATAGTCCCTATTGCCCTTTGAAGCTTCATAAGCCAGGCCTTCATCATTCACAAATCTTCCAGCATAATTGCTTCAAGCTACACAGCAACAAACTCTAAGCACTCAATTACTTTGTAGCCCAAACTTCGAAACCCTTCCACAATCCTCCCCAAAACACTGAGGTCAGGTCTGTCACAACAATACCCTACTCCTGGTAACAATTACTGTTCTAGTTTGTTTCTCCATTGCTGTGACAAAGAACTCTAACCAATACCAACTTGGGGAGGAAAGGGTTTATTCAGCTTACATTTCCTGGGTCATAGTTCATCACTAAGGGAGCCCAAGGTAAGAACTCAGGGTAGGAACCTGGAGGCAGGAGCTGAAGCACAGGCCAAGGGGGAACATTGCCTACTGGCTTGCTCCCTGGCCCCTGCTGAACCTTCTTTCCTATACAACACAGGCCTACCTGCCCAGGGGCGGCACCACCCACAATGGGCTGGGTCCTTCCACTTCACACATCACTCAATAATCAAGAAGATGCCCTACAGACATGGCCACAGGCCAGGGTAATGGAGGCAATTTATCAATTGAGGCTCTCTCTACCCAGCTGTGTCAAGTTGACAACTAAAGTTATTCAGCACCGTTTTCTATCCTTTTTTTCCCCTAAATCTCTCCTCCAAATTGTCCTGGTGACAGCATGTACGCATCAGCCTCCTCTGGGTGCAACAGCCAAAAATGAGTTTATGGTGTGTTGCCAGAGTTCTCTCTGGGTCTCTTGTGCTATCAGGAAAACCATATAACATATCTTTATGTGCATTTATTATTATTGTCGGGGGAGACGGGAGTGACTTACAAAGAAACAAGCACCCAGTGTCTAGCTCTGTGCTGCATGGCTCAGCCCACCCTATCAGATTGCTCCCACGACATGCCCATAGTCACTGTTAGCTTTAGTCCATGCCTCAGGGACCAGCAGTCTCGCCCCAGGTCCCTAAGTGCCAGGTTATTCTGTCCTTGAGTATGACAGGGTGCTGCGCTTGCCCCATGCCTGCTGCCATGTTCCTGGTGGCTCCTGCCACAAGCCCCTCCTTTCTTGGCTAACTCTCCACAGTCAATTCTCTGTAGCAGGCCTGCCCCTTGGAGAAACTAGAACCCCTGGAGAACACATGGTGTCTTCAGGTTGCTCTGGCAATATACAATGATGTTGGTAGGTTTTATGCATTAGAATCTTTCCTTTTACAGTTCTGGAGACTGTGAAATCTAAGCTCATCAGCCAATTTGCTGACTGGTGAGGGACTTCATCTTGGCTCACCATAACCTCACATGCTGGTAAACAATAAGATCTACTTCATGGTCACTAATTAAAGAACACTTCTCATTGTTATTCATGAGGACAGAGCTCTTATGACCTAATCATCTCCCAAAGACCTGCCTTTAAAGACAATTACCCAGGTGCTCAAGGTCGTGTTTTTATTGCTTTGTTGTTTGAGACAAGTTCTTCTATAGTCCTAGATAGACTTGAACACCTGCATCCACTCCCTCAGCCTCCCCAGAGCTGGGATCACCTGTGGTGATCAACTGTGCATTTCTGCTTGCTTTGAGGAGCTGGGGGTCAGTCCAAAGCCTCAGTTATCCTAGGTACTTGGTCACTGAGCAATACCTACTGCCCACATGATTAAACATTAACATATGATTTATTAGAGGATACAAGCTCTTAGATCATAGTAATTAATTAACTGAGAACTTTGTAGGTACCACTTGCTTCACGTGTTATTGTATCTAAAGCCTATGACAGCATTCTTCACTTTCTGCACCTTTCTCTGATTTTCTCCATTTTGAATATTTTCTGAAGCACATTTACTCCACTCGGTATAGAGGTGGCTTCTACAAGCCTTTTCATTATTATTAGTTTTACAAGATCTCAGCAAATGTCCTCATTCATTTAAAGTATAGGTTCATCTAATAAGTAATTGCTATGGCTAGGGAGGAAAATATCAGGACAAACCAGAAGATATGGAGGGAGTATAGTGAAGTTCATCTAGATTATCAGGATGGTGATGAGGCTTGCTCCTAGAAGGGGAAGATACAGGCAGAGGTGGATGCATGTGTTCACTCTGGGGCTTTCTTTCACAGAGTCCTTGATTTTAAAAATCATATTATTTCCTTTGTATTTTTAGGTAAAATATCTATAATTTTTCTTTACTACAAAAAGTGCCTTAAACTCAGAACAAAATGTTTTAATACTTACTAGGAAATGAAGGACAAAGTAACAGTTACTCTTTCTCTTAAAAAAATTTTTATTTTGCTGGGTGTGGTGGCGCATGCCTGTAGTCCCAGCACTTGGGAGGCAGAGACAGGCAGATCTCTGTGAGTTCAAGGCTTGCCTGGTCTACATAGTGAGTTTCAGGCCAACAGGGGCTGCAAGAGGATTCTGTCTTAAAAAGACCAAAAAAATTTTTTTTTTAAATTTTGTATGTATGAGGGTATTGACTGCATGTATGTAAGAGCACCCCTCATGCAGTGCCTGTGGAGGCCAGAAGAAGACATTGGATCCCCTGGAACTGGAGTTACAGATGGTTGCTAGCTGGGATGTGGGTGCAGGGATCTGAACCCGGCTCCTCTGCAAGAGCAGCCAGTGCTTTTAACGGTTGAATTATCTCTCCAGCCCTACTCTTTATCTTTTTTTAACAGTCACATCAAGCTGCATTTTTATATCTCAATTGCTTATTATGTTATATCTTAGATTGTATAATTCAAGAGTCTCAAGGCTACAAAATATTTAAAATAGTGTATTTTTTAAAAAAATTATTATTATTATTTTATGTGTATGAGTGTACTGCCCTTGGAGGTCAGAAGAGGGTGTCAGATTCCCTTAGAACTGGAGTTACAGACAGTTGTTAGTCACCATGTGGGTACTAGAAATCAAACCCAGGTCCTCTGCAAGAACAGTCAGTGCTCTTAACCACTGAGCCATCTCCCAGTTCAAAATACTGTATTTTCTATCATTTTGTTTAGAGTCCATATTAAATAGACACAATATTAACTTATAGTTAATTACCTCTCCAGGTAAAGGTATCACTTTCTACACAGTGACACTCTTTCAAATATTATCATTTCAAATGCAGTTGAATGGTTGTTGTTAGCAAATCCTTTAAAAAATAAAAATTCTAATGTCTAATTTATTATGTTTTGAGAAAAATGAAAAGCCCTAAGACTATAGGTATATTGCACAGTGTTTTACAGAGCTTTAAAAATGTTGAAAATGACAGGCTTAGATACCAAATAGTATGAGCAACAAGTATTGTAATAAAGCTAGAAATACAATGTTAGATCAAAATAGAGCAGGGATTATTTGAGAATTCTCATCACAATAACATAAAATTCAGAATTAAAGTACAGAATCTGTAGAATTCAGTGCTTTAGCTCAAATCTTCCCTTTGTGACTGCCTCTCCTTCCCAGGCCCTGCATTCTAGTTAGACAGGATTCTTGACTATTGTGTGCTCCTCCTATTTTCCCTCCTGTCTGCATCCTTCCCTTTATCCTATTCTACATCCTAACAGACCCCTTTCCACATCATGTTTTTCTCTGATAAGCTTGTTTTCTTTAATACCTAACTATAGACTTTCCTCTGCTCGAGACTTTCTTCCTGCTTGCTTTCCTGCTTTTCCTGCTCACTCACTTAATTTTGGACTCATTCTCACTTTTTTAGACCCTGTAGCATTTTATGTTATTTCTCATACCATTTGCCATGTTCTCCCCTCTCCATTATAATTTTCAGGTATTAAAGTTCACTATTTTCTACACATTCCAAACTCCAACTTGCATCCTTTTCTCATCTCATAAATATGCCTCAATTTTTTAAAACTAGGAAACTCCCTGGGGCTTCTTTAAATCCCCACCAACCATATTCCTTGCCTTTCCTTGAGGTAGGAAGATATTTCTGTACTGTTTTGAATCCATTACATGATTACTTAAAAGAAGTTTGATCATGAAATCATTGCTGTTGTCCTTACTCTGTTGTCTCTTTTCCCTCTATTTTTCCCCTAAACATTAGGCTATTCCTTACTATCTTGTATGTTGTCTTGTATGTCAGTTATAATCTCTTTTCTCTAATCTCCCTTCCACCCCTGTTAACCATTCCCCCTACAATTGTCTTTCAAGTATTTCTTTCTCTTTTTCTCTCCCTCCTCTTCCTTTGGCCCTTCTTCCTCTCTTTCTGTCTCCTCCCTCCCTCCATGGCTTTTCATCTGGGTTGGATCATTGGTTGGTTTACTTCCTTGGCAGCTTGTCTAGTATCTCCTGATACTATGAGAGCTAGACTTCAGGGAAGAGGGTTCTAGGACAGTTGCTGCTCGATCATTCCAAGTTCTGGGTCTAAAGTATGTTGTGCATTGAGCAACAATAGGGTTTTACCTTCAAGTTCTGAGGGGCAACCAAGAGCTGTGACTATAGCCTGTATTGTTTTGGGAGACTCTTAGACTACAATAACCAACAAGTCAAAGATATGTTTCCCTTGCCTGGATCTGATTTTTGTTATGCAGCCATCAGCTACACACATATACTCACATTTATAGCATATGTATATTTTCAGTAGGGCTTATTAAATACTATATTTCTCTTTGGTTTTTCATACCTGTAAGTATTATATATTTAACTGTAGTGGGAAGAGAAAGGCTTACACAGGGGAGAGAGAGGAAAGAGATATAAATAATTATTTAAGCATTTATGTATTATTTTGTTATGTGTTTTTTCTCAGTGTACTTTTTTGATTTTTTGTGTATTTCATACAAAACATCTTAATTATTTTATACCCCCCTCCATCATCTGCACATCACCATAGCACCGCCCCACACTGGATTTCATGCATTCTGTCATATATATTAAGGCATATTGAGTGATGTTTTTGTACCCAGATACCCCTCAGTGCAAATTCATCCACTGGAATCTAGTCAGCCTATCTAGAATCACTCCCTTAAAGAAGATCAACTCTCCTTCACCCAGCATTACTCAACTACCAATAGTTCTTTGACTAAAATTGGGGCCTACTGCCCATTTTAACAGTTCTATGCTTGGCTTTTGTCTTATTGAATTTACATGAGTTTTGTACCTGCTGACAACCCTGCTGTAAGTTCATATGAACAAGTTTCCAGAGGCCTAGAACACTCTGGCCTTATGACCTTACACCAACCCTGGCTCTTATAATCTTTTTGCCCTCTCTTCCATAATGGACCCTGAGCCATGTGTGGATGGGGCTTAATATAGGAGTCCTAACCAGGGACACACACACTTTACAGTCTGCTATTCTGTGCACTTTGGCCAGTTGTGTTTTCTTGTGTTCATCACTCTCTGTTGCACGAGGAAGCATCACTGATGAGAGTGGAGAGATGAATTAGTATTCTCTCTACCCCCTGTTCTGCTATGTGCTGTGAGCCTTAGGTGCATTGTAGATGAGTCATTTAGGGCTAGGCATCTCACATAGACTTATTCTCTGTGTGTGACAAATTGTAGAACTCTGTAATAGTCTGAAGCTTCTTTGATGAATGGTGAATTGTATAACTGTAAATATAAGGATCCATATTTAGCATTCAGTAAGAAATTTCATTTGTCTAGGGATATGACAGAGGGTTTTCTCTAGGATCTATAACCTCTCTGGCTGTTTGCCAGGGGAGGATATGTATGGCCATATGTAAATAGAGTCTTACAGGTTCTTGGGATCTTGCTTATATGAACTTCTAGCATACACAAGACCCATGCAAACTCAAGCAGACAAAACTATTCATAGAACTGTGGAAATGGGCAGCAGGTCCTGATTTTAGCTGACGTACTATTGGGCAGCTGCTTACCACTGAGTGAGAAAGAACTGATCTTCTTTAATGGAGGGACTCTAGATAGGCTGATTGCACCTGTCAATGAACTTTCACTGAGGGATGTCTGAGGACCTAAACCTGACTATATAGACCTTAACCTAAATGATATATTGCATGAAATTCTGTGGTGGTGGTGGGGTGCTGTGAGAGGGTGCCAAAGTAAAGGGAGTATAAAGATGATTAGATGTTGTGTATGAAATACACAAAAATTCAATAAATAAGAAAAAGTATATGAGCTTAAAAAATTGTACACTTCCACCAAAATCTCCTTTCCTTTCACCCTCATTCCAGTCATTGAAAATCAACATTCAAGGGCTTGTTTCTAGGATTTTAACTTTTAGATTCCACAAGCAAGTGAGACTATGTGGTCTTTCTCTTTGTACCTTCTTTATTTCATTTATCATAATGTCCTCTGTTTTTATCCACATTGTCACAAATGACAGCATTTCTTTTTATTTCCCTCTATTTCATTTCTCTGCAGGGCACTTGGCATTTAGTGACAGTTTCTGATTTATATTTGTTTGCTTTTCATTCCTCTCAATAGAAGGTAAACGATGAAGGCAGGGAGATCATGCATTATCTTTGTTGTTCACCACTATACCATTGAATAGTAATATACATGAAAAGTATTTAAATGACAAATAAGCTTTCAATGGCCACATTAAAAATGTATTCAGACAATGACTGGCATATCACGTCAGAAACATGTGGTGATTCTTCTCTACATGGTCAACATCAAGTGACATATCAATCTTTAGGCATATCCTTATCATTTTAGTTTCTTAATATGTAATATGAAGACACTGGATCAGAATGGTGTTCAAGTTCTTTTCCAACTTCAAATATACATGCATTACGATTAGTGGTAAACTTCTTTAGGCTTCCTGTGGCCTTAATTATTGAATATCTATATTAATCCCTGTTTTAAACTGCAACAGCAAGAATAGCATGCATGCAGCAAATGTCCATATTCTTGATATGCATGGTGCTTTCTAGGTTGCACAAATTACAGCACCTTGTAATATTATTTATTAGAAGCTATCTCAAACAACTATTGCTTTAAAATTTTTGATATGAAGCTTTCATCAAGCTGAAGAGAAGACATAATACGACCTCTAAATCTTAGGACATTTTCTTCTTCTATTGTTGTGGGATACTTTAAAACGCATTTTCTACCTTCTTCTGGAATGTTTATTTCCTTTTAGTACAAATTGCTATGTTACAAATAACAGGAAGTGGTTACCTGGCAGTTATAACTGACAGAAATACATTACTTTTGTGAGGGCATTCACAAAATCAATATGAATCCATTTGGAAAATTGGATTGTTAGAGAAATATAAACATCCTCACTCAGTTTTTGTCCATTTACTGAAAACACAATATGAAATCAAATTTGAAAGACCAAGATATTTCTAAAAATCTTCCCATTGTATTATGCCACATAAAATTGTTTTAATACGATTTTTTCTTTATATTCAATAGCTTCATATCCATCGCCTTGTGACTAGCTTTACATCAGTGTTATAAAGAATTCCTTGAAAGAAATTCACAAATTTGGTAGGAACTTAGATCCATTACTTTAGCATGTTAACATTATAATATTAACTATGCCTATAATAAATATAGTTAAATTTTTTTGTGTTGATCAGAATGATATCTGTATATATTTTTTACTTTAGAGTCAGCGTTTACTTTTCTTCAGAACAATAAACAGTTCGTCAGTAAAGCAATCAAACAAAATCCCACTTATCTATATTAGCAATAGAAAACTAAGTAACATCTTGATTTCCAAGTAGACTATTAATCTTTATGTGCTAAGAAACATTAACATCATTTCTTCCAAATACTTTTGTAATTGTTTTCCCCATACAATACGAATTTAATTTGCTTTTTGCAATGTCAGTTTACACCTACACTCATGGCTAAATTCAGAGTCTACACTCAGAACTTAACTCTCATTAAATCTCTATCATGCGCGTTCCTTGGGAAGTTCAGTAATTCTTTACTCTCAATAAACCCTTAAACTGAGATATCACTATTAATCTTGAAATCAGCTTCCATTGTTAATG
>NW_008335971.1:2850098-2856202 GCF_000622305.1 Nannospalax galili | reverse complement strand
TATATATAAGTGTGCATTTGTGTGTGTGTGATGTATGGTTGAATAATTATTATTTTAAAAAAACCCTGAATGTAACATAGATAAGATTTTTTGAAAGGATAATGTTCACAGCTAGTAGAAATTTACATCCATATTAATTAGCCCATTTTCGTGTGGTAGGTGGTAAGGGTAAGGTATTATGCATGGCACAAGAAGTTGAGGTACTGCAGTACTATTTCTGCTAAGCAAGCCTTTTGCAAAGATTCAAGTTACAGTGCAAACAAGATACATCATACATGGAAAGCTGACATTCATTATGGATGAACAGAATGAGAGAACATATGCTAAAGATGTGCCTGGAAACGTTTCTAAAGAATTGAAGTCTGATCCAGAGAATAACAGTAATGTATTAAATAATGTTAAGCATGGAAATAACATTATTACAGCACCATCTCCTTAACATCAACTACTTACTCCTGAAAATCAGACAAGTTGTGTAAAAGTGAAGCTATGGACTTATTATTTTTTTTACCGTGATTTTAAATGGGATGACCTATTACATGCTAATATTAGCCAAAACTCTTAACAAATTTACTAAAGCATGATCTTTCAAATGCTGAATATCAACAAACTCACATGTTCAGATGTCAAAGGCCTAGAGCATAATTCTACTGATCATATATTTTAAAAGTTATTTTATATGTATTAACATGTTATGGTGTATATATTGAACCATAATCATTATAGATATGATTATACAGCTTTATAAGTAATGTCTATCATTAAATAAATTTATTCTGAAAATAAGACAAAATATATTCATTACTAATTTGGGCAATTTCATGTAATAAAATTTCCCTGATAAAGCTGAAATTTAAAACTTGAACAAGTTTTAGATAAGCAAATTATGTAGGAGGACTGAAGATATCATTATCATAATAACAATTATTCTTAGGCATAATCATAGTAGTAATAGAAGATGTTGATATTGTTACAAAAAGGATCACTATCAAGCAAAGTATCAAGTGAAGGAAAATTAAGTCTATTTTCCAAGTAAACAGTTTAGGTGATACTGTAGATTTCCATGACCATGAAGGCTTTATACCTTCAAGAAAGGTATCCCATAGTTAAGACAAAAGAATTACAAAACAGATTTTCCTTCTTAAAAAAGATTATTTCATAAATTTATTGAATGGGGACAGGGGACTCCTTTTAAAAGAGACATTTTCATTGATTCTTTGACAATTTCTTATAATGTAGTTTAAGGATTTTATCATGGTATTGACTTTTTGCCCACAAGGCATCAATGTCTCCTTCATACTCAGATCTCAGCCATATTTACCCTATGTTGATATGTTGGCATTCTTTCAAACTATCAATGCATAGTTCTGTCTTAGTTGTGTCTGAATATAATTCAAAACTTTTCCAACACATAATTTTGTCATTGAGTGGAGATGCAATTATCAACTTTTATACAATAACAGCAGTTTAAAAAATTGTGAAAGCCATGCATTTTATAGTATTCAGATGTTAAAAATCTATAAAAAGTATGATAAAACACCTTATCTAGAAATATGTGATATATTGGAAATTTATTCCTATCCTAGTTTATGGAATTATTGATAAGTATCATCCTTCATTTTGTGGGAGAATATTTGTAACTATTTCAATTAAATTACTGCTGGCAGAAGATATGATTCAAGACATTAGCCTTAGTACAAGTTTTTGCTACTGTCTCTGATGGTACCAAACACATTTTATGTTCATTGTTTCTCACTGGGATCTACAGAAAATAGTAAATAAAATAAAATAATAAAGACAGTGTAAATCAAAACATTATTATTATTATTATTAAAACTTGAGCCATGATACACAGCTTTATGTGAAAGCCAGATCAACTTGAGAAACACATAGACCTCTTCAGCGATAGTGAAAGAATGATTAAGGGAATCACTTTATGGTGTAGATTCCTCTATATTACGGGCAAGACACAGATTGTGTGTTCAGAATATTTAAGGTAACTAAGGATATCATCCTGGACGAGGTAGACAAAGAATAGGTAAATTAGAAAAAGAATTTGTCTTAAAAAGAGCATTGGGAATTTATCTTTTGTCAGAGAAAAACAGGATACTTGACTTGAGCTGGCCTGTGATACCCTTATGATGTTTGCTGGCTAGAAATGTTACTGTTTGAAGAGACTAAAGGTGGGGTGGCCTACCCCTTTAATCCCAGTCCTAGGGAGGCAGAGGCAGGTGAATCTCTATGAGATTGAGACCACTCTGGTTCACCTTGTGACTTTCAGGCAGGCTGTGACTAGGGAAACCCTGTCAAAAAACAATCAACAAAAAACACAACAAAAAAGAATTAATAAGACATGCACCTATGATTACCATAGTGCCCTTCTCATTTATGCCATATTTAAGAAACAAACACAATTCCAACTTCTAGAGTGGGACTTAAACCCAATTTTATTTTTGCAGAATTCAATATCTATTGCCTAAGTTCATAGCAGGAACTCAGTGGTATGTGAGAATAGTTTCTTTGTGCTGTGTTCACTAGGATGCCAATTGCTTCCAGTTGTGAATCATTCACAGCTTGAAGATGCAATCAAACTCTACTGGGACAACCTCACTTTGGCACTACAGATCTACAATAACTCATCAGTGTATATTAGCTCTTTACTCAAAGACATTTTAACAGAAATGGTGTTTTCTTCCTAACTTTAAAGTAATTAAGGATATCATCTTGTTACTATACATCATTGCCAGCTGCTATAACAAGTCTTATTTGAAGTTCCTTAGTTTCTCTTCAGTATGTACAGAAAAATAATTTACGCTTCTGCTTAAGCCTTTTGTTTCTGGCAAGCAGTATTGACTTCCACGTGTGTTAGATCTCCTTATAAAGTATTGACCATATTTAATGATAGGCATTTTTAATTCTGTGACAGATTAGATTT
The DNA here is from genome assembly GCF_000622305.1 of Nannospalax galili. Classification (NCBI taxonomy): domain Eukaryota; kingdom Metazoa; phylum Chordata; class Mammalia; order Rodentia; family Spalacidae; genus Nannospalax; species Nannospalax galili. The sequence goes on along the minus strand of NW_008335971.1, from coordinate 2,853,267 downwards.
TTATTTACTATCCCTTTCCAAGGAACCACTTAAGCCTTTATAAGTCTATGTTTTTGGAAAGATTACTTTCTCATTTATAATGAGGCTTTGTAGAATAAAGCAAAATAATACAGCAAAGTCATCTTTTAGCCGAAGATGAGCAAACCAAATTTACCCCCCTTTGAAGCTTGTTTCTTCTCTTTGGGCCTAAAGGTAGATCAAGGCTGAGAAAAAGCAACTTAATTTTGAAGTTCATTGCTGATGCCCATCACAGTTGAATACTAACAATTTCTGCAGACAGTGTTTCTTTATTTCACTATCCCCACCTCAGTCCTGCTTGCTTAATCATACTCTCATCTGTGTTATCAAAACTCCAGCAGCCAGTATCTGCGGTTCCTTCTGTTTAATCAATGCTTACATACTTGCAGAAACTCCTGCCCGTGTCCATCAACTGTCAGGCTGTCTGTACTCTTCTTTGCCTGTTCATGTCTCCATGCATTCTGAGCACTTCATATATACATATAATTCTATTATATATATATATATATAAAACACATTATATATCATATAAGTATGTTCTCCTGTGCATATGTGTGTATGAGAGAGAGAGAGAGAGAGAGAGAGAGAGAGAGAGGTACTCAGCAGTACCACACAGCCTGCTGTCTAGGACTAACAGATTTCCCATATACCCATTTAGGTGTGTGATCACTGAATTTTATGTTCCCAGTAGAAGACTTGAAATGTCCATAACTGAAGCATAGAGAAGAGGCCTCATCTCTGTCTATTATTGTTTCAGAGAAAGTGAGAATTGATGTATCTGTAGACTTGGCTTTCACCTGCACATGAAGAAGAGGCCTAAAGGAATGGCTAAAATCAAGTTCGAAAAAGTTGGATCCTCTTCTTTCATGGAATCATATGAATATGAGCTTTTGTCAATTTGGAACTCAGATTGTTACCCAAGGTTCTCTTTGTTAAGCAGGTAGCACTAATATGCAGGAAATAGCAAGACAGTATAAACTTTACTTGAAATGGTCTAGGTGGGCAATGTTGCCTCTAAGGAAAGGTGGTTTATATCAGGACACATTAAGTGTAACTAGGGAACAGAATGCTATCCTTGACAATTTCAAAGCATGCCTGCCAGGCTTTGGGAAGCAGAGGGAGGGGGATGGCAATAGTGACCATAGGACAGGAGGCCAAGGAAATGGTGATGGAACACAAAATGGAGACTTAGAAACTTTAAGAGATCACTGAAGATAATGATATGAAAATGCCTGGAAAGCAAAACAAAATGAGATGTGTGTTAAATAAGCTAAATCCAGAGTGGGCAGTTTAATACATACTAGTTTGCTAAAATAGTATGTACTAGTTTAATGTACTTGGGGCTGGAGAGATGGCTTAGCAGTTAAGAGCACTGGCTGCTCTTGCAGAGGACCCAGGTTCAGCTGTCAGCACCTACATGGCAACTAACAACCACTGTAACTCACTAACAACCATTGTAACTCTGGTTTGGGAGAATTCAATGCCCTCTTCTGACATCAATAGGCATTGCACATATGAAAACAATATACTCATACACATAAAATAAAAATAATAAACAAAATAAATGTTTAACATACTAGTATGTGCTTTAAAGCTATGGATCCCTTTTTTCTGGAAGTCACAATAGCAGGAGTTTGAGGCAGCTGGTCGCAGTACAACTGTAGTCAGAAATAGAGAACAATGAATGCTTGTATCTTATGCTTAGCTCATTTCTCCATTCTTATACATACCAGGACCCCCTGCCTAAGGAGTAATCCTGAACATGATTAAAATGGACTTTACAGTTTCAAAATAATTATGATAACTCCCACAGTTATGCTAAGAAGCCAGTGTCCCAGGTGAGTTTAGATTTTGTCAGTTGTCAATGAACATTAACCATCAGAAAAAAGTAAACACTAGAGTGTGGGAACCCATCCCCCGATTCTCTGCTGACCTTGGGTTGCACCCTGGCTGTTGACCACAGTTACCAGAACACTCAGTACCACATGACCCACCCACAAGTTCCTGTTATTGTGCTTCTCTGCAACTGAGGGGGAGCCCTGGTGTTTTTTCCAACTTGTCTGGGACTTTTCAACTGGGCTGGAGAGCGATATATATAGCAGGCTGTTCTGGCAATAAAAGAGATTCTTTCCACAGGAATGACCCACTGATGTGTCCTTTTTCAAGTCCTCAGCCCCTCGCCCGACCTCCGACTGCGATTTGTAGTGCTGGCGCTACAAGTGGAGGTCCCACCGAGATTGGGAAAGAAGGGACAGTGCTGAAGGACCACCAGGGAGCCAGCCGGTGGGCAGGTAAGGGGGTGAATTGGTGATATGGGGACCACAGGGTCTACTCATCTGTTAGAAGACCAGTTAGTGGAACTGCTAAGGAAACAAGGAAATGGGACCAAGACATGCACAGCTAAGGATTTTATAAAGGTTTTACAACAGAGCAGTCCATGGTTTATATATTCTGGGGGTCTTAATATCTCGGATTGGGAGGAGGTCAAGAAGGATTTACAAAAAGTCTTACATGAAAAGGGCTCCGAGAGCATCCCTATAGCCACCTTTTCTTTATGGAGACTGGTATGGGACACACCCATACCAGATTCTGAGGATGAGGAGAGCAGTTGATGCCAGTGGAAATTGACAGTTTTTTCTGGCCAACGGTGGTCAGTACCAACTACACATTAGGGAAGGCTGCTATACCTGGGAGTTGGGAAATGGGTAATATTACAGGCAGTTTTGATCTCTCCAATGCCCTCTGCTTTTCTAAGGTTCTTAATATTTCTTTACTTAATAACAGTAGCTCCCTCTTAGGGCCTTGCATTGTCCTCAGTAATTGGTCAGTTGGAGACTTTCAGGCCAATTCCTCAAATGCCTCTGTGCTTGGGCTGGAAGGAATATGGGGTCCCATCAGTTTCAACCGTAATTACACCAGTTTTTCTTTACCTCCTCTGCCGGGCCTTGGTGTTGGCCTGGCCCCCTACAATTTGAGGCTGTTGTCCCTATATTATGGGGCGACTGTGTGACCAAAGGGCCTTGGCGACTTAATACCTCAGACCACCTCCTCTGGTGGTATGGACCTCGGCTTCCATTTAAAAATAGTACCACAAGCATTCCCCTTTCACATTACAGAAACCCTATGATGATGGAGGGGATCCCTACTTTTG
>NW_008335971.1:2837777-2849040 GCF_000622305.1 Nannospalax galili | reverse complement strand
TCACAAAGTGATAGGGCTATGAAATGCAGCAATAAGGTGCAGAGTAATTCTAAATCAAATATATGATGAGAGATTAGGATTGAGCACAGAAGCATCTGAGTAATGATATATGAGCCCAGGTTTCTATCTACAGGGAATTAAGGATATTCTTTAGCTCACAGGAGAAATCAATTTCTACCCTGGTGTGGGAACCCATACCCCGATTCTCTGCTGACCTTGGGTTGCACCCTGGCTGTTGACCACAGTTACCAGAACACTCAGTACCACATGACCCACCCACAAGTTCCTGTTATTGTGCTTCTCTGCAGCTGAGGGGGAGCCCTGGTGTTTTTTCCAACTTGTCTGGGACTTTTCAACTGGGCTGGAGAGCGATATATATAGCAGGCTGTTCTGGCAATAAAAGAGATTCTTTCCACAGGAATGACCCACTGATGTGTCCTTTTTCAAGTCCTCAGCCCCTTGCCCGACCTCTGAGTGCAATTTGTAGTGCTGGCGCTACACTAGAGGTACAACCAGAATTAATTACAAGCTGCGGAGAACTAGATCAGTGGAAGAATTTGAAAAAAGTTATTTTGCTTACCAATCTTTACATACACTTGCTGTTTCAGAAATATGTGCTTCTTGCTCTCCTGCTCATTACAGAGTTGTTCACAATAGCCAAGTTATAAAACTGACTTCAGTGTCCATTAAGAAATAAATGAATAAAGGTGTGTCATACATATGCAATGAGATCATTTTTAGTGTTAAACAAGAAAAGAAATCTGTTATTTGTTGCATGTATGTACCTGGAGGAAATTTTGGTGAATAAAATAAGTCAGGTACAGAAAGACAGATGCTGCATGCTTCTATTTGCATGTGAAAGTTAAAAATATTGAATACAAAAGCAGAGAACAGAAAGGTGGTTCATGGGCACAGGGAAAGGGAATGGTGGTTGTTAGGCATAGAGAAAATGAAATGGAGTGATGTTAGTCAAAAGGTTCAAAGTTTCAGTTATGTGGAAAGAATTCCTTCTGGAGATTTAATGTGCATCATAGTGACTGTGGTTAATAAATACTTGGAATTTGCTAACTAAGTAGATCTTACATATTCTGATTACAGATACACAGACAGAAAGAGAGAGAGAGAGAACTATGTGAATGATGTGTTAATTACCTTGATAATGGTAATCATTCTCAGGTATATATTTATAACAAAATATTGCATTGAACATTCTAAATATGTACAATATTGTTAACTATACTGTAATAAAGCTGAAATAAATAAAAGCATATAGTGTAGCATTAAGCAATGGACTTAGATGAATATAAACTGTGCACTCGTGAAATTTGAGGATAGTGTTAAACAACCTTGACATTCTTATTTCATAGCTCCAATAACTACAATGTGAAGTACTACAATGCATTACTCCAAGTTTAAACTTGGGGCAAGCTAGTTTTAAAAAATCAGCTATTGCCATCCAGTAGATGATGAAAGAATGAGATCTAGGGCAGATGATGTTTCTAAAGTCACTAGAGGAGAAATACACAATTCAGAGACGTCATTTGGAATGCTACAATAAGAGGCCATCAGCTTAATGAAGCTGAGCTTCAACCTAACTATAAGTAAGATTACTGATTTCTTTTGTTATTGGCAATTGCCTAAATTTAGCTATTGTAATCACATTATTTTACTGCTTGAAAAAAATCTTATGCTTTGATTTAAGAAATGGAGACTTCTAAAATGCTAAAGGGCTTGTGATGGAAAGGACCATTAACTAGGAGGATGGAAAAGAAATGTAAAAGTTGAATATGTAACTTTGTCGACTTCACAGTTATTCACATAAGTATGTGATTTGCAAATGCAACAGAATAAATATTTCATGATACTTTAGACTTACCTAAGCATTTGGAGTTACCATTAAGGGGAGAGACATGAAGTTGAGTTGGCAATCACAAGGCATTTACTTAATGAAAAGCCATTGTTACTAAGTGGACTTTATTTTTTATTTGAAAATAGCAAGCTGAAAGTTATCTACATGTCAGCAAATAACACAGACAATTGAAAGCACATAGGTTCTTTTGGCATCTGTGGTATTGCTTAGATTTTCAGTAAGACGCTAGGTAGTGCATTATACAGAGGGTTTCCATATTCCCATGGTGGGTTTAATAGTTTATGGGGGCTTCACATCCTATTAATCTTAGCATAATTGGCGATCAATAGTGAGATTATACTTCACTCCATAGCAGATCATGTACATGTTTGTAATCACATTAAAATAAAATGCATTTCAATCCACTATTTGTATTATTTCCTCCTTTTATCTCAAATGGCACAATATATAGTTTCATTACTACAAAACCATAATGTTTAAATAAAAAATAATAGAACTTAGCATCATTATTATTTAAAATAAAATAATAACATGGTGTTATAGATACCATAATAAGTTTAACCTATTTGACCTTCTTATTTCATATCTCCAAAAAGACAAATAAAAAATCTCTAAGCTTATCAAGAATGGATTTTTCCAAGAGTCTTTTAAAATTTTGGTTTTATTTATAATAATGTAATAGAAGAATAACTCACATTTTTTTGTTTGTTTTTTGACAGGGTCTCCCATAGTGCCACTCTACTTGGAACTCATTAGGTAGACCAGGCTGGCCTTGATCTTACAGAGATCTGCCTGCCTCTGGCTCCTGAGGACTGGGATTAAAGGTGTGCCTCACCACTCCTGCTGTATATTTTTGAGGAAAGAAAACTAAAAGTCCATTTTTTCCATGTGATTCAAGGATAAGTTCATTATATTGGTATGTTTGTGTCACTACACAACATAGAAACAAAGACAGTAGTAGCGTTACAAAGAGGAGAGAATATTCTGTGGCACCAGACAGCCTTGCCTTTTAATTACACAAGGTAAGAAGGTACAAATGAAAACTACAAGGTTATTTGAAGTCAGGCATTCTCATTGAACATATACAATTACTATGGAATAAAAATGTTACCAAATTACTAGGAAATTCTGTTTCTGGATTAAAAGTGATTTTTTCCCTATCTAATATCATTTTAAAGATGTTGAAAGAGACAGCCCATAGAGCAAGGAAATAAAGCAAGTTGATTAAGTAGTTTCCGGATGGCTAGAGAACCAAAAAGGTAATAATTTTATATTCACAGAATTAGTTCTCAAATAACAGACTCAATTTATTTCTCAGCTTTTAAATAGCATTAGGCCATGGATCCAGTAAGTACAAAAAAGAGGGAAATAAAAAAACAGAGATTGTGTGCTTAGGAGGGTAATCCCATATAATTCTCAAGAGCTGACTTGTTTAAATCAATCTTAAGATAAAGAGAAAAATAGCTTCATTATCTTAATTTTTATTAATAGTCTTAAGTAATGTGTTTGAGTGGATACATTCAACCATTTCACAATGCATGTATGCTACAAAATAATTTGCTGAATGTAATGAAAACATAATTTTGTATATTTATTTTTAAAATATAAAAACAAAAATGATATTTCTAGAAAATTTTAGACAGAAAATTGAACACATAGGAGAGACAGAGTTCCCTCCCATGCCCCTCCAGTTTCCCTTATTAGCATCTTTATTCCCATAATGGGTGTTACAGTTGAAGAACCACTATTGATACAGTATTAACTGAAGCCCATAATTTTCATTATGGGTCACTTCTATTGTGTAGCTTATAGTTTCTGAAAATGTTTAATTTCATGGATCCACTAAAAACAGTTGAATTGACTTAAAATTCTCATATTATCCACCAGTCCTTTCCTTTTAGCTCTTAAGTTCTCCAGTAGTGGAAACTTAACCTTTTCCTTATTCTCCATTTCATTCCCCATCCATGATGCAAAAGTACTGTTCTACACTTACACCATGCTGTCACTCCACCATCATCAAACAAAGTCAATTGGTAAAGAACTAAAGCCTTCAAAATCAAATTTCTATTTATAAGTCAATAGTCTTTGGTATTTACTACAGTAACAGAAAATTAGCATAGAAAATTGGTACCAAGATTCTAGCAGTCATTTGCTGATGCACTTGATATGTTGTGGAGGTATGTTCGATATTAGTTTGCAGGAAGAGTTTGTAAAAGTTCAGAAAAGCCAGGAGTGATGGTGCATACTGGTAACTCCAGCGATCTACAAACGAAGAGTGTCAACAGGAACTAAACTAAATTTGCCTGGATTTAAATATGCACTTCTAGTCTCTAGAACTATGTGAAAATATATTTCTGTTGTGTAATCAATCAAGTCTGTGGTATCTCATTATAGCAGCCTAAGTAAACTAACATTTATGTGATCACAGAATTAGCACTTAATTTAATACTTCGTGCTTCCTCAATCTTTTTCTTTAAATATTTAAAAATTTCATTGTAGAGATCTTTAATGTCATCTTTGGTCAGGTTTATTCCCATATATTGAGGCTATTGTGAATAGGAGGGCTTTCATGTACTCTTTCTCCAATTACATGTTATTGGTATATAGAAAGGCTACTTATTTTTGTAGATTAATTTTGTAACCTGTCACTTTACTGAAATCTTAATTATTTCTAGGAGTTTTCTGGTGGAATCTTTGGGATCTCTTAGTTATAATATTATATCATCTACAAAAATAATAATTTGATCTCTTCTTTTCCAATTAGTTCTCCTTCTCTTGTTTTATTACTATAGCAACAGTTTCAAGTGCTATATTAAAAAGGAATGGAGATTGTGGACAGCCTTGTCTGGTTCCTGATTTTATCGGGAATGCTTCCAATATTTCTCCATTTAGCATGATGTTGGCTGTGGGTTTGTTGTATATAGCTTTACTTATGTTGTTGTATGTTCACTCTAGTCCAGTTCCTCTAGGACTTTTAACATAAATTCTTGAATTTAGTCAATTGTCTTTTATGCACCTCTTGAGATGACCATGTGATTTTTGTCTTTGTGTCCATTTATATGATTTATGACATTGGTTGACTTATGCATATTGAATCATCCCTGCATCTTTGGGATAAAGCCAACTTGATCATGGTGGATGATCTTTCTGATGGGTGTCTGTATGTTGGGAGCTATTCAGCTTGCCTTGACTTAAGCGTTTGAGAAAGAATGCTTCTACCTTGGGAGTTTCCCTGCTCTCTGCTTCTGTGGTCTGAGTTGACAGGCTATGCTTCCCTGATTAATTGGCAGTCTTGAAAACATAACCAAAGAGTTCTATTTCAGTTTATGGGCACAGGAGTTTCTCAGCACCGTTAGCTTGGTTTCTATACAGAAATACTGAATTATGGAAGTTGCTAAGAGTAATCACAAACAGTACACCTTATATCTAAGATATTATAAATATTATGCAGCTGAATCTTGGATACTGTAAACGTTGGGTGCGTTTTGGTTGGTGAAGTAATGTATTCTTGGTAGTAACGTAATGTATCCTTGGTTATTCCTTGGTAACTTTCTGTTTAGTGATGTATCCTTAGTTATTCCTTGGTTTCTCCAGATCTGATTCCTATATAAGCTTGGTTTGGTTCACAATAAACATGCACTGGCACATAGACGTCTGCATCCCCTGTGTCTTGATTTCTATCCGCTGGGGTCCCCAAGCCCTTCAAGCTTGGACTGTGGTCACTGCACCATGACATCTGTATGTGATTTGCAAGTATTTTTTGAGAATTTTTGCATCTTGTTCATTAAGAATATTGGTCTATGTTTTCTTTTTTGGTTGTGTCTCTACCTGGTTTTGGTATCACCATGATACTGGCTTCATAGAAGGAATTTGGGAGTTCTCTGTTTCTATCTTTTTGAATAATTTAAGTAGTTCTTCTTTAAATGTCTGGCAGAATTCTTCTGTAAATCCATCTGGATCTGGGCTTTTATTAGTCAGGAGGTTTTATATTACTGCTTCGATTTCCTTATATATGTATGGGTCTGTTTAAGTTGTTGAACAATGAAGATATAATCAGTGCACCTATTTGTCCTCCTGGATTCCAGCTGCTAAAGCAATTTCTTTTTTACAGAACCGACGATTTTGTGGTTCTTGTGAAAATCCACTATTTCCCCCGAAACCACACCTGGTGATATCTTACTTTTGAACATGAAACAGTGAGCGAACAGTGAGAAAAGATTAAATCTTCCTTGTTTAAGCCATGTGGTGGTATCTTGTCACAGCAGCTGCAGCAGATGAACATACAAACCCCTCAGTTCACAGGAGGCCTTGCAAAGACAGAGGAACATTAGTGATAGAAGAGCCGAGCTCTCCAGAATTGACTAAGAATTAGTCTAAATGTAGAAAAGTTTGGCTTTCATGGTTCCCATACTTTTAGATGTTCATCCATTTCTTTTAGGTTTTCAAATTTAAACGGGTATAGCTTTTTAAAAGTATTCCATTATGATGTTCTGGATCTTTTGGGTGTGTTGTGATGTTTCCAATTTTATCTCTGATTTTGTTGATTTGGATTTGCTCTTTCTTTTTGTTAACTGGGCTAAGGGTGTGTGTCTCTCTTGTTTATGGTTTCAAAAAACCAGCTCTTATGTTCATTGAGTCTTTTTTTTTTCCTCTTGGTTTCTATTTCCTTAATTTCTGCTCTGATTTTTGTTATTCTCATCTGCTGGGCTCAAGTTCCATTTATTCTTGCTTTTCCAGTGTCTTGAGATGCAGTGTTAAGTCAATTATTTGTGCTTTTGCTGATTTTTTAATTGAGGCACTTAGAGCTATTCCCTCTTAGCTCTTAACACTGCTATTAAAGTGACCCAGAGGTTTTGTTATATTGTATTACCATTTTTGTTTAGTTCCATGAATACTTTTATTTCTTTTTTAATGTCTTCTTTGAACCATTCATTATTCAGTAGTGTGTTGTTCAGTCTCCATGAACTCATGTAGTTCCTAGAGCTTCTTTTGTTATCTATTATAAGTGTTATTGCACAGTGGCCTGTTAGAATGCATGGAATTATTCCAATTTTTAATTTCGTATTGGCTGAGGTTGTTTTGTGCCCTAGTATGTGTTCAATTTTTAGAGAAATTTCCATGGGGTTCTGGACAGAAAGTACATTCTTTGAAGTTTGCGCAGAAGTCTTTTAGGTCCCTTTGATATATCATTTGATTCAGTTGTCTGTTTATTCTTTGTCTAGTTGACCTGTTTATTGGAGACAGTGGGGAACTGAAGTTCCCTACTATTACTGAGTTATGGTTAATCTGTGTCTTAAACTCCTATAGTGTTGTTTTTATGAATTTGGGTGCACCAGAGTATGGTGCATATATGTTCATGTTTGTAATAACTTCTTGATCAATTTTTGCTTTGATTCGCATGAAGTGACTATCTTTATCTCTTCTTATTAGTTTTACTTTAGTCTATTTTGACAGAATTGCAACCACTGCTTATTTCTTAGTGCCATTTGCTTGGAATATATATATTCCAAATATATATATATATTTCCATCCTTTCACCCTTAAGGTAGTGTCTATCCTTGAAGATGAGATGAGCATCTTGTAGACAACAAAAAGATGGACTTTGTTTCTTAATCCATTCAACTAGCTTATGTCTTTTGACTGGGGAGTTCAGGACCATTGATATTTAAAGTTATTATTGAAAGATGTATATTAGTTGTTGTCGTTTTAATTTCTGTTTGCATTCTTGGTCTAATTTTGTACTTCCACAATTATACTTTCATTTCGTTTCTTTTTGTTGCCTCTTGGGTATAGTCATTCCTTTCTTCAGTTCTTTGTATTGCTTCACAAATTTCTCTGAAAGGCTAGTTTTGTGTATATAAATTCTTTCAGCCTATTTGTGTTGTGAAAGATTTTTCTTTCCCCTTTAACTATAAATGACATTTTTCCTTGGTAAAGTATTCTGGGTTGGCATCTATGGCTATTTAGAACTGGCAATACTTTGGTCCAGGCCCTTCTGGCCTAAAACAAACAAACAAACAAAAAAAACATTGTCTTATATTGTATCATGCTATTTGATATAAATAAAAAATAATAGTTTAGATATAAGGATTAGTTGAATCACTAAATAAACTTTTTAAATTCAATGTTTTTATAGAGACAAACCAAATGAATTATTATACTATCAAAACTATTCGCTCATGTTATGTAATGTACCTAGAGTCACAAGAACTTAGTTTTGTTTAAAATGAGAAAATTCTAGCTCAGATGAATTTTTGTGATCATGGGATGAAGAAGAAAAGCAAAAGCAAAGCTTCTAAGGATACATTTGAATATTTTGTGGCTTTTAATAATTGAGAGAGAAGCCATCTCAGAAGACTGATATATTTTTTTCAATCAAATCTTGAAAGAAGTCTGCATTGTTCTTAAATGATTACTAAAATGCATACTTATATGAATATATGTATAGGTAATTATTCAAGTTGTTTTAAAATTTAAAGCAGTCTTCTATGTTGCATTTAAATCTCCACAGAAACCAGTAATATAGATTTATGACTCTGTGTTTTGTTGCTGACTATGCATTCAATTTCCTTGTTATAACTGCAAGTATAAAGGGCTGTCATCGACATCAATTCAGTGTGTGTGTGTTATATCACCTTAAAGCTCTCTAATTTTTCACATGAAGAGTCTTTTTATTACTCTATCTTATTTGCCTTATATTTTGTAAGACTTTATGCACTAAACAGCATTTAGAAAATACTGTATAGTTAATTTGATACTAATCAAAGGAACATAGTTCTTTGCTTCCCCTGCAAGAGATTATAAGGTATTCTAACTGACCACTAAATTGATACAAGTTTAGTTAAGAGAAGGCATCCTGGCATTGAAGCAACCTGGTTTAGGGGTACTGATTTGGAATTAGGTGACCTCTCAGGGAGCTAGTCTCTGGAGAAAATTGATTTTTCCAACATCAGCATCTATTGATTGCTGGTAGTTCTTCATCTGGAGGTAACTCCATGAAATTTCCCCCATCTACCTTGTTAGACCACCTTACTGTTCAGATTTATTGGTGTAGCTTCCCTATCATGTCTAGAATGAATTAACTAGCAGCAGGTGTTTTGTCCCTCTGACTCTTGCATTCTTTCCTCCCTCTCTTTCATAATGTTCCCTAAGCCTTAGATGTAGAGGTTGCATTGTAAATGTGTCACTTAGGGATGAGCACCTCACAGACACTTATTCTCTACATTTGACCTGTGTGGAGCCTTGTCATAGCTTGCGTATGTTGCAAAAAGAAGTTTCTTTGATGAGGAGTGAGATGTACAGTTGTCTGTAAATATAAGGATATCTGTTTTGAATACAGTAAGAAGTTATGGTGATCTAGGCAAATGACAGAAATGACAGACATAGATACCTCTTTAGGGTCTATAACTTCTCCAGTCATAGGTACTTGGTTATGGTTACAGCATCACACATGAATTCTCTCCCACTGATTGGACCTTTTTATCAGCAGCTGTCTAACTGACATTTTTGCTATTCTTAGAAGTAGTAGAAGATGTAGTAGAATACATTTTTAAACAAGGGTAATATTTTTCATTAAATCTGTGTCCAAGATAATGCAATTGTATAAATATTTGAAAAAAACCCACTTGACAACATTAATCGTCCTATAATGTCAAAAACATTCAACAAATTGAGTAGAGAAGAACTATACACCAATACAATAATGTCTATAGAGAGCAAGCACAGATCTAACTCAATGGGAAGTTCAAAGTGTTCCCTCTACAACCAAGAACAAGACAAAGGGTACAAGAAAAGGTAGGGAGAGTCGGTTTTCTCCTGAGACTAGCTGCCTGAGAGGTTATCTAATCCCAAGTGGGCAGTCCTAAACCAGATCGCTTCAATGCCAGGATACCTTCTTTGAACTAAACTTGTATCAGTGTAGTGGCCAGTTAGAATACCACATAATCTCATTATGTCACCATTTCGGTGCAACATAGTGCTGAATGTCCTAGCCAGTAATTAATTTCAAAGATAAAAGTCAATTAAAAGGAAAGGAAGTTAAATTGTCTCCATTTATACATGAGTTATATATACATAAACAGCTCCATAAAAATACTGTTAGAATTAATAAAATTATTAGATTTTCAGGACATAAATATAAAAATTATGTGTTGTTGTAGGTGAATATCAAATTATCTAAATTGAAATCAAGAAAGCAAATTCATTTGCAAGAGTATCACAAAGATAAAATAGTAATACATTTTACAAAATTAGTAAAATATTTATACATTGAAAATAACAAAGTACTCATGAAAGGACTAGAGAAATACACAGATAAATGGAAAAGTTTCTCATATTCCTGGAAAGAAATTAATATGGGAAAATATCCATATTTCCACATCAATATATAAATTCAATGCAATTCAATGATAAATTTTACAGAAATAGAAAAAAAATAATTATAAGCTGTGTGTTGGGGGTGGGTCATAAACTTGTAATCCCAGCACTTAAGAGACTGAGATAAGAGAACTGGAAGTGTGAGGCTAGCTTGTGCTAAGTAGCCAGACACTATCTCAAAAACAACAAAAAATAAAAAGGAAAAAAATCATAACATTCAAAGTTAACCACAGAGGGTCCAATAATCAAAGCCGAACAAAAACAAATACATAAAGCTGAAGGTATTGCACTAATTGATCTCAAAATTCAGGACACATCTAGAGTAACCAAACAGATTTTTTAATTAATTATTTGATTATCAAATAAAAGTACATACATTTATGGTGTGTATGGTGATATATATATATATACACACACATATATATGTATAGTATATGCATTGTAGAATGGGGAACTTGATCAATAATATGTTAATCACATCTTCACTTTTTATGAGAATTTTAAAGTTTACTTTCTCAGCAGTTTTCAAATATGTAACACATTGTTGTTAGGCATAGTCACAATACTGTGATTTCCTCCTGTACATTTTCTTCCTAGTTGAAATTACGCATTGGTTAACTTCTGCCCGGTGCCTCTGCTACCAGCCCAGTCCCTGGTAACTGCAATCCACTGTCTGTTTCTGTGAATTTCATCTTTTCAGATTCAGCCTGTAAGAGAAATCATGCTTTCTGTTACTGGTTTATTTCACATAGCATAATGTCCTCCAGGTTCACCCATGGTGTCATAAATAACAGTATTTCTGTCTTTGGCTAAAAATATCTTAGATTCACTAGCTTACAAAAAGTAAGTATCTGAATTATATTTTTTGTGCTTTATTAAAGGCAGTAAATTATTAAAATCTTATCTAGGAAATGAGCTAAAGGTCTCTCTGCAGTTTGATAATTAAGATTCTGCATGTTTTAAGAAAACAATATACTATGAGAGACGAGAGTTAGCATCTTTAATTTACTTCTGATA
>NW_008335971.1:2836011-2837765 GCF_000622305.1 Nannospalax galili | reverse complement strand
TGTGTGTGTGTGTGTGTGTGTGTGTGTGTGTGTGTGTGTCCTGTACCTCTTGCTATTTCAGTTTATTATAGATTAGTTTGCATTGGTACTCAGTAACTGATTTTGAGGGCAAAGGGTATCTATTTTGAAGTTTAAGATAGAGTTGTAGCCAAGGCCTGAATATGTACATCAAAATTCCTACGCTGAAATTTAATACATCAAAATACTCCTAAAAGAGATGTGCCCTTAGGAATTGTTTCTGACAGTAAGAGGATAGTTCATCATGGTGGACTACATTAGGGTCTTCATAAAAGGGTTTAGAAGGAACTGGGAAATGTCTCAGTGGTAGAGTGCTTGACCAGTATCCTTGAGGCCACAGGTTTTGATCAACACCACAAAAGAAACATAAAAACAAATGAACAAAAAAAGACTGAAGGAGTGGTCTCTGTGTCTTTTACTTTGGGCCATAGGATGACACAGGTGAGTCTAATTTTTGCTAACATGTCTCTGGGCTTGTTTTTGTTGGTTGATAATTAGGCTTATTTCTTTTAAAAATTAATTTTCATTGTAATATTTTATTGACACTTTCAAGCATTTATATAATGAAGTATTAGTCATTTCCAGCCTCCCACTCCTTCCTCTCATCCCCCTTCTGCTCTCACAGAAACCCTTCCTCCAATAAGTCCCCTCCTACTTTCATGCTGTGTTTTTGTGTGTGGTCCGTGAGCCTAATTAGTATAGGTAGAAGGTTATTTACTGAAATAAGAGCAATTTATTTGTGGTTGTATGACTGAAGAAAGCAACACTTCCTCCCCCAGCTGAGCCTAACTACCAATCGTTCCTGGGGAGGGTGGTGCCTCATGGGCCTCTTCCCTATCCACGAAGAAATGTTGATGGACCCAATCTTCACAGGCGTTGTGCAGATCACCACAGTTGCAGGGCGTTCACAATGGCTATATTATGTTCCAGAAGATGTGATTTTTGTTGCAGTGCTCTCCATCCTATAGCTCTTATTTGTCCATGATGTCATCTTTTCCATGATGACATTGGAGTTCTGGAAGGGATGATATAACTGCCCCATTTGAGGTCAAATTCTCCACCATATTACTTGGCATTTTGGCTAGATATTTGTTTACCAGCATTCATTTACTCATTTGAAAATGAATAAATCAGTCTATGAAGACCATATGAGACCTTCTCTACTAATTGTAGTAATAGAATTGAAAGAACTTGGAGTATGTGAAAAATACTAACCCAAAATATTTATGTAATAATGTTTCCTTGGAAGTATCCATAGACTATTAAATGAGCTTTTTAAATAAAGCAAAGAAGCAATTAATGTTATCTTATGTCTAGACACGGATATGCAGTATGCTTTGAATCTTTTTTAGCTATGGTCATAACTGTCAGAAAGTAAAAGCAGGGCATTCATGTCTAGTATGTTTATATTTATTGTTGAAAAATGCCAATCAATATATGTCTGACTGTTAACTAATAGCATGGCTCTGCCACTGCCCAAATAAAATCATGGTTAATAGCAATTTTAATGTCTGAAACCACTATAATTGTCCTTAGAAATCAATAAATCAATGAAAGATGTTTTTCGATTTTCAGATACAAGTATTGAACAATTCCTCACACTTTGCAAAGGTTGCTTTTCATCAGGACAACCAGGAAAATTTAGAATTCATTGAAAAATAAATAGAAAGAACTGAATTCCCCCTTAAGTCCCATGTATGTAGACTTAAAGAATCAACGCATATTTACATGTTTTA
>NW_008335971.1:2831702-2835965 GCF_000622305.1 Nannospalax galili | reverse complement strand
TAGGTTTTTTTCTTTTTTGTAAAAACAAATTCACTAAAATATCTTTTCTGTCATAGAATACAAACAAAATGTCCCATAGATATTGCTCAACATTTCTTATTTAATATATTCCAATGAAAAATTGGATAATATTATTTTCTAACTTTTCTTTTTTTGCCTTTGTTTGAAACAGAGATGATGGCATGGTACATACCATTTGGTACATTGAACTCGGATAAATAGGAAGAAATGAACAGATCTCATAAAGGCACAGATAAACACTAGTGTTCAAGGTCATGTTAATACTTATGTTTTCTCTACCTAAAATGTTGTACTGTTTAAAGGTACTAAGAAAGACATTTTTACTTTAAGAAAAAGTTTGGTTAAGACACATATTTATATAAAGCTTTTTGTAAGAATTGTCTTGAATTTTAGCAGTTTTCATTGATCTTTTTCTTGATTCTCCTTTCATTTATACACAAAAGGGAAAGTTTTTGCATTGAAATGTGTAAATACAATGCTCAGCATAGCTGGACTGCAAAGGAGATTAAAAACAAGAAGCCCAAGAACATCCCGTTATTTGGGGGAAGTCATGGTGCCGTCATTTAAAGAATCTGCTTCTACTGACTGTATTCAACATTCAGGAAACAGGAATAGAGATGCGAGGATCTGTTTGTTTACTCAGTATTTGATGTCAAATGAACTGTCTAGATCCCATCCCTGATATAGGAACAATTCTTCTTTTGGCATGTTTTACTGGAATTGTGAGTCATGTTCTGATTGAAGACACATCTCTTAAGACACTCTTATCATTTAGCCTGCCTCACTGGTTTAGATTGCTATTTGAACATTTTCTACCTTTAATATCTGAAAGGCTTTCATGAGTACAGACTACTTTTACTTATAAAAGGCTTATCAGTATGATCAGAATGCCTCTAATTTTAAGGGAGCAGGAAAATATCTTTTCTATCATAAAATAGCAAACAAAATGTCCTGTAGATATTTGTCATCATGTCTTATTTAATATATTCCATCAAAAATTGGATAATATGATTACCTAACTTTCCTTTTTCTTTTTCATTTTCTTTTTCTTTTTCTTCTTTGTCTTATGTTTGAGATAAAGTGCAAATCTGTTCTTGAAACAAGCATAGTTTGGGCATTATAGCATGCTACATGCCATTTGGTGGATTGCACTTAGATGGGTTCAAAATGAATAGGAAGAAATGAAAATGGTTTGACATAGGTTTGGTTGGGAAGGGATTCCAACTGAGGGTGGAATGTAAGTACAAACAGAGGTGAGAACAACAATATCAGAAGCTAATATCTAGGGTGTCTGCCTGAATGGTCTTAGAAACCATGTATCATAGGCTATAGTAGGGATGAACTAGCACAGGGATTTTACATTTAAAATCAAGGTAGTAAAAAGAAAAACTGACTCCAGATGATGGAAAGTGGGTCAGG
The DNA here is from genome assembly GCF_000622305.1 of Nannospalax galili. Taxonomy (NCBI): domain Eukaryota; kingdom Metazoa; phylum Chordata; class Mammalia; order Rodentia; family Spalacidae; genus Nannospalax; species Nannospalax galili. Next base: position 2,834,525 of record NW_008335971.1, on the reverse strand, counting down.
TTGAGATGAGTTTATTCTTTAATTGTCTGTGTTTAAGTAGGGCAATATTACCATTATTATTTATATCAGGGTATTAGTCTGACAAAGTTGGAGGGAGAAAGACCCTTGGTGAACCATTCCTTCTATATGGCAAATGATTCAAACTAGGTATTTTAAAATATATGGGTACAACTGGACAAGTTTCAACGCATAAGAGACTGCAGAGTGCTTGTCCCTGGATAGGACAGCTATGTCAAAACTCTTCCACACAGGGGTCAGGTGCATTGCAGAGGGGGTGGAAAGAATGTAAGAGCCAGGAGTGGTGGATGACCACAAGGAAACAGTTCTCCAGGTGCCTGGGTAGTGACTCATATGAATTTTCAGCAATGGTAACAGTATGCACAAGGTGCATGTTAGCATGGACCAGATAAAATCCTAGCATGGAAGTGGGAAAGCATGGATGGTGGTGATGGGCAAGAAGCACCAGCCCTACCTGAGGATTTATTGGAAATTCATAGCTGCTCAGGAAGGGAGAAGCAGCTTTCTTTCCAGAGACTGGACCAACATTCAAGAACATCTGGGGAAGACAAATTAGACAAAGTATCTTAATTCCAAATACTTGGATGTGACTGTATATCCTGATGTAACAACAGGAGCCAGGAGAACGGAAAGTGACCCCAGGATAAAGGAAAAGAGTGAATTCATCCGAGGTAAAGAATAGGAGACAGGTGTCATTAAGAGAGAAATTAAGAAAATGGGAGTACTTTAACTAGGAAGGTTATACAGTAGGACACAGAGAAGAGATAAAGCTAAGGTGGTATAAAAGACCAGAGGAAATTTATTGGTTCAAAACCCTATTGAAAAACACACATGTGTATAGATGAAAGTTCTGTAACAAAAAATGCAATACCAGGCAGGCGAAATCTCCCTTTGAATTCTTGGTCAGGGTAGCCCAAGAGACTCCTAAAATAACTCAGGCTATTGCTCCAGTCCTTGATTGTGTCCCAGAACTTGAAGGTAAGTCCCTCTTGTTGAAGACAGGACATACTTTCGAGCAAGGACTTGGAGCAAGGCAGTAGGAAGTGACTTGGAAGCCTTCTCTCTGGAGACTGGCTCTCATGTTATCAGAGGATACTATGCAAACAGTCAAAGGAAAATAAAAACCAATTGTCCTACTGTATTAGTTACTTTTCTGTTGCTGTGATAGAAACACTGACCAAAGCAATTTGTAGAAGGAAGAGTTTATTTGAGCTTACAGTTCCAAAGGGGCAAGAGTCCATCATGGCAGAGGCATGGCAGCAGAGGTGGCTGGAGGAGGAGGAGAAGCTAGGCTCTACATCTTCAAGCAGGCATAGGAAGCAAGAGAGCAGCTCAAGATCAAGAAAGGCTTAAGAACTCTCTAAGCCTGCCCCAAGTGAGATGTTTCTTCCACGATAGCCACACCTTCTAAGACATCCCAAAACACCACCACCAACTGGGAACAAAAATGTCCAAATACTTGGAGCCTATGGGGGATATTCTCATTCAAACCTCCACACCTACCCAGGTATAAAGACTAATGAACACATCAGTGACCCTCTTTATTGGTGACGTAATGGCACTTTTATATTTGGGGTAGCCAACAGCTGTCTAGTTGTACTTAAGGCCAACTTAATTGGAGGGGATTCATGTTTGGTACCATAAGCATAGCCAAATACACATGACTGGAGAGGTCATAGATCCTAGAAAAAACAATCTACTTTTGTCATGTCTCTAGAACAATGTAAATTGTTAATGTATTCTAAATAGGTATCCTTATAGACAAGTGTGTCTCTCACTGCACATCAAAAACGCTACTTTTTGCCACAGATGGAAACTATTCTAGTGTTCCACAACTGATCAAATGTAGAGAATAAGTCTCTGTGAGATGCCCAGCCCTAAATGACACATCTACAGTGCAACCTCTACACCTAAGACTCAGGAAAGCTAGTAAAGCAAGGGGCAGAAGGAATATTTATGCATATCTGCATCTCTTAGTTCTCACCAGAGAAGGTTCCTCATGCAGCAGATGGTAATAAACCCAGAAAGCCACAACTGGTGAAAATGGTGAGGAGAATAAGAGACTGCAGAGTTCTTGTTCCTGGATAGGACGTCTATATCTGACTTCTGTCACACAAGGCTCAAGGACCATTGTGGAAGAGAGAGTGGAAAGACTGTAAGAGCCAGGGGTGGCTGATGACCACAAGGAAACAGAGTTTTCCTGACAGCTGGGAAATTGCTCACATGAACTTATAGCAATGGTAACAGTATGCACAAGACGCATGCAAACTCAAACAAGACAAAAACCTTGCATAGAACTGGGAAGATGAGTAAGAAGCCCCAACCTTAGCTTAGGACCACTTCTGATCACTACTGGGTGAGGAGAATTGGTGTTCTTTAAGGGAGTGACACTAAATGTGTTGACTAGGCTCCAGTGAATGAACTCACACCATGGGACATTTGGGAACAAACACTTGACTCAATAGGCCTTAACATATATGACATAATGCATTAAGTCAGTGGTGGGGGATGATGGAAGAATGCAAATAGGAAGGGGGAAGGGGGTCTAGTTATGATCAAGATGTATTACATGAAATTTGTAAAAAATTCAATATTTTTTTTCAAAAAAAATAGAGGACATGAAGTGAGAAGAGGGGAAGGAGGTGGGAGTGGATAAGAGAAGAGATGGGAAAGGGGATCTGAATATGGTCAAAATAAATTCTATGAAACTCTCAGAGAGTCAGTAAAACTATTATAAAAATAATGAAATAAAATATGTGGGAAGAATACACACACACACACATATTGCCACTCAAATGCACTTAA
>NW_008335971.1:2818477-2831627 GCF_000622305.1 Nannospalax galili | reverse complement strand
TTCAAATTGTGAATTTTTGAGAACAATAAGACAAAGTTTCTAATGATGCCAAAAATGCAGTTTATGAAGATATTCACTGCTAGTAAGACTCTATATTGAAAATATGAAATTTGTTCCATTTGGGTATAAATTACATAAAATATTAAAAGTTAAAGAGATGTCATGAAAGGGAAGTATATATATATCCATGAGTGTATATATCATCCTCCTCTTCCCATATCCAACTTCCTCAAATTTCTAATTGTTTTAAGTTTGGCTTGTATTATTACACTAGATAGCATGTTCTCATATTTGACACTGAAAGTCTTATTTACCCCTTAAAGACATGTGGAAAGTTAACACATTATTGAAGCTTTACTAGACTTGTTCACCATAAAGAACCACTGTGTCTGAATTTCTTGTTCCTTTATCTTAATAGTATTCATAACATGCTATAAATAAGTTCAGTCAGATAGACTTTGATTACTCCTCCCCCTGCCCTTCCACATAACAGTGCCACTACTACATCAATAGAGGCAGCTTGCTGGGCCAGTTGTTATGGTAATTAGGCTTTAGGGCTGAGTTGGATAATTGATTGATTTTTCTCCTTTAGCAGCTTGCACAGTATCCTCTAGAACTATATGAGCTAGTCTTCAGGTCAGTTCCTGCTCCGTTGCTCCAAGTCCTGTTGTAGTTGAAATTTAGTTTAGATTTTCTCCTACATGTATGAGGATTTGATTGGTTCTGGGATATTGAAGACTTACCACTGCCAACCTAAAAAAGAGAGGACTCTCGGGAAAAGATACATTTATTCAGGACTGAGAGATAGAGATTGCAGTATACTATGCATAGCCTATGAGAATGCGATCAGAGATGTTGGGGTAAGAGATTCTTTGAAAGGCAAAAGATAGAAGTCTATGCTATCACCTACTCTGAAGCAAAGTATTGTTTTTCTAAAGTCCACTACAAATGTTGATTAGCCCATTCATAGAGCCAGTTATTATTAGGCAAGTGTCTTATCTGAACTTCTAGTCTTGAAGAATTCATTATGATAAAGCACGTTATAGAAATATATGTCGATATGCAGAAGAAGCAAGGAATATGTGGCAAATAAGGCAGAGGATGCCATTATGATGCAAAAGAATTTCCACTGGATATTAAGAAAGTCTTGGTGACAATTCCTTTTGGGGTCTAACAAGACTGGATTCGTCATGTAACTTCTTAAACTTTTACATATTGTTGAATATTGGTTTACTATGGATCGTCTGGATCAGGGCTAAGCAAAATTCAGAAAGGTGTACTGTAGGGACTATTATATAGAAAAAACTCCCAAAGTGTGTACATCTGGGGACATCAACATTTCTGATCTGCAAGTTTATTCTCACATCATCTCTGGAAGTCTTGATTAAATAATTAATTATTCAGGGGGAGGATGGAGTAATAGTTTCATTTGGGTGAAATTGCCACTCAAATGCACTTAAGCAATTACAAAAACAATATCGTATTATTCAGAATCATAAATGGTTTCAAATTGTGAATTTTTGAGAACAATAAGACAAAGTTTCTAATGATGCCACAAATGCAGTTTATGAAGATATTCACTGCTAGTAAAACTCTATATTGAAAATATGAAATTTGTTTCATTTGGGCATAAATTACATAAAACATTAAAAGTTAAAGAGATGTCATGAAAGGGAAGTATGTAACCACATAAGTGGAAAAATTATTCAGAAATTGTAGAGCAGATATTAGTAAAATTCATAGACTTTTAGAACCTAAGCTCTTACTCAGATGTAAATCTCTATACTTTACACACTGCCCTTTATCCAGCATCTATAAAATACAATCACTACATCAGGAGATAATGACAGAAGGGCTTTCAAAACCCTTTTGCATTGCATATTAAATTAGTTCCAATTATAGTAAAATTTACTTCTATAGAGGCTAATGTCCACAGCATTCTAAAACAGAGTAATAATTAGTATAAGGACCTGGAAACCACCTGGGAGAAATGAGTGAAATTTAAAGCTAAATAGTGAACTACCAGAATATCATAATCACGGTTCTGGACAACAAGGATAACAGGAACTTTCCTTTCTTCTAAGGTGTAAGTCTGTGTGTGGTGGGTGGATGCATGCTTTCACATTACTCAGTTTCCTCTGCACTAGGTACTGAAGCATGAGACAATTTTCAGTGATACATCTCTCTCATTTCTCTTCTCTTCTTCCATGGCAACCTCATAGGGGGTAGAACTGAAAGATGAAGAATGGCTTTACCCACAGCAGATCTGTGATTATAAAAGTCACTTTTCTCTAAAGCCACTAAAATGCTGGGGTTTGTTACTCCAACCAATGTTGGCTAATACAAGGCATCAGGAATTTCTTCTAACAGAAAAGAATACATTTGAGAGTCTTTTTGGAGTAATACCTCAATGACAAAGACTATGAAAATAAATGGATATTTTATTAACAAAGGGCTAGTGTTAGAGACTGAGTGAGAAGTTTAGTTGGTGAAAGAAGATAGTTTCCTGTTGGAGACCCTTTCCACTCTGTAAGAAGTGCTATTTAAAAGGAAACCATAATGGACTAGCTGAGGAACACAACACTCAGCATACCATATCTCCTTGAGTTCTCTGAACTTTGTGGTGAGGAGTTTTATTCCAAACTGCTGCTTCATTGACCAAAGTCATCTACTACTTATTCATCATTAGGCTGTACTGCCTCTTGCCTGGCTGATTCTTGGGTTCCAGATATAGAGACAAGAGACACTTCCTCGGTCACTAATCCACTAGTACCAACTGACTGACATGAAATCCTGTCTCCAAGACCTCCAGACTGAATGATACATCCACAATTGTTTTAGCACACTGGCTGCTCTACTTGGCTCATCTTTAAGATGGAGCTCATGATGATTCTTACCTTGTAGAATTTTTCTCAGTATTGAGAGAGATAATCATGTAAAGTGCTTGATATGGTTTAGACCTCAGCAATATGCTCAGTATTGGTGAGCTTTCCTCATTGTTATTATCACTCAAGTGTTCCAAAGATGCTGGGCATTGACATCTGCTAGAAACACTGACACTGTACTGGCCCTTCATTTAGGAACTAGTCTAGAATTTACAGTCTGAGCACGAATTAATATTGAGTGTATTGTGTCCTCTGAAGATTGGGAATTTGGGTTAATGTTTGTTTCCTTTATATATTTCAGTATTTAGACTTTCAATTTCTTTTTATTTCAAATATAAACTGCTTTTATAACATGTAGCAATCAAGCTGAGAGTGTAGTAAGGTATAGCCAGAGAGCAGGGTGCAAGTGGCTTCAATGATGTTGGAAGAATTAATTTCTTTATTGGTTGTATATGTGTGTTCACTTGGTGTAAGAAAACTTACAGCCCTTTATAATATGTCTGTTTTTATAATACATGTTATACTTTAAAATAAGGCTTGGCTAGGAACTTATTCTGTTCTTAACCACAGAGTGCAGACTTTTATGCAAGACTGAAAATTTATATTCACATTCCTTTTTGATTTGTGGTACTACAAAATACCTGCTATCATTAATGTAGCAATCTTATTAATGTAGTCAAGCATTAGGAGTGACATGTTTTATTCCAGTTAAACATGTATTAGCCCAGTGTGTAACCATCTTTGAAAAAAAATCTATCCCTTCTGTTCATTTTGGTTGTTGAAAGTGTTTATTCTGACATGCAAAGGCAATTACTTGTCATTTATCGTTGTCATTTTATGTGAAAAAATTTGCCCATAATTAGAGAACAGATAAAGTAATTACGTACCTTAATTCTGTATTGGTATCCTATTTAACATCTTCTTACAGTTACTCTTTAAAATTTTATAATACACCTTGGATACACTATTTAACTTTTGACTAATCAATGTAATACATTAGGAGAGCATATATTATAATATTTTAAAAATATTTTTATTATTTGATAATTAAATTTATTTTTATTTTATATCTATAAGTGTTTGTCTGCATGTATATAGGTGTACTTATGTCATGTAATGCCCACAGGTGCCAAAAAAGGGCATCAGATTCCATGGAACTGGAGTTACAGGTGATTGTTATCTGCCATGTGGGTGTTGGGAGCTAAGCCCTAGTCCTCTGCTAGAGAAACCAGTGCTTTTTTATTGAAATTTTTGTGTATTTCATACAGAACATCTCAAACAATCTTAATCATCTTTATAACCCTGTCCTCACTGGCACCCTCCCATAGCCCTCCCCACTACTGGAGCCCATATATTTGTCATCGCTGTTACTGGCCCCTGTGTTGTCAGTGCCCCCAGCTGTTCCCTAGTGCAAGTCCATCTACTAAGTCCTGTCAGCCTATCAAGAGCCCCTTGTTTTAGGAAGATCAGCTCTTCTTTATCTATTAAAATCAGTTGCCAACTTGCCTTCAGGTAAGACTGGGGTCTGCTGTTCATTTCCCAGTTCTACAATGGATTACTGTCTACCTGAGTTTGCATGGCACTTGTGTATGCTGAAACCTATGCCATAGAATCATATGAGCAGGTTCCCAGGAGCTTGTAGGACTCTGTTTTCATATGGTCATGCATCTCCTCCATGACTCTTACAATCTTTCTGCCCCCTCTTCCGTGATGGTTCCTGAGCCTTGGATGGGAGAAGTTTAATAAAGGGATCCTGTCCAAGGACCAGTATTCAGCAGTCTCTTGATCACTAAATTTTGGCTATTTGTGACCTTTTGTTTTCCTGGATTGAGGAAGTTTCATTATTGAGAACTGAAAGATTAATTGGTGTCCTCTTCATTATCCTTGTTCTATATTCCATGAGCCTTAGGTGTAGAGGTTGCATGGGCAATTCATAGACAATGTCCATGTGTGACCAGTTGTGGTAACTGTCTCTGACTAGTGCAAAATGACCTTATTTGATGAGTGGTGACTGGGATATTGTCTGTAAATATAAGGATACATATTTTGCACCTAGTAAGAAATCACATTAATCTAGCGATGTGACAGTCTTGGGGTTTTCTCTAAGATCTATGGCCACTCCAGCCATATGTATTAGGTTATGTTTACATTATCACAATTGAGTTTCCTCCCTTTGAGTGGGAATATCTTGCCAGGCCAGTAATTATTGTAACTCACAGTGTTCAGAGCTGGGTAATTTGATGATTACTTTTCTCTTCCAATAGCATACACAGCATCTTTTAGTACTATGGAATCTGGTCAGGAGAGATGAAGCTTTCATGTCAGTATCTGCTTGATTTTTACCAAAAGCATTCTACTTACTTAACACAATTCTCATTTAAATTCCAACACAATTCTTTAAAGAAATGAAAAAAAGCCTAAAATTTCATATGAAAAAAAACAAAAACAAAAAACAAAAACCCAGGATAGCCAAAACAATACTGAACAATAAAAGAAGTGTTGGAGGTATCACCATCCCAGATTTCAAATTATACTACAGAGCTATAGTAATAAATCAGCATGGTATTTGTACAAAAACAGACACATTGATCAAGGAACACTGAGGGCCCAATTGTAAGTTCACTCACTTGCAGTTACTTGATTTTTGAAAAGTGACGAAAAACACACATAGGAGAAATGAGAGCAGGTTCAGAAAATGGCGTGAGTCAGACTGGATAGCTACAGAGGGAAGAATGAAAGTGGATTGTTATCTCTCACCCTACACAAAACTCAACTCTAAATGGGCGATGGACCTCAACATAAGACCTGATACTCTGAATCTGATAGAGGAGAAAGTAGAGAGTGCACTTGAACTTACAGGCACTGGACAGGACTTTCTGAACAGGATTCTGATAGTGCAGGCATTAAGGCCAACAATTGTGAGTGGGACCTCAAGAAACCAAAAAGCTTCTGTATGTCAAAGGACATCATCATTCAGGTACATGGGCAGCCTGCAGAATGGGAAACAATCTTTACTAGCCATATATCTGATAGGCACAGTATTAATAATAGACAAAGAATTCAAAAACTAACCATCAACAAAACAACAACAAAAACAACAACAACAACAACAAACCCAACAATAACAATCAAACTAAAAACTAAGGCAAACAGCTAAACAGACAGTTTTCAAATGAAAAACACAAATGGCTGAAAAATATCTTTTTAAATTGTCAACATCTTTAGCCATCAGGGAAACACAAATTAAAAGTTCTTTGAGGTTTCAACTTACTCCACTCAGAATAGCTGAAATCCAAAATACAAACAACAACAAATGTTGTTGATCATGTGGGGAAAGGAGAATGCATCCTTGCTGGGGGTGGGGTACAGCCTGGTGTAGAGATTATGATCTTAATAGCAAATAAAATTCTTTAGAAGTTCAACTCAATTTGGATTTAGTAAACCAAATTCAGGTTTAGTTTCTCATTGGTAGCCACAGTATGAAGCAGGAAGATGAGAAAAATTGATCTGTCCGTATCTCTAATGTTCCAAAACTATAATTTTCTAGAAGAGTAAGACTTTTGTGTCAAAGTTTGTATTATAAATATTGGTATTTCGTAACTCCTGAGAATAAGGTGAGGGTTATTTTCAGATTTTCATCTTTTGATTTAGTCATTCCGTATGCTAATGCCATTATTCACTATTTTTGTAAACTATCGAAAATAAATTTAAACTTTAAATCCCCTCATATCCTGAATCAATGTTTTACATGAATAATATCACTAATTTAGTGGCTGTCACTTGCTGATAGTTTAATTTTTCAAGCTTCTGATGTTACACACGTGAGAGTGTGGATGGTGCAACAAAAGAAAAAGAGAGGAACTTGAAATTTCTGGATGACTAGTCATTAGAATATGTCTACATACCAGTGGACCCCCCACCCATGTAAATTCCCCTCTGCCTCTCACCCTCCCTCTCTGCCTCCCTCCCTCCCTCTCTCTCTCTCTCGCTATCCTCTTCCTCTTTCTTTCTTCCTTTTTCCTTCCTTCTTTCCTTCCTTCCTTCCTCCCTCCCTCCCTCCCTCCCTCCTTCCTTCCTCTCTCTCTCTTTCTTCTTTCCTTTCTCTCTCTCTCTCTCTCTCTCTCTTTTTCTTCTTCCCTTAACATGCATCTATAAGGAGAAAAATGGAGGATGAATAAGCCAACAGATGGCTTTGTCTTAAAGGATGCATCATTAGCCTCCTGTTTATAGTACACAAGGAATGCTGGCTGTTTTGTGGGCATCTGGCTGGCAATTCCTCAGGGGTTTGTCACACAAGTAATCCAAGCATCTCAGTTGTGTTTTCAGTCCCTTGGTATCTGCTCTGGCATGGAAAGGCAGTTGTGGGCCAACCTAATCCTTTCGTTAATTTTGTGAACTGCTGGGAGAGGACTCTAAACTCCTGAAGCCCTGTTACTGATTTCCTTCTGCCATTTAAATTGATGTCATTATTTTTCACTTTAGGTTTGATTCAGCAGATGGTTGCTGTTAAATAGAAAAAGAAACTTCATTTCGAATAAAATATTGTTTATAGCAAGAAAGAATTTTAAAGGTAGCAATTGTAGAATGAGGCCACTACTGAAAGTTATCCAAGTTCTATAGCTATTTTATCATATGGCTATTTTATAGTTTTACCACACCAGATAAAATGGCATTTTATGAAGGTTTAGCCACACTTTTTAAATTTACTATACAATAACAAACATGCAGATTAAATGTTCATAAGGTATATCTGGGGGAATAACAAGGTAGAATTCCTGAACTTGTTACTCATGTATGAATCTCCTATAGCAGCATGTATACCATAAGAATGTTTTGTTAAAAAATAGCTAGACACCAACACAAATACATCCTTGCAGATGAAGTTATGAAATACATAAAACTGGGGAGAGTTTGGAAAAGAGCATGACAAGATGAAATCAGTGAGAAACCACTTTTACCTTCATGTAACTGCAAATTGCTAATTTGATACTCATGGAATTATGTAGCTGTGAGCTTTTACTGAAGTAATTTTAAGTAAAAAAACCACAGTATTTCAATGTCTTATTAACAAAGTACTTGTTTCTTCTTTGCGTGTCTGCATCAGGTTCTATGAGTATTAGGTATGTTCAGCATAGCTACCACTCTGAGATCTAGTTAAATGAATACTAACAAAATTGTTCTTTAAGCTAACGGAGACAGATATGATACCAAAGCAGAACAGAGAAGCACACTTGAAACTTGTGTGTGGAGGCCTGTGTCACATCCCATCTCATTCTCTTGGCCGAAGCAAATCACATTACAAAGCCTAAGACTGGTGGGATGGAAATGCGTGCTCCTCCAATGGTGATGTGCAAGGAATGAAAATTCATGATTATAAAATGAACTATAGTCACTTTGTGTTCTAGATAGTGATTATTAATTACGTTTACTCTTTCTATAAATTGTTTAGAACTCTACTTCAGCAAAGACTTTTTCTTCCTCTCAGTTTTTAAAAAATTGATTAAATTTATTAACACTTCATACATGTGTATAATGCATATTGTGTATTCTCATCTTCTGCCATCTTTTAACTGCTTCCCAGAACTCCCTCTTCCTTATAAATCTTTTTATCAAATTTCTGCCTTTTTGTTTTGTTTTGAGATCTACTGAGTTTAGCAGGGCCATGTGTGTGGCCATGGCTTTGGAGCCATAAATTGGAGCTGGTGGGCTCAGCAGTGGATGTACAACTGAAGACAGTAAGTCATCCTGTCCCAGAATCTATAAATAGCCAATAGTTCAGGACTTAATGTTGGCAAGGCCAGTCTGATGAAGGCCCAGGGAAACTAACAACAGCTACTCTGAGTTCATGATTGTGATGGTTGCCTCATGCCTAGAGAATGATTCTTCACAGCTCTTCCTGTTTTCCTGCTCTTATACTCTTCCTGCCCCTCTTCAGCAATGTTTTATGAGCCTTAGAGAAAGTGGTGAAAATACCTTGATCAGGGCTGGGCCATCAATTGTCACTTCTTCTCAGTATCTTGGTCAGCTCTGTTGCTTTGGATTCACTGCAAAAAGAGGTTTATTTGATTAAGTCACAAAGTACATTTTGTCTATAGTTATAAACCTAAGCATTCAATGCTATATCAATGAGGTTAAACCAGAGGACTCAGTTCACCTCCCTCCCCAGTGCCTATAACCTCCTTAGTTTTCAGTTATTGACCAGACTTAGAATACTAAGCATGGATTCTCTCTGAGGGAGTGGGTCTCAAATCTAATCAGAGGGTGGTTAGCTGCCCTGGTGAAATGGTCATTGCACAGGTGAGTACATGTTGCCTGGAAGGTTGGTTTTGTAGATTATAGGCTTCATAATTGCTACATCAATATTTTGATCTTTATAATGACTGTGGTTAATTCAGTCAAAATCCACACATTTCCCCTCCACAATGAAGACACCATGAAGACAAAAATGCCTCTTTAGTTTGGTAATATTATTCTGCGAGAGAAAGCATATCTTGTAGCTTACCTTTTAAATAAAATGATCTTTCTCAGCTTTTAAGTTTAAAGATATCACAATCAGTGTTAAAACAAAGTAACCATACTGCTAATAAAGATTTTTGACAAGTTAAATGATTGCTGCTCTCCCTGACTGCCCACTAAAGTGCTCAACAGCCTGAAATGAAGCTGCTTAGCAAATGCCCTGCAGTAGCCTATTTCATTTTATAACCCACTCAGCAGAAATTGCTTCAGTGGCTTCTGGCCATTGAGTGTATGCTAACTCCATGACTTGGCATTGTGGTGTTTCCATTTCATTTAATTTAAACAGGTCTCTTCTCCAGCTAGACCTTCAATTGAATGATCAGGCCTTTCCAGAAATAGGGATAGGAATAGCCTGGAACTAGCCCATTGGATGTCAAAGTGGTAGCTCTGGGTTCGTGACTATGTGGTTAATCATACAATATTTTTAATCTATTAAAGAGTTTGTTTGAAATAACCATTTTTAAAGCTTCTTTCACTTTATTCCATTTGAATTACTCTCTTTAATCAGCTGGCACTATCTAATAACCAAATTAGAGGGGGAATACAGTGAAATACTGTCTTCTGAACATGATATGACTACTGAACCCATGAAATGATAGCAGCTGTGGTAACCTGCTACAAGGACCCGAGCAAGATCAAGCTAGTAAGAAAATTCCAGCATGAATGAGAGGGCTACAGGAGGAGAGTCACTGTCTTTGGTAGAGGCCACTGGTAGGTTTCCCATGTCCCAGTAGATGATCCTACAGTCACATGCATAAATCAACCCTAATTAGATTCAATGCATTAAAATAAAATATAGTGATAATTTAAAAAGAAGACATGAAATTGGGAAGATGTGGGTGGGGGTTGTCCCAGGGGAAACTGGAGCAGGAGTGATTGATACATTGTATACATGAATGAAATTTTCAAAGAATAAATACAAAATTATTTTAAAATATTATTTGTGAAGAAGAAATTACTGAATGCACACAAATGTTTCAGAATACTGGATGTCACATAGTAACTATGAATTGTTATTGCTGATATACTTAATCTTCTAGGTGACAGAGGAGTAACTCAATTTCAGAGTGTTTAGCAAGAAGATTTACTTTAGCTTCAACATTATGTAAGACACCTCAAGAAAAATTTTAAATGTTTTTCATTGATTCAAGAATTTTATTTTGATCATATTGAAATCCCACCCTTCTCAGTCCCCACCATCCCATCCCCCACAACATCATGTTCTCTACTATTTTTTAAAAATTTTTTTTGGTCTTTTTGAGACATGATCTCCCTGTAGCCCCAGCTATCCTGGAACTGACTATGTAGACCAGGCTGGCCTGGAACTCACAGAGATCTGCCTGCCTCTGCCTCCCAAGTGCTGGGATTAAAGGCATGTGCCACCATGCCTGGCTTATTTTTTTATACGCCTATTGAGTCTAATATGTTTTCCCTTATACCTTGCCCTTGAGTATAAGTCTATCCCTTGGAGTCTGGTCAACCTACCAGGCATCACACCAGTAAATAAAACTAACCCTTCCTTCCCCAGCGTCTATATCTCCCCTATTCATGCTGGGCCCCTGTCTGGCTTGGGTTTGCATTGGTACTTATGCATGCTGTCACAAATACTATAAGTTTATATGTGAAACCACCCTGTGGTGTCCACACAATAGTTTCTTTGTGTTTATCTACCTTCTCTGACTCTTACAATCTTTCTGCTCCCTCTTTCACAATGATACCTGAGCCTTGAGAGTACAGGGGATGATATAGGAGTTTCATAAGGGCTGAGAACTCTGCAGACTCATTTTTTTTAACCATTTAAGGGTCCCTGTGTTAATCAACATCTGCTCCATGAAGACTCTTCTCTGTTGAGAGTTGATGGATACACTAATATATAGACATAACAATAAGACATTATGAGTCAGTTTGATATTATGTTTATTTAGCTGAGTGATAGTAGTAGGTTCTCCTCTATGACCTGTGACCTGCCTAGCCACAGACTGGTGGCCCTGATAACAGTGTCAGGATGGATTTCCTATTGTAGATCAAACCATAAGTCCAAGAAGAAGGTGGTTGGTAACACCCATAGTATTCATGCCACTATTGAACCAATGAGAATATTTTGACAAGCTAGTTGATACTGTAGCTTGCAGGGATCATAGCTGAGTAAGGTTGATGTTTATATTTCTCTTTAAGTTACATTCATAATTTTTTTGAAAAAGTTTTTCTTATATAAGTTGGCTTTATTTCATAATGGTTAGGTTGCTTGTAATAATATTTTGTACATTCTCTTTTCTTCTCTAAATTGTCAATGAGAACATTTAGTATTCAAAGTTCTATTATTTCTTAATATATAATGTGACTTACAATAATAAATCTATCATTTTTAAAAACTTAAGTCTATGAAATACTGTATATTTTCCAACCACAATTTTTAAAAACATAATGCAGAATTATGATATCTTAATTATTTAGTGAAATATTATACAATTTATAGATTCCAACTTATATTTTTCATTTAGTGGGTCAATATGAAATTAGTATTTTAAGGTATAATAAGGAAACTTCTCTGGTGAGATGAGTTGTGAGGTGAATTAAGCTATAAGTATAACAAGTTATCACAAGTCTATTTAATATAATGACTATTTAGTAGAAAGCTACTATTAGGTTCTCCCCTATGTTCTGTGTCCTATCTAACCTCGAGTTCTTAAGCCTAATATCAATGTCAGGTATTGGCTCCATCCTAGGAAGCAGACTTTAAATCCAGCAAAAGAGTGGTTGGTTGGTTGGTTACTCTCATAATTTTTGTGCCACTACTGCACAGGCAGACACATCTTGCTGGGTCAGTTGTTATTGTAGTTGGGTATGTTTTTATTATAGTTGGATCAGTTTTTATTGTAGTTGGGTAAGTTATTCACAGTTGGGTAAGGTTTAAGATTATTTCTTCCTTCTGGTAGCACACATAGCACCTTTTAGCACTATAAATTCTTGCCAGTAAAGATGAAGCTTTGAAGTCAGAACCAGCTAGATTCCTCCTTGTCCTAAAGCTCATTTTGGAGGGTCTTCAATAGGGTATTACCATCCAATTCTGGTGTACAACCAAGAGCAGGGGCAATGGCCAGTATAACTGAAGCTCTGTAGAACCCTTGGTCAACACCTTCTAGAAAGGGAGCCTATTCTTGGCATTGAGGTTTTTTGTTTGTTTGTTTTTTCCATTAGCCTATGATGTTTAGAAAGATGTTTCCCCCTCTTATAGAATAACTCCCTTTAAACTCTTTTGAAGTTTCCTTATGCAACAGATGGTGATTTACACATAAACCCACAATTTGCCAATTTGCATAGAATAAGACACTGCAGAATGCTTATCCCTGAACAAGACACCTTTGTCAAACTTCTGCTTCCCAAGGCTCAGGGATCATTGGGGGAGAGAGGGCAGGATTATAAGAGCCAGAGGTAACGGATGACCATAATGAAAAAGAGTTTTCCAGACAGGTGGTCCGTTACCCATATGAACTTCCAGCAAATACGACAGGATGCAAAATTCCCATGCAAGCTCAAACCAGGAAAAAATCCCACATAGAGATAAGCAAATGGGAACTCCAACTCCAACTCCAACTAAGGAAATTGTGGCAATGGATGGTTGCTGGGAGAAGGAGAAACAGTCTCTTTCAAGGATTGGACTCATGGTAGGTTAATCAGCCTCAAGTGGATGGATCAACACTGACTGACATTTGAAGACACAAATAAACCTTTATATATATGTATATATA
>NW_008335971.1:2800384-2818464 GCF_000622305.1 Nannospalax galili | reverse complement strand
TAGTATTATAGATAATATAATTTAGTGTATATATAATAGAGCACACTAAATTGGGTGGGTGCAGTAAAGGGAGTTGCAGATAGGCGAGGGGATCTAAATACTATCAAATTGTCCTGTATGAAAATCACAAATATTCAATCAAAAGGAATATGCAAAGAAAGGCACTCAAATAAATGGAGACATTTACCGTGTTCAGAGTTTTCAGTTAACTATACAGATTAATATAAATCAAAGAATAAATAGTTTATTTTTTTAGCTTTAATGAGGATAATTGAGTTAATCTGCTCTATTTTATTTACACTGTTACTGTTGTCAGACATCCTTCTGTTACTGGAAAGTGTGGAATAATATGAACTGTCCATCTGGTCAAGCACACTCCTGAAAGGGTAGCACATGACCCCTTACATACTGGAGAAATAGAAGCACAGTGTAGGAGGTTTAATTATCCTAATCATGTCATGAAAACTTAGTATAGTATAGCTGATTGTCAATCAGGAACAAAGCCTATTTTTCTCTGGTAGTATTCTTCTGTTTTTCCTACTCTGTTTAAAGACATATTGAATGTATGCTACATCTCTGATGGGAAACTCATAAAGCAGTTACTGTTTGCAACATTTATTTACCATCTGGATAAAATAAGGTAATGTAATTGAAAGGAGAAGCATGAAATAGTGCTGTACACTTCTTTCCTTTTAATAGCCTATGTTTAGTGATGTCTGTGTGAATACTTAGTTACCAGTTTGCCTCACGGAAGGCAAGCAGGGGCAGAAACAAGGCTTCCTTTCTCGAAGTTCAGAGAAGACACCAGTATATACAATAACATAGGTACAGTGGACATAGTTCAGGTTCTGTGGGACTTTACCTCCTAGATAAGACGGTAAAAAAAATAGATGTATGCAACTAAGTAATCTGTGAAACATGTCAATCAATCTTAGTCATCCTTATACCCCTGTCCCCACCGCACACTCTCATAGACCCCACTGGAGCCCATATAGTCTTTCATCCCTGTTAAGGCCCACTGTGTCAAGTCAGTGTCCCCAAATGTTCCATAGTGCAAGTTCTTTGACTGAGGTCTAGTCAGCTTATATAGAGTCTCTTGTTTAGGGAAGATCAGTTTTTCTTCACCTAGCAGCAATCTGTTGCCAATATTTCTTCAGAAAAGAAGCTTTGTTTCTGTGGCTGATTTTCCCAGTTCTATGCCAGGTTTTTGTCTGCCTGAGTTTGCAAGGGCCTTGTGTATGTTGTTACTTTTGCCATACAATCATATGAGCAGATTCCCAGGAGCTTGTAGGACTCTGTTTATATATGGTCCTGCACCACCTCCCTGGCTCTTACAGTCTTTCTGCCCCCTGTTCTGCTATGGTCCCTGAGCCTTGGGTGGGTGAAGTTTAATAAAGGAGTCCTGTCCAAGGACCAGCGTTCAGCAGACTCCTGACCTCTACTCTTTGGCCATTTGTGACCTTTTGTGTTCCGGGCCCTCTGCTGCATGAGGAGGGTTCATTAATGGGAGCTGAGAGATTCATGAGTGTCTTCTTTACTCCTGTTTTATGTCCTATGAGCCTTAGGTGTAGAGGTTACATTGTACATGTGTCCCTTAGGCCTGGGGAATTCACAGACAATTTCTATGTGTGACAAGTTGTAGTACTTGGTAATAGTCTCTGACAGGTACAAAATGAGCTTCTTTGATGAGTGGTGACTGGGATGTTTATCTGTAAATATAAGGATACATATTTTGTACATAGTAGGAAATCATACTGGTCTAGGGATGTGATAGTCTTGGACTTTTCTCTAAGATCTACGACTACTCCAGCCTTGTGTATTTGGTTATGTTTACAATACCACATTTGAGTTTCCTCCTATTAAATGGGCTGTTAGTCCAATTAGGTAGCTATTGATTGCCCCCCAGATAAAAGTGCGACTGCTGTACCAATGTTGTATGGTGTGCTCACTATTGATGTGGTTATTTGGTCTTGAAGCTGGTGTTGGACCACAGATTGATATTTTCCCTTGGCACCTTCATAGCTTTCCCCAAAGTTATGAAAGGTAGTCTTTTGGGGATGTGGTTTCAGGTCAGTTGGAGCTCTATTGCTCCAAGTTCTGTGTCCAAAGTATGTTCCGTCTTCAGCGGTAGGGTCTTACCTTCAAGTTCTGGGAGGCCATCAAGGGCTGTGGCAACAGCCTGAGTGATTTTGAGAGTTTCTTGGACCACTTGGGGCAACAACTCAAAGGAACATTTCTTCTGTCTGGCACTGTTTCTTGTTATGTAGTCTTTAGCTATACACATGGACTCATGCAGAAGGAGCTTAAGAGAGGTGGGACCATAGTAAACTGGTATTATCAAGGCAGAAATGGGGAAAATAGGGACACTTTAAATAGGTAAACCATGGCAGAAGTTTAGACAGAGAGAGAGAGAGAGAGAGAGAGAGAGAGAGAGAATAAATATCTAGCTAGTTTTAAAAAACAGAGGGAATCACATTAGTCTACCAACCTAATGACAAATCACAGATACATTATCTCTACATGTATTCTATACTATCTTTTAAAAATAGGATCTTATGTATCCAATGTACCTACCTGTGAACTCCCTGGGTAACCATGGGCTACCTTGAACTTCTGTTCTTCCTGCTTTTACTTTCTGAGTGCTGGGATTATGGCCATGCTCCACCACATTCAGTTTATGAGATGCTGGGACCCAAGCCCAGGAATTCATACATGATAGGCAAACATTCTACCAGTTAAGCTACACCCCAGCCCTGTAGTATATATATATATATTTTCCTAAGCATATTTATGTTGGCATTGGAAGATAATTTTAAAAATTAAAATACTAAGTGCTTGAAAAACAAACATTTGGGGCTAAACGATATGTTTAAGGCTAAAAGAGACTGAAGACAAAATCCTAGTTAACTGTTGGATTCAAGTACCCTCATATCTGCATGACGTTATTCTTGTTGTTTATGACATTTGTATCACCTGTTATGCTTTCTTTCATTTTTTTCTGAACCTCAAAAGTATTCTTTATCTATTATAGTTTTGATAATTTTTTTGGTAGGTTATGAACATTTACATTCTTGCCTCAGGAAAATATATTAACTAAATATGTGGTAAAGGCTTGGTATTCTACCATGTAACTCTAGTACTTCTTTGGAAGGATGTATGACCCAAGGTTGTGTGACCCAAGTATTGTCTATATCTTTTAGGTTTCATTTCAATACCACATTAGAAATTAGAATCATAGAGCTTAGCATATGAGCAGTTATACAACTCAAAATGTTTTGAATACTTTTTTATAAACAATTGTAAGATAGCTCCAATACTAATATACTCTAACATATATTTCAGATAAATATTTAAATAATAATGGTACATTTTCTATGTTATTTCTGAGATGTAATCAATGAAAATGTGGTTGTTTTAACAGGCATATGTCTACACTTTTATTGTGGTATTTGTATGCTTCTGCAAAGCCTCAAATAAATTAACATTTATTGAATTATTAGTGAGTAATACACTATTAGGCCTCAGGGACACAGATTTTTATATCACATGATCACTGCCCCTCAAGGAGATTGATGTGCCAACATAAAAAGACATAATACGGTCAGCTCACCACTAAAGTAGAAATGTATGGTGAAAATTCAAAACAAGAAATATCAAGATGTGAACTTGCATTGGTTTGGTAAATTACTTCTTTTTTAGGTAAAGCAAGATTTGTGACACACTATTTTTGAAAGCTTTAGTAATGGGAGTAAGGCAGAAAAACAAAATTTATGATCTGTAATGTTATCTAGGAATGACCAGTTCTCTCAGGGTATGTGTAATTCTGAGAGGAGACTGGTTCCATGATGCTCCACATCTCCAAGCATACTCAAATCTCTTTATAAAATGTGTACAATTTCCATATATCTTGCACATCGCTTTTCATATATTTGAAATAGTCACTGCTAGGTCACTTGTAATATCTAACACAATGTGGATGCTCTGTAAGTGGTTGTTTCATTGTATTTTTTTAGGAAATAATGATGAGCAAAATGCCCATATGTGTTTTGCATAAGTAAAAGTTTTTTCAAATATTTTGATCCATGACATGTTAAATATATGGATGAAAAATCCAATAATGAAAATTTGAATTAACATAATTTTCAGGAAAACATTTCTGTAAATGAAGAGAGTGTGGAATGGACTTCTGCAGACCATGAAGGAAATGTGAACCTTAGATTCTGGAATGTAAATGACATGGATTACATCTGAAAAGTTCTTCCTGTGTAAGCACAATATTCTTTGAGTACAGCTGTGGAGGATTCTTATGAATTTCAGAACTTTTGTCTTGGCTCTAGGAGAGAGGGTATGAGAAGAACAGGTGAATGTCCTTCCCACACTAGTTCCAACTTTGATTAGCTCCTCCCTCTCTATGCAGCAGAGGAAACCTCTAAGACTCAGCTGTAGGTGCATAGAAAATAAAATTCAGTTTGGAGAATTGTGCACTTATTTATGCAATACATACTTATTAAGTAACTACATTAATTGCTATTCTTGTTCCTGTGACCTAACAAGAAGCCATTTAAGTGAGGATACGTTTATTTTGGCTACAGTTTCAGAGGATACAGTGATTCATAGTGGAGAGGACATGGTAACAGGAACAGAAGGCTGGCTGTTCACATTGCATTAGCTATAAAGAAACAAAGAGTGAACAGAAAGTGGAGCCCAGATATAAAGCTTCATGACCTGCCACTGCAGTGATCCCTTTCTTTCATCAAGGCTCCAACTCCTAAAGGTTCCACAACTTTCAGAAGTAACACCACCCACTGGGGACCAAGTGTTCAAATATATGAGCCCATGAAGGACATTGCACATTCAAACCACATCACTATTTAATATTTATAGCATTACATATACTTTTAATAATAAATATTAACTTGATATTTAATGCTAAATTACAAAATGAATATATTTTACCTATCTATTCTTTTTTAAAATGTATAAAACTTTCTACATTTATTGTTCATTTGCCAAATAAGCAGTTAGTTTACTAAACAGGTAATAGGGAGTAAAAACACCTACTTGTGGTACATGAAACATGCTCAGAATTTGCAATCTCATGGAAGGAGATACAACATTAAAGAAGTATGCCTACACTTTTAACAGAATAAGTAAAGTACATTGGCAAATACTTGTTGAATGAGTAGCAAACACTGTGAGAGGATATGGAAGGAATGAGAAGCAGAAGTGGACCCAGATTCTGAGGTCAGCAGGGCTTTTTCTGTAGTTTTAGGTGTAGTTTGAAGTTCTTTCACTTCTTTTATGATCATTCTAAAGTTTCTGAGAACACCAAACTTTGCACTTGGGATAGGGAAACATATCATCTATAAGACAAGATGTTAGTAACCCTTACGTGGTAGAACAGACTAAGTGGAGTCATGTGGTCATGCAAAAATTCAGGGGGATGTTACTGTGAATGATAATGTAATTAATAGAGGTGGTAGATAGAGATGTCTACTTCTTTCCCAACAGGTGTGTTTTAGAAAAGTCGTGTGTGTGTGCGTGCGTGTGTGCGTGCGTGTATGTATTTACCTGAGTGTGCAGGCATGTTTGTGCATGTGTATGAGGTAGTCAGAGGAAGACTTTGAGTATCTTATCACTGTCCGTATTATTACCTTTAAACAGGGCCTCTCAATGAACTAGAAGCTAGCCAGCCATTTTGGCTAAGCTAGCTGTCCAGCCTGTAAGCTGGATGGACCTGCCTGACTCTGTCCCCCACAGTATTAAGGTTGCAGGTACATGGGACTATGCCCAGTTTTTTAATCTGGGTGCTGGCATTCAAACTCAGGTCCTCATACTTGCATGCTTAGTGCTTTTACCCAGTGATCCATTTCCCTAACTCCACAAAAGTCTTATGTTTTCATAATGAGTCCCCATGGAAACCACAATAATTATCATTATCTAGTCAGAACTTCATGTATATCTTATTGCATTATTTAATTTTGTAAATATTTAAAATTTTAACCATTGTTTCTGATGTTTCAGTATCAGACTAAATGCCTTCTGCCCATTAAAGAAGATAGGAAGTACTAGAATAAAATATGCCTGATAATAGCTCTCTGATGTTCTTTAAAGCTCTTATAAATTGAGGGTACTTAGTTTTGCATTTTCTCTTTGGAAGGAAATACTATAGCATCAAGTCCTTAGGTAACATACTTTCTTAATGGTACAAAAAATTTGGTAATAAAAATGAATTTCATTGTATTCTTCATCTTATTTTTTTTCAGTGTTATTTTCAAAGTGTTTTCTGGATGACAGAATATCTGTATACAAGTTACCTGACAGTGTTTCCCTTGTCATTCCCAAAATTTCCACATGCATGGGTTTGGCCTGTGAGCTGTTTATGCTTAGATACAATGTATGAAAAAGTAGCAAAGTGACAGGTGGGCATCCAGAAGGATACATAAATTGACTTTTTGTTTGAATGCCTTGTTTTTTTCCCCCAGTTTCCCTCTAACTTTATACATCATCCCACACACTCGACTTCATTGTGTGCCCAATGTTGGCATTCTCACGTTCCAGTCACTGTGAACACACATTGATTATTTGGAAACACCATAAATATATACTTTGTGGTTTGATTAGGTCTGTAGCTATTCCTGTTCCATGAGGAATTTTTCTTTTTGTAAATTGTACACTTCTACAGAAAAAAGACTTGGTTCATTGAATATTCATCACAGTTTATAGTCTCTTGATTAGATTATCATCCATTCAACTTGGCACTCAATTTTATTAAGCTTTGTTTGGATTTTCTGTTTATGTGGCATCTGTGTGTGTTCATTTGTCACTCAAAGTACTATAGAAATTGCTCTAGTACACTTATTTTCTGAATAATTGGGAAATCAAGTGAGACCCATCATTATAAGTTTGCATTATCGTTTTGAAAGAAAAAAGAGTGAGGACAGAGGACAGAAGCAGAAAGGAAAAGGAGGGAAAGTTGGAGGAAGGAGTGAGAGGAGGAGGAGGAAAGGGGATGGGAAAAGGAAAAGGAAGGAAGAAAACAATGTAATTGGCTTTCTTAACGTTAGAGAAATAGAATTGTAAGGATGAAGATCTCAGAAAAATGTCCAACTGATTATTTCCCTGATTCATTAAGTGTGAAGCTTTGCTCTTTAGGAGTCCACATATTAGCCATTGTTCTTTTATTTAACATTGATCAAATATGCAGAGAATAGTTTTATGAAATTATATTTAAAAATTAACTTTGCATTTTATTAGAAACAAACACTATATATGTTTAGGAAATTAGTAGAGATAAAATGTTATGCCAGGGTACTGTAATGTTTAAGATTAGAACAATTTGTAAAATACAATAGCAACATTTCTATGCTATGATACTATACAGTTGTGCAGCATAGTTCTTTTGACTCTTTCTTTCCTTTTAACCAAAAAAAAAAAAAAACAACAACAACAAAAAAACCCCAAAAACCAAACAGGTAAAGAAATTCGAATGAAGTAGTACCTGAAAATTTGGTTTTATATTTCTGCCAATAAAATAACCTTCCCTTATCACAATATCACTCTTGATGGAGTTTGTCAATTGTGTACCTAACAATTAAGACCAGACTCCTGAAGAAGGGATAAATTTAACTTATATATATTTTTGTTGGATTTTTCAATGTTTTATTGTATTTATGTATATTAAGATCCGATTTGGTAATTAAGACAGGTATAGAATAAAAATATTGACTTGGGTTGGATTGATAACAATAGCATTCAACTGCATTATGTTAAAATAATGAAGTATTAAAATATTTTAATTGATTGACATAATATTTAGCTAAAATTGACTGATTCTTCAGATCTGATGTTAGGTTTTCCAATACTAGAGGTCTCTGTATTTTTAGCTTATTACCTGAATGGTCATAGCATATAACATATTTAACACTTACTAAACTTAAAGTTATAGAAAAGCAACACATTTTTCTCTCTGTATAGATCTTCATCACATTTTTAACATCACTATGAACAGTGGGCCTCTGTTAGGTAGCTCTACAGAAACTTGAGTTTTTCATAGGATTTTAAGGATGTAATTGGATCCTGAATGAATAAAATCATACATTCAACAGCACAAACATATTTTGAGATGAACAAGCAAATCTCAGGGCTTTGGTGCTTGTCCATCCTTTCTTTCAGCCAGTTATACATCTACAAGGATTCATGGGTATGACTTCTAAAACACTGGAAGCAACTCAGGAGTCTAGAGAGATGGCTCAGCGGTTAAGAGCAATGGCTGTTCTTGCAGAGAACCTGGGTTTGGTTCCCAGCACCCACATGGCAACTAACAACCATATGTTACTTCAGTTCTAGGGAATTCAATGCCTTCTTCTGACCTCTGTGGGCATTGCACAACATGAGGGCACTTACATACACGTAGGCCATATACTCATACACATACAATAAAAATAATAAATAGTAAAAATCCTTTGTATTCCATAGTGTTTTCCTAGAAGTGGAAACAAACCATGACCCGAAAGGGAGCTGGAGATTTTCTTTCTGCTGAAGTAATTACACAGTAATTGTTTTATTTTTTTCTGTTCAAATATTTATTTTGCTATGTCCTTGGAATATTATTTCTAAGACTTCATAGACACACTGTTATTAAGTGAAGTTTGATAAAATGAATAAATGAGATAATAGATTTGATGACATCTCAAATATGTAAATATAAACTAACGATAGTTTTAGATATTGTAACATCTCTTTCAGAGATTCTATTTGTCACTTTTTGACCTGGAACACTTATGAATGAACCATGCGGTGACCGAGACTAAAGCCACCATATAGAGTGGTCTTAGGGAAGAGCCACAGACTATAAACTTATGTGTGGAATGTAGGCTATCTTAAGATGCATTAATGGTACATGAAGCAGCTCATTGTGGTTTGTTCTTTTGAAAGTGAATGGGGAATTTCAATCACATACTCTTAGCAAGTTTTTTGAATATATTTTATTGAGTTTTTGTGTATTTCATATAACAGAACTTAGTCAAATTTAGACCTCCTCTCCCTTCCATTACCCCATATCCTCCTCCCCTGAAGATTTTGCTATCACTTTCCAAAGTTTAGAATAGACTAATTCCTGAGATAACTTTGGGGGTACTTTCATTCAGATAAACTTTTATATTTTGGAGCTTCAAGATAAAGGCACATTTTTAAGTGTTGAATCAGTCTGGAATGCTTCACTCTACTCAGCTTTGAGTTATCATTTGAAACTGTATTTTTTAACATCACACAGGTAGATTAAAACAATCATTTTTGCCTATTCCCAATGAACTACTATACAATTAGAGTAGCCATTCTGAATCTTTGGTATTTTATTTAATTTTTAATTTAATATTTTTTATTTTCATACACTATAGTTTGATGGTATTTAGATCCCCTCCTCTATCTGCACCTCCCCTCACTGCTACCTGCCCAAGTTAATGTAGTCTTTTGTATGTGTAAAATGGCCTGTAGAATCTCACTTGTGTACCAAAATGTCTTTCATTGCGGGTTGGTCCACTGGGTCCAAGAGTCTCGTAACTGTATCATCCACTTCCAGCAGGCATCAACTGCCAAAGTTCCTTAGGCTGAGTTGGAATTTCTTATCCACTTTCCCATTTCTATACTGGGATTTTGTGTGGTTTGAGTTTTCATAGAACTTGTGCTTGCTGTCACCATTAGTCCGAGTTCATAGAGTAACTGACCAGCTGTCTGGAAGACTCTATTACCTTGTGGTCATCCACGCCCTCTGGTTCTTACAACTTTTCTGCTTCCTCTTCCCCAATGATCCCTGAACCTCGGGAGGCAGAGGTTTGAAACATGTCCTATTCAAGGACAAGCACTCTACAGTCCCTTGTTCTCTGCACATTGGCCAATTGCAGGTTTCTGTGTTAATCACCATCTGCTGCTTAAGGAAGCTTCTCTGGTGAGAGTTGAGCAATGCATTCATCCTGTGTGTAAAAGTTGCATTGAAGATATGTCACTTAGGGTTAAGCATCTCACAGACATAAATTCTGGGTGTGTGACAGCTCCCCTGTAACTTCAGCCATAGAAGGCAGAGACCAGGGATCCCTAGAGAAAGCTGTCTAAGGAAACTTCCCATATCACTGAGCTCTGGGTATGATTGAGAGGCCCCTGCCTCACAGAACAAGGTAGAAGAATGACAGAGGAAGATACCTGTTATCAACCTTGGGCCTTTACCTGTCTATGCACACACATGCACATGCACCCTCACCCACACAGTTGTATGCCTCCATACATGCAAACATTACATCTGCACACACTATACACTCATATGTATGAAAAAGTAAACAGAAATTGTGCCATAATAGAGAAATGCCCGATTTTGAGAACATTTTCAGGGTTGTTACCATGAATTACATATAAACATTCATGAGCTTATTTTCAATACTCCAGGAACCGTGTAAACCAGTCATTTGATTGTCAGTGTAGTTATATGTTTTAAAATGAGATTTATTTCTATTGAAAACCATAGACCACTAATGGATGATTTCAAAGAAATAATTCACCTTATCCAGGAAGTTCCTAAGAACTCAGAATATTTATTTTGCCTTTTATTTTTTTTCTGGAGTTGCAAAAACCGAGATTGAAATCAGTTGAGAGAAACCTTGCTTCCAAGATTCTTTTCAATCTGCTTCTGTGGCAATTCAGTCAACCTGCTTGGAAAAAAATTGCAGGACCTAGGAGGGAGAAAACCTGCCGCATTACATAATTCACTGAGCAAGTTTTGGCTCCCAACTCTGCCAATCAATCTTAAATAGTGGCTAGTGCCCCACATCTCGCAATACATATGATCAAGCAATTTAGGAGGCAAAAAGAGAGCCACTGCAACTTGGCATCCCTGTCGACATTTATCTCTGAGAAAACCAAATGGAGCCAACTTTTGCCAGAGTTTAATGGCAAAGCTGTCACATTTTACACAAATGAGTATCGAAGTCTGCTGGCAAATGGGAAGGGGGTGGGGAACAGGGGAGTGGAGGAGGAGGGACTGCTGACTGGACTGTTTTCAAAGTGGCTTCAGTTTTTAGGGGAGGGGCCAGATGCTCTGCTTGGCAGGAGAGATGAAGTAGTTAAAAATGATTACTAGCTAGGGGCCGGAACCCCCGGCATGTGGGTGTATATAAGATCTCGTCGCCAGGGCAGAGCCTCTGTCGCTGCTGCTGCTGCTGCTGCTGCTGCTGCTGCTGCTGCTGCAGCCAGGAGCAGGGTACCGAGGCTCAGCCGCTTAGGACCCAGAGGCCAGGGAGGGAAGCAAACCCAGTAGCTTGAGTTTGAACTGGGACTCCTGGTTCACCTTTGCAGCAGACACAGACACCACAACCCCTAACTTCTGTCCACTGCTCCCAGACTCCCCTGGTAGGTTCCTGAGCTCCAGACCAGCGCCCCAGGTGCCTGCTCAGCCTGGCAGCAGGTTCCCTCTGAAGGCGATGCCTGCAGGGGTCTCAGTTTCTGGGCTGGGGTGGCGGGCATAGCGCCCAGCGGGGAAGCAGGGAGGCTGCTTGGCTAGAGCTGTGGCTGTGCTGCCGGAAGACGCCTTTGCTACAGGGACACCTGCTGTGGACTCCTCTCCAAGATGCTCCCCATGTCCTTGCTACTGCTTGGAACCGCGCTGCTCTGTGGCCATGGAGCCTTCGCCCGCCGGGTGGTCAGTGGTGAGTCAGGGGACCCCTGCGCAGCAGACCACCCGCACCTGGGGACCATGGGACGCTGCGGGGCAGCCTGCACTAGGGTGGAGACTCTTTAGAGGGCTGGAGACCTGGACTGAGCAGGGGCTGAGGGAGACAGGGGAGAAAGGAATTTTGTTACTCTTCCCTTTCATTCCCTTCCTTCAAGACAGAGAAAAGTTTAAATTTTCTGAAGCGCCTGATTCAGCAGCAGCGGAGGCAGCTCTAGCTCCGTCCAGCGCAGTCTTCCAGAAGTGATTTCCACTTTCTTTGGAAGACAGTGCCTCACAGGCAGGCAGGGTTGGGCACCTGCAAAAGGGGTGTGGTAGGGATAGGCAGATGGAGCTCCCAGAAGGAGCTGCAGTACAAATGCCACCCCCTGTTGGCCTGGCTTGGCTTCAGTCCTGCCAAGGCCAGGGTGCTCACAAGGGTGGTTTCTGAGACTTAGCCCAGATGCCTGGGTCAGCAGTCTTTGTTCTCAAGAGAACTGGCAGGGACCAGGAGGGGAGCAGCTGCACACGGTTGCATTTCCTTTCCACACTTCAGGTTAGGGACGACTGAGGAATCAAGTCAACTGGAGTTGGGTTGAGGTGTACTTGGTAGAGTCTGGGTTTGTGCATACAGCAGGTGCACAATTAAGTCTTTCAAATGTGCAAGGAAAATGCATCAAAACTGGCATTTTTCCCAGCTCTGTCTTTGATTTTTCTTTTTCACAATCCATTGTCTTATCACTGAGTTATTCATACCATATCTACCTTCCCTTATTTGGGGAACTGTCTCTCGAGAGGCTGTACATTTTTTTTTTTTTGTGGGTTGGATGAATGTGTGTTGTACTTGAAGGCTGAGAATAGATATCTATCCTTATAGAAATCTCATGCTATACTCATTAAAGTACTGCAGTAAATAATGTGTTGGATGAAGGAGAGCAGTGTGTGAATGGTAAAGTGATTTCTTCTAACATAAAAAGAACATATAGTTCCTTGAAAGCTTATCCATGGGTACAACAGGTGTCACTGATAGAGACAGATGAAATGACAGCAAGTGAGGAAACAGATCTTTAGAATCTAACGCTATCAGCCTGGGAGGGACCTTTCCCTCAGCAATACATGGCGTTTTATGGAGTCAGAATATAATTCATAAATGCCCAGTTAACCAATCACTCTCCATTAACTTTTCTCAGGATGTTTGGAACCTATGATTTGAAATCCTTTTTCTCTCTAACTCAGCAGAGAATAAAGGCTTCACTGTATCTTTTTTTTTTTGTGGAATCAATTACATATTTCAGTGCTTTTCTTTATGGGCATTTTTCATAGAAATAAGTGAACAGCAAAAAGACTATGCTTTGAACATATGGTGCTTTTTAAACAAACAGAAGCACTTCACTAACTCAAATAGTGCTCTTTTGGTGTATCCTTATTTATGTGCCTTAAAATTCCAGGTTGGGGGTGGGGGGAAGGCATCTGGGCTAAAAAACAGAACTTAAGAACTTTGTTAATGAAAAGTTTAATTTTCATTATATTTGTATAGAAAATACACCAAACCTTTGGCTGTGGTTTCCTTTTAACAATTATTAGGTATTTTGAAGGTGACATCTGGAAATTTTCTAAGTAACTGAATATGATTTATTTGATTTAGTATAAATGATGATGTTTACTGGAGATTAGAACAATTACTTAGTTGTGTTTTCTTATGAATAATTTGATTATCTTCACATTGAAATTTAACTATGTATAAATTGATTTATGAATAACGTGCCTTGATAAATTTCAGCCACATTGGGTTGAGCATAGAACAGCCTAAACTCTGATATATTTGAAACACTATTTCCTACCGTGTCTTCTGTTGCCTTGTTGAATGTTAAGATTTTTAGCAGTGTAGCAACAGTTTCATGTCACTAGGGCCAGTTACCTAATCTCTTCTGTGTCTGAAGAAAACTGAAAGAGTTTCCTTAGTTTTCAGTCTTTGGAACTTACTTCCAACACATGGAATAGACTTTCTACTTATTAGATTTCAACATAACAATTTATAATTCCTGTGCAATATACTCAAATAACCACTTACCCACAAAAGGGCATTGACAAAATAATTATCCAGATGTTTTAGTACTTTAAAATATTAAATAAGACACATTACAATAACTTTAACTGCACTGTTTTTAAAAATCAGAGCATTAATTAAAAATAAAATAAAAATATATTAGTTATGCCGGGCGTGGTGACCCACGCCTTTAATCCCAGCACTCAGGAGGCAGAGGTAGGCAGATCTCTGTGAGTTCAAGGACAGCTTGGTCTACATAGCGAGTTTTAGGCCAGCTAGGGCTACTGGGAGACCCTGTCTCAAAAAAAGACCAAAAAAAATATTAGCTATAATTAACATTTCCAGCAACTTCATTATCATCTGATATACATAAGGCCTAATGATATTTAATAATGTTAAGGCAGTTACACACACACACACTCTCACACACATACACACACACCCCTACACACACGCACATACAAACATATGAACATAAACTATAATGATAATGATCACAGTATTTACTGAATTTGAGATTCATACTAGGAAACTACTTGGAGTATCTTAGGCCTATATTGATTTCTTATTTCAATACAAATGTGTAGAGAATATCTGCTAGGTTTCCTCAGTCATTTAATTTAGAAAGTGACTGGTGGGTTATGACAACTTCTTTAGGAAAAAAGTTAATATTTTTTTTTAACTAAAGTATATGTATATTATGAAAAAAGTCATTAAAAATCGAGGTCTCAAATTTGTGAGGATATGTTTGGAGAGCAAGTGATATTTTAAACATTTGAAATATCTTAATGTAGTGTTCCTTTCTTTGTTTCTTCTTTTAGAGCTCAGTGCACTAGTGACCAAACTGTTCATGCTGCAATATAGCATTAACTGTATTCCAAGTTACCATCTCACATTTCTCCAGAATACTTTCAGATGTATAGATTTAACCTTACTAAAACTGGTATGCACTTTATTTTAGGGATTAAGTGATTTAGAAACTGCTGTGATTATTAGATAGATAACCTAGAGGGTTGAAAATTGGTGAGTTGCCTAAAAGAGGAATATAATAACAAAGCAGACACAAGGAAAACTGCTGACCATATCCCAGCTTATAGAACAATTCCATGACATCATCAAAATATAAAATGATGACAGTGCAGTCTGCAAGGACGCAATTACTTTAAGTATCTCTCAGGCAGGAAGAGAACAAATTAATCTTATTACTAGTCATTTAATAAACTACCCGTTCATCATACCCATTACACCTTAGCAGCTGTTTGTCATTATCTTATCGTTTTTATTTTAAACTTTCCCCCTAAAGGTGGTAATATCTATACACTAATGCTAGAAAACATCTATAATCTATAAAGGAGTCTGAAGGGGAAATGCAGATGATGCTTCATTAACAGTTTTTATTATTTACAACTCTGTTCTCTGCTAGACATTCAAAAACAAGTATGTGGGTATAGACAACTGCAAGAGGAACTTGTTTTAGCACACTATAACTTTTTTCTGGTTTCTTTTTTTCAGTGTATACTTTTTTTGAATTTTTGTGCTTTTCATACAATACGTCTCAATTTTATCTAGACCCCTCCCCTATCTCCACCCCCTGCCAGTTCACCCACAGGATTTCATGCATTCTGTCATATATGGTAAAGTCTATTGGTGTTCCTCAGTGTGACATTTGACTGCAGTGATAGTCTTTGTGTTTGAGAAAAGAACCTAAACCTTACCTGTCTTATTGGGAAAATAAAAGAACAGATTAAAAATAGTCAAGAATTATATGGTTTGAAAATATGAGATCGAGGTGTCAAAATGACCTCCAAAGATTTAAAAAGAAAATCTAAAAGTTGCTGATACACAAATAGGTTCACACACCAGCCATCCAGCAATCAATAACAGATCAATGTGAATGGTCCTAACATAGAGTATATGCATAATGTGCACATTTATAAATCCCTTTGTTCATAAAGTGTTTCACAATTGTATTGGTTGAGACACATATGGAGACAGAGGAGACACCATGGTAAATGGACTGCAGAGCCAGTCAGCCTGATTCCAAGCCCTGGCCTTGACAATTATGAACCGTGGGAGCTCGGGCCAACTATTAAGCTTTCTCTGTCTCCGTTTTCTCAGTTTTAAAAGTGGGATGGGACTATCTTCATCATATAATTATTTTATTAAAAGGACATGTGATTTGGACATGCCAAGAGGATAGGAGGAATGGTTCAGTCTGGGAAGCCCTGTGCTGAGTTGAGGCTTCCTAGAGCAAAGCCAATTGTTCTCCTTGAATAGATTTCTCTTGTATCAGCAGAAGTCTTAGCTATGGATAATTCCTCCAAAGGTGTAGCTTATACTGGCAGCGAGTTCCAAAGTATTGATCAATGTCAGAGAATTATATTATCATTGTTTCTATGAAACTAATTATAACTAATTAGTTAACTAATTATATTATCATTATTTCTATGAAACTAATAACTAATTTTACTTTTTAGAAAAAGAACTCAAGATCAGTAAAGTTTAAATCATTCAAAGGACCTTAGTTCAACTGCACCTAAACTAGTTCTTCTTGATTGGATGCTTGAACACTCAAGCCACGCTATTACTTGGTTTATTGTTTATAATCCTGATCTTCATTTCAAATATCAGAATTTACAGAGCGAGATCACTCCCTTCTCAGATACTTGTAGTAATTCCTAATGGGATAAATAAGGAATGTTGCCACCATCACTGAAATGACCTAAGACTGTAGGTTTGATTTACTCAACATATCCTGAAATTAAGGGAATTATAACATTTCTGTTGTGGAAATAATTTCATTTTAATAAATAGGTCTTACTTGAAAGAAAACTAAGAAATTGATATACTATTGAAAATTATTAATAGAAACCAAGCAGAATAAATAGCATTGTTTTTCTTTTTTTGAAGGCATAACCAAATCTTTTATTTTATAATTAGAGAGAGAAATGGATTCCACCAAGGGTCATTTTGTAATATTGCCAATTTAGAATCTCACATAAGACATGTCGATCACATCTCTCCCTTCATCTCCTTCCAGAACCACCTCCAACTCCCTACGCATCCAACATCCTGTTCTTCTGTTTCCCCCGGAGTCCAATTTGTGTTGCCCAAATACTCTTGGATGTGGACCCTGCCCAGGAGCACAACCTACTAGGAATCACAGCCTTAAAGGAAATTGATGCTTCCTGTTCCAGCAACTGTAGCTCCTCAGTTAGCTGTGGGAACTTGTGCCTACTCCCTGCCCCACTCCTCCACGCAGGAATTTTTGTCTGCCTTGAGCTTGAGTAGATCTCTGCTGTCACAGTTGCTGTGAGTTCATATATGCACCTGCCCTGTAGCTACATTGTTTCCTTGTAGCTCTCCACTACCTCTGGGTCTTGCAATCTTTCCAGCCCCTCTTCCATGAAGATCCTTGAGCCTTGGGGAGGGTTTTTAGTTCAAAATAATTAGCATTTTCACAGAGATCATGCAACTTGTACATTGTATCAACATGTAAATTTAGAGAGAGGCAGTGAGGAATTGTGGTAAAGGTTACTTTGTGGGATTATAGTAAAGTATCCAAAGACTGGCCAATCTTGTTTAGGTAAGATTTACCATGTTGTCACTCTTCTATACAACTTTCAGGTTTTTAAGACAGGGAAAGAGAGATATGCTTAAAATAAATTGTATGAAATTCTCAAAGAATTAATAAAAAATTAAAAAATAAATGTATATTGTAACTGAACAGAAGGAATTTGCAACATGTCCTCTGTGTTCTTTTTAAACAATATGATATAAATGCAATACATATCTAATGTTCGTTATAGTATAATATGAGAAAAATTTTGTCAGTCTTATAATCAACCATTGAGCATTCAACAATAAAGCAAATAATGTAAGCAAAGTAAAACCAAATTGCTGTTCTATTCAAAAACAACAACAAAAAAACCCCAAACCAAGCTCTTATGATTTCATGAGTTTACTCCTGCTTTTGTACCATTGCCAAAAACAATTTATAGGTTTACCAATATTTAGAATTTTTCATAACTAAGAAAAAGACAAAATCATTATTTATGAGAACAGCATCAGAATCTTAATTGTGACAATCATAAGACTGTTTAATAGTCATTATTGAGAATTCTCTCTAAATAAAAGTTTACATCTGTCTTTATTGCTCAGTGTGCACCCAATGTGTTTACCAATCTAATAGGGGTGAATATTTCTCTCTATGGTTTCAACAAATTTATTTCAGAAAACACAAATATCTATTCTTTGGATTTAAAGATATTTTATCTCCTTATGCATATCCAGAATGTGTTCATAAAAAAAGTACAAAAAACTATCTCGGACTTCACT
>NW_008335971.1:2792633-2799139 GCF_000622305.1 Nannospalax galili | reverse complement strand
AAAATTTTTGGAGAGAAAATTGGGATCTTGGAAACTCAGGGGAATGTACTTCAGATACATTTGGAGACTTAGAAATGTGTGAAGGATGCTCTAGATGAAAATAGGATGAGAATGTGATTCTAAAATAAAAAAAATAGGCTTAATATAATTGTCCTAATCTTCAAAGAAATATCCATTTTAAACAGAGTATCCATCACAAACCTAATGATACATAGAATAAAAATTTAAATTACATTATGATTTATATCAGAATTAACCATTGGAATTTCCATTGCCACCTATCAATGATTATTTATTTCAGATTTATCTATCTTCTTGAAATTTCTTTTTAAAAATATTTCATTCATGGGCTGGAGAGATGGATCAGTGGTTAAAAACACTGACTGTTCTTGCAGATAACCCAGGTTTGAATCCCAGCAGCTAACAACTGTCTGTAATTCCAGTTCCAGGGGATCTGACAGCCTCTTCTGTCTTCCATGGGCATTGCAGGGCACAGGTGCACTTACCTACTTGCAGGAAATATATGTATACACATAAATAAAAATAATAAATAAAATATTTTAAAAAATTTAAATAAAAATATTTCATTCATTATTTTTCTTTTATGTGTGTTTTGCCTGCATGTGTGTAAATGCAACCATATGGTGCAATACCCAAAGATGTCTGAAGAGGGCACTGGATCCCTTGGAACTGGAGTTACAGTGGGTTGTTAGCCCACTGGGTGGGTACTGGGAACCAAACCTGGGTCCTTTGCAAGAGCAGCCAGTGTTCTTAATTGTTATGCCATCTCTCAAGCCCCATTGAAATTTCCTTAAACTTATTTCTCATGGTCATTTTAGGTAAATTGATTTTTGTTAACAATTAGTTTTGCCCAACTATTAATGTGTTGGTACTTTCCAGTGTGTAGCTCCAGAGTTCAGATCACAGTTAAGTGGCTTATTTGCATGGCTGGAATAACTATTTCATATTTTCAGCTTGTATAAAGATCTTGAATATTTATCACTCAGATACTATTGTGAGATTAATGGCCTGCTGATGATTTCTGCACTCATCTGCTTGAGTGTCATCCTAGGTCATTAATTGAAGTCCCTCAGTGAGGGATGAATCAGTATGAATATGATATACAGTCTGAGTATGATGCTCTATAATTAAGACTATGAATTGTATACTTTATTTAGTTACATTATTTAAGGATGTGTTGCCCTGTCATCTACTACTGATAACTTTTCTGATAGGCTATAAAATTAAGTAGGCAATAGAAGAAACTTTCAAACCCAATGAGGAAACTACTTACACAGATGAATATTAAAAAACAGTGAAAATTGTTTTAACTTCTCCATAGAAAGTCATTTGTCTTACTTTTCTATAAGACACTTGATAGTCTATAGGGTCGAATCTAAGCTAGAATCAGAACAAGATTAAAAATAATGAAGACAACTGGCCATGGTGATGCATGCCTTTAGTCCAACACTTGGGGGAGGGGGAGGTGCTGCTGGGGCAAGTGGATCTCTATGAGATGAATGTCAGCCTGGCCTACATAGTGCATTCCAAGACAGTTGGGATTACAGGCAGACCCAGTCTCTCATATATATATATATGTATATATGTATAACTTTGGATGGCAGTTTGGGAATAAGAAAGAATAAAAGAAATTGACCATGACAGTTTTAAAAGTTAATAGAGTGCTCAAAGATGAACAGTAGAGTGAAGGAAGTCCAAGAGAACACAGAATGGCGATTCTGCAGCTGTCTCTTGAATGTTAGCAGAGACTCTTCCCACCTAGTGCGCCACAGACTTCACATTGCAAATATTTAGAATACCTTAGGTAAAATGTTTTACTTTGTTTTCTTTTTCATCTTTTATTGAATTGCAAACTCCACATGATATATTTTGATAATATTTAGACACTCCCATCTATCTGCAACCCTGTTAATAAATTCTGCCTAATGTCATGTACTACGTTCTATATATTAAAGCCTATGTAGTCAAATTTGTACTCTCAAATACCCTTCACAGTGGTTCAAAATGCCATTCAGAGTGGTTCAGTTCCTTCATCAGTTCTTTTAGCTTACATCGTGTGTGTGTGTGTGTGTGTGTGTGTGTGTGTGTATGTGTGCGCGCACGCAAGCACACATGGACCTCATACATTTGAGAGTCCTTTTGCTGATTTTACTTGTAATAATTGGTTTATGAAATTTCTGTTAATCATTTACTTGAAATAATGTTTAAAAGTTTGGTTTTTATATTTTTAAAATTGTCAGTTTATTCTTTTATTATGTGATATATGTGTGTGCGTGCATGTGTGTTTGTGTATGTGGGGGGGGCATGCATGTGTACTTGCAAGTGGAGGCCAGAGGTCCACAATGGGTGTATGTCTTTTCTCAATCACTCTCCACCTTGGTTTTTAAGACAGGGTTTCTTATTGAAACTAGGACTAGACTGGTTGTTTAGCAAGCCTAGGTAATCCCCTGTCTTGGTCTCCAGAGCACTGAAATTATATATAGGTCCTTACTTCTTATGTGGGTGCTGAGATTCCAAACCCAAGTGTTAATGCTCAATAGATTACTTTTATAAATTGAAAGTAAGGGGCTAGAACAATAGACTTTATAAGATTATCAAATGAGGAAAGCATTCTTGAGAGCATTTTACTGTTTTGAGCCAGTTCTTTTATTTTGACTAATAGTGCTCTTATGAATGCAGACCCCACCATCAGTATATGGACACCTTTTTTTTTTTTCAGGTCAAAAGGTGTGTTTTCCAGATCTGAAGCATCCTTGCTACAAAATGGCCTACTTCCATGAATTGTCCAGCCGAGTGAGCTTTCATGAGGCCCGCCTAGCTTGTGAGAGTGAAGGAGGTGTCCTGCTCAGTCTTGAGAATGAAGCCGAACAGAAGTTAATAGAGAGCATGTTGCAGAACCTGACAAAACCTGGTACAGGGATTTCTGATGGTGACTTCTGGATAGGACTTTGGAGAAATGGAGACAGTCAAACATCTGGTGCCTGCCCAGATCTCTACCGGTGGTCTGACGGAAGCAGCTCTCAGTTCCGGTAAGCAAGGACAAGATCCTGAAGAGTTTAGTGGTGCCTTGCAGGAGTAAAAGAGTGAAGAGGGGAAGTTCTGATTCCCTTAGAAGCACTCAGAACACATGTTTCTAATGTCTCCATGGCTCTCCACTTGTAGGAACTGGTACACAGATGAGCCTTCCTGTGGAAGCGAAAAGTGTGTTGTGATGTATCATCAACCTACTGCCAACCCTGGCCTTGGGGGTCCCTACCTTTACCAGTGGAATGATGACAGGTGCAACATGAAGCATAATTACATTTGCAAGTATGAACCAGGTAAGAGATATCAGCACTGGTAGCAGATTTAGTGCATACTTGTTTGTAGTAGACTTGATCTTTGAGGTTGTCTACCTTCTCTCTCTCTCTTTCACCTGTGAACTAGGAGTTACTTCATAGTGTGCCCTATCAATGTACTGAAACATGTTTGCAATAGAGAAAACTGCCCCATGGGCTAAATAAAAGTAATAAAACATCTGTCTGGAGGGGGCAGATTGGGAGAAAATAATTATTTCTAAAAAAAGAAATACTAAGTTTTACTATTATAATCATGTTTTATGAAGGCAGATATATAAGCCAAAATATCTTAAAAGTTTATAAGAATGTGCTGACAACAGGTACATGTCACCAAAATACCTACAGAAGTAAACATGTGAGCAATGTTTCTTCAGTTGCTTCCTTCTGCATTTAAGGGAAGGGAACACCTTTCTCCAGGAATATTAGCTTAGTGTGTCAGAGCATAGTGAATTCCAGGTGATCCTCCAATTGATTATTAGCTCCTTACAACATAATTCAAAAGAATAAGGCATGTTACACACTCTACTTCTGGTTTCTGTCCTTTGACTACTGATTTCCATCTCTCACTGTGCCACCACGGACAGCCTTTTGAAATATCCAATACTTGCCAGGACGTGTACCAACTGGGAAATATTACATTGACCTAAGGTATAACACTGTGGTTTCCTGCTGAATGCAGTAAAATTGAATTAGTTTAATATACCACCGCAAATGAATTAGAAATTGCCTGAAGAAGG
Organism: Nannospalax galili; assembly: GCF_000622305.1. Classification (NCBI taxonomy): domain Eukaryota; kingdom Metazoa; phylum Chordata; class Mammalia; order Rodentia; family Spalacidae; genus Nannospalax; species Nannospalax galili. The sequence goes on along the minus strand of NW_008335971.1, from coordinate 2,795,043 downwards.
ACTGATCTAAGATGTGCAAACCAATGTTTTTGATCACCTTAGAAACTCAAGCTTGATATTTAAGCTTTGAGATTGTTTTGATCTTTTTTGTATCTTCAATGAAAGCGTCATTTAGCTTTTGTGAAGGGCTGTTGGCTTGACCTCATCATATGTGTTCATGGAAGGCAATTATAACCAAGTAGTCACGCTCCCATTATCTCTTGAAATTACATTACTTCTCTTCTCATAAAACCATAAAGCACAAGGGATTATTTGGATTATACTTTCTCTTCTCATATGTTTATCCTTCTCTTGAGTATAATAGTAAGTTTTTACATCCCTGGTGAGTTTATTCTTTGCCCTTGCCAGCTAAATCTATCATTATACTCCTAGAAGCCTCTGCTAAGCCATTATTCACTTGTGTTCTTCTGTTTGTCTCTTAGAAAAATGTAAAGCTAAGATTCTGTGATTTTTTAAAAAAAATTGGCAATCTAAGTGCTTAAAGTATTGAATTGAAATAAAGCATATTGTATAGTATTTTTAATCAAATATGATTTTCTCCTTCCTCTTGATCTTTTAAATCAGTTATTTGGCCCTTCATTGTATTTCATTTATTTATTTTATATCATTTTCATTCAGACTTACCCCACTATTTAAGACACTATCAACATTGCAATATTCTTTGTTTGCTTTGCATTAGAAACCTACGTTTGTATTACCACACGAGAACATTTAAGACATAAAGTTATTACCTTATTTTCTACATCCTATGCAGATGTTCAAATAATTTATATTTATTTAAAGAAGTTTTATTTCATTCATCTACTTTGTGTATGTCACATGCAAGGCTGTCAATATTATTTAGAATTTTACAATTTATTTTAAGCATTTTAGCTTTTTTGTATTTGTTTCTTTCAACTTAGTTTGGCTTTCTTGAACCTCATTCTACTTTGTAAAGGATGATGGTCTATCTGAATTTCTTGGAATGAGGAGTGTAGCTAAGAAAAACATATGACATACACCCTTGATCATTATGAAATTTATTAACTTTTCTAGAATTATGGTATATGAATTTTGTCTCATAATTCTACTCCTACACACCATTTATCATGACCAATGACATTACAAAGGGTGGATTAAATAACCTAGCTATTCAGAAATAAGACAATTCACTTTCAAATTTTCTTCCTCACCTCTTCTTGTAATTGGCCTGTAATACACATCTACTCTCCAGTCCACCAATGTCATTCAAAGACACTTTCATGACAGTATTTCTAAATCTAATTTTTGTGTTAAAATTGCTTTATTGAGCTAGAGAGATGATTAAACAGGTAAAGGTGTTTACTGGAAGCCTGAGGACCTGAGTTCAACCCTGGGACCTACGTGGTGGGAGGAGAGAACTTGCTACTGTTACTACTGCAAGTTCTCTTCTGACCACACACACAACGTGGCATGTGCACATACCACCATAAATAAGTGTAATTTATAAAAAAAATTTAAATTGCTTTATGAACTTGTTTTTAGTTACTAAAAGGAGCACATTTAGAATTAAGTTATTAACCTCTTATTTCATCAACAATCATATTAAAGTTTGTTAAAATTCACAGAAAGTCACAGTTGTCCAAAATGTAGAGAGTAAGGGACAACAGTGTGCAGGTCCCTGAATAGGACTTCTGTATTAAACCTCTGCCACCCAAGGCTCTTCTGCTCATTGCAGAAGAGGGGTGGAAAGTGCCAAAGGTGGTGAATGAGAAACAGAGCTTGGCAGGTACCTGGGAACTTGCTCACATGAACTTACAGTAGTGGTGACAGCATAAGAACCATGTAAACTCAAACCAGACAAAAACGTAGCATAGAACTGGAGGTATGAGAGGGAAACACCAACCTTCGCTGAGGAACTCTTGGCAGCTGATCACTGCTGGGTAAGAGAGAAATGGTCTTTACAGTAATGATCCTAGATAGCCTGATCAGGATCCAGTAGATGAACTCACACTGAGGGAAATGTGAGGACACAAATGTGACTACATAGGCCTTAACATATGTGATAGAATGTGTGAAATTGGCAGGAGGATGATGAGGAGTGTGGATAAGGAGGGGGGCATGATCTAAATGTGGTTAAGATGTATTTTAGGAAATACACAAATATTCAATAAAATTAATAAAACGTTTGTTAAAATTGTTTTAATATTTTAAATGATTTTGCTGATGATTAATACCTATAATTTGTTCAAAAGCATCAGTTGAGCCCTTACATTCATAGGACAGCTATGTTCTGTAGAAATATGAGTATAGGTTTGGTGTATAGTATAGAATCTTAACCTGTAGTATGCCAATAAAGCATCAAGGTTAAAGTCATTAACCATTGCTACAGAGTAGTAGATAGTTAAACTTCCAATGAATCAAAACTATATGATGATATGCACATTCCTTA
>NW_008335971.1:2775482-2792485 GCF_000622305.1 Nannospalax galili | reverse complement strand
ATAGACTATATAAAATATTTCTTATGATATTTTAAATAATAAAAGTAAAGAAAAAATATAGTTTTGAATAAAACAAATTTATAGGTTTTGTTTGTTTGCTTGCTTTGTTTGTTTTAAGCGTGGTCTTATTCTGTGTCCCAGGCTGCTCTGAAGTTCAAGATATAAACCAGGCTAGTCTCAATATCATGGTGATCTTTCTGTCCCAGCCTCTCTCCAGTACCTGCATTTTAGTTATGAACCACCATACCTATTATAAATAAAAGGATTGTTATAGTCTCATAGAAAAGAGTGTGATTTATTAGGCAAGCTAGACATCACAGATTGAATGATGGGGTGAGGGGTCCTCAGGCAGACCTCCTTCAGTCCTTTTCAGTTCCCAAAGTTGACTTTCATTAGTCTAGATAGACCTCATTACTAATGTGACAGGAGTCCTTAAGGGAAAGTCTTCAATTCCCTTCAGTTTCTGAGTAAAAGGAAGGTATAATATCATGCTATAGGTAGTATGATGGGTCTCTGAAAGGAGAGGATTCCTTCAAATTCAGGAGAAACAAAGGGAGTTCTTTGCTCTTTTAGGTAGTGAGAAGTGAAGCAATGGATGTGGGAGAGAAAGCTCCACACTACATGGCATAGTCTTTGTCCCAGGAATTAGGGTCGAAGCAGGTATTAGAGTTACCCTTAGGTCTGGATGTTGAGTAGGGGGCTGGGCTTGGAGATGCAAGGGGGAAAGAACACTTCAAGGCCACAGTCATCTTGCCTATCAATTCCGTCTAGTGAAAGACAGTATCTCTACAGTGCAGGGGTGGGTGGGGAAGCTTGATTTCTTGGAGAAGGAGGGAGCTAGAGATCTGAAATCTCTTCTTTTTTTCTGCTACCATAATTTACTTTCACTAAACTGTTAATATAATGAATATTTCCTTGGGGTAACAATATATGAGATGACAGTACCAGACCATGTTTAGAAATCTCAACAATTTTTTAGGCATTTGTCATTTGAAAAGATCTAGCCTCACAAAACCAGAAAAGAATCAATGTGTGAATCTTAATTTATGATTATTTAAAGGAGTAGGCACTATTGAAAAGCAAGCATTATTGAAAAGCAAATCTAGGAATGACATTATTTGTATAACACAGAAATGTGTTTCAGAACACTGGTTCTTGAATTATCAATTCCAAATGCAATTATGTAGTTATCTGCTAATTGTTATTACAAAGAGAAGTCTAAATATTATACTGAGACATTATCAATGTTTCCTTCTGAGTTATGTTTAATGACTGCCAATTATTATTACAAGAAGAAACCTACTTATCACAGTGAGAAATTATCTTTGTTTCCTTTTGAGTTATGTTTAGCCTCTTACCTCTCAAGTTCACAAATTATTGTTTAGCTTTTTAACTTTGGGCCCGCTTTGTGATTATTGGCTGCCTTTGGCATTGTACCACTGTTGGTTAGTAAATGAAGTTTAGATTACAGAGGGAATTTGTTAAATTGGATCTTTTGTTTAAACATAATTAAATATTGGCTTTGGTCAGCCAATTTTATGTACATTCAAATTCAAAAGTGTGTTTGACTGTAAATTATGCAGAAATCAAAATTGAGATGTTTTTACTGATTCATGACACATTTTATTTTTATTATTTGCATTTTTCTTAATCATTATTTATGGTTCCTTTGCTAATTGTTTGCAGAGATTCATCCAACAGAACCTGTTGAAAAGCCGTATCTTACAAATCAACCAGGAGACACCAGTGAGAATGTGGTTGTTACTGAAGCAGGTGATTTATTCTTGTGTTTTCTTAACTTTGTCACTTATAGAAGTGTGCTTTGAAACAATGCTCCATGTTGACCCAAATGAAATTTTTCTTATTGCGTGGGGATGCGGTACATTAAATATGGGTCCTTAGAAATTTACTCTTGAAGTAAGCTAGAATTAGTTATGCTATGATACATTTTGAATGAAGGAACATTTTTTTTCCAAATTTCCATTTCAAGTAGATGTATTTTGGTATTAAATTGAGTGATTTCATAGATACATTAAGCCTATATCTATGAAAAAGTCCCCCAATACAATATAGTTGACGTCATGTTAACTGGCATATTTAGTACCCAACAAACAGCAGATGAATGTAGAGGAGTTGGCTGGGGTAGATGTGAGGTATAAAACACACTCGATTTATAGCTTTTGTTCCCTTGACTTCTCTGGTATAGATACCCCTACCTGACCAGTTTTAGTCTACGAATGTGACATGACTGTGTAACATGTTGCGAAGAGATATCAGCAATGAGCTGTCCATTCTGCTGCCACCACAGCCCCCAGAGTAAACAAAATGCAATCGCCAGTGAAAATCTTGTATTAGCCATAAATTGCTTTTAATGTTCCTTAAACCTCTTTCCAACCTGTCCCAGTGCCAATTAGGGCAGAAATGTTTATTTTATTTGCTTTGTGAATATTGAGCCAAGGACCTGAGTGTTTCAAAATCCACAACCCATAGATAACAGTTTATATTTTTATCATTAATATTTGGAATTAATGCAATATTTGGAAAAGGAAGTAGTTCACAAATTCTTAAAATGTTTGACATACCCTTTGGGCCCTGAAGTTGGGAAGGAGAGGGAGGTGAGGGACCTGGGAGTAGTTGGAAGTAGGGAGTGAGGGGTGAATTTGCTTAAAATAAAATGTATTCACTTATGAAGGAAAAATAAAGGGTAAAACTTAGAAAAATATCTCTACATTACCTATCACTAGATATTATTAAATGCATATTTTTGACAAAAGAAGCAATAAACTCTTATGTGAATAAATTATGACCAACTTTGGTCAGAGTTATTAAGAGTAGTCATATTGATGAGTGACTTTCAGTTTGCAAACTAAATATGTATTTCTTCAGTTTCCTTTTCTTATATAGATATGCTATTAAGCCTTTGAACTTTTCACATTTCAGGTAGTTGTTTTTAATATAATTCATAACATCTAAATCTAATTCAAGCTTTCAATAAATAATTATATTATGGATATATTCCTTCTTATGATATTAAAAACATGCTTAATAAAATCATTGCATACTGTGTAGGACTGGAGTGTTGCTGCCTGTTTTAGAATAATTTGTTAGAATACCTGCATCATCCAGAGTAATAGAACAGGGTTGAAATATTACTCATTTTTAGTATTTAATTAAAATCATGTCATTGCTCTGGAGTCCTGTGTCTCTGGGTTATGACTATGTCACCACTTAGTAGTTGCAATAATGTCATTTAATCCCAGATACTTGCATTTTATTATGATACTGAGCTTATTGCCTGAGGTAATTCTTTATCTTTCAAGTCAACAATAACTTTAATCATTATTATTCCTTAATATTCAGGGTTTGCTTCTCTAATGATTCAGAAGAATTAATGAAATGAGATAGCTAAGATTATTAACACGGTATGAAAATTAGTCCATTTATGAATTGCAAATTTAATAGTAATTTTTTTAAGTGCATATTGAATTGAGCTTGACAATCAGGGCATTACAAATTTGCTGATAATTATTACCAAAATGTGCATATATTATTTCATTAGTTTTTTCAGTATTTTCAGTGAACTTGCTTACAATTTACTTTTTAGCAATAATTCCATTTTATTTTAATCTTCAGGGAAATTATTGCATAGCTGTCAGAGTCTTTCTTTGGCTATTATTGTACATTAGACTATTTTCTTTTGTAGGTATAATTCCCAATCTAATTTATGTGATTATACCAACAATCCCCTTGCTGTTACTGATATTGGTTGCTTTTGGAACCTGTTGTTTCCAGATGCTACATAAAAGGTAAATAAATTATTTGTGTTCAGATAACTTAAAAAAAAAACCTTTAAATATGCTTTGAGAAAGCTTTATGAAGTTGCTAAAAAACTAACTTTGTCAACCACTGCTGGCTGAGGGAGAGTTGGTCTTCTTTAAAGGAGTGACAGTAGACAGGCTGAACAGGCCCCAGTGGTGGAACTTACATGGGATCTGGGTACACAAACTTGACTTGATAGGCCTTAATATATAAGACAAAATGCATGAAGTCCTGTGGGGTGCAGACAGGGAAGAGGGGTCTAAATATGATTAAGATGTATTGTATGAAATCCACAAAATTTCAATGAATGTTTTTAAAGACTGCAAGTAAATGAAAACAATTGATTTTAACTTTCTGTTAAACACTTCTGATATACATACCTTCCAATACAAACCCAGCACATAATGTCTTGTAGAACATACATTCTTGTTCTTTTTCTACATTATTGAATAACATGCCTTGATAATATGTGGCATCCAATATTTCATTTATAGTTCACAAGTCTTATGAAGTATTTGTCTTGCGGTTTTTGTTTTTCAGCCAGGAAAATGGTGGTTTAGTTCGATCACTTAATTTGTCTTGTGTCACACAGGTAGTATATATTGTGGATCTAAAATATGAGTGCTTGTAAACTTGCAACATCTACTGTGTTATACTGTCTCTGGATTATGAAATAAAAGAATTGATGCTAGGCATTTCAATGTGAGCATCAAGTTATAAGCAAAACTGGATTTCAAAAAGTATATCTGTAATACACTTTCAAACTCCAAATCACGGCTCCCATTTTGCTTCAAAGGGACCTTTTAAGAATAGGATATTAAATACAATGGTAAAAACAGTGAGTTGAATGTGATGACTTGGGAGGCTGAAGCAGGAGGATTACTATGAGTGCAAGGCCAGCTTGAACTATATGGTGCTTCAGAATAGCCTGAGCTACAGGTATGAGACCTTGTCTCAATAAAAACAAACAAATACTTCTCCCAAATATAAAAACAAACAAGCAAACAATCAAACAAATGAACCCAGGTGCTAGTTGACAGAGATTTTGAAATAAAATGATACATCCTAACAGCAAGTTTTCTGGGAAATATTCGAACTTTTATATATGCATACCTATGCCCTCGAATTAGTGAAGTTTTTATATGTAGGTCAATTTGCCAACTAAATTCTAAAAATGAAGTATAAATATATATTAAAGGGGAAAGTAGATGATACATTTAAATAAAGATTTTCTATAATAAAAGATATTTGGTCAGTGTTTTAAATAATAACTGATCAAAAGAATGCTTGCAACATGGAACCACCGGAAAACGAAATAGTTTTTTTCTTTTTATTTCATCCTTTTTATTTTCCTGAAAAAAAGCATAGAGAACTCACAAAGTAACAAAATTTCCAGAAATAATGTTAGTTCTCAGTGACTGACATACATTTACAAGGGCTCTAACCTAGGCAGGCCTAGTAGCATACAACTATAATTCCAATGCTTGGGAAGCTAGTAGCAGGAGGATTGTTAATTGGGGTCAGCCTGGATTGCATAGCAAGACCCTGTCTCAAACAAACAATCACCACTAAAATATTTGAAAATATAAAAATCATTAGCACATATCTAAGAACTTTCAAAGCCTGACAAATAAACACTATATGTTGTGACTCTTTTGACTACATGTGGAACAGTGTAAAACTTACTTTCCAATATTTTGTATACAACACACACAATAGAAAAGATGCTGTTTCTTGCCTTAATTCCTAAGAATATAGACGGAAACATGTTTCGTTTCTCATTGTGAAAGCACTCGGGTAGCTTGAGGATTGGATGTAAGCCCCTTCTTAACCAAGATAAATTGTTAAGGAAGTCATGTAAGTAGCAAATTTGCTAGAAAAAGATAATATAAAAATATGATTCAGATATTCCCATTTGTAAAGTAAAATGCACTAAACTGTTGAGTAACAGCATATCCACTAAGGGTTTTTTTGCTTTTCACAAATAGTTTTTGTATCTATTCTAAATATCTGTGAATGTTTTCACTTGTTTGAAATTTTTAGAGTGAGAAAATCGACCAAACTGAGCAGGCAATGAACCAAATCAATCACTTGCAGTTTCCAACACTGGCTGCAGTACTTTGTTCATTTGTTCTTAGAGCCTCCCATTTTCCTTTCTTCCAGGAAAGCAAGGAGAAACTGCATCAAAGACTCCACTCCATTATCATCTGAGTGCCTTGCAGAAAGTTTAAATTCCAATCTGGTACACATGGTGGTTTCTCTCATTCCATATCATTTTCAAAATAACCCTTGTTCCTTTAATTAATAGCAATTCTTAAGTGAATTACTAATTATAATAAAAACCCCATTAATAACTTAACCAATTTCTTGCCACTTAAAAAATTCTGCTTTTAAAAACTTTGCTTGACTGACTTATTTCCTGTTCATGCTAGATGACTTAGTAGAACTGTTATGCCTATCGATCTGAAAGACTATCTATAGACCTATAATTTGGATATAGTTTATTAATCATAACAATACTCAAATTGACCTGAATGAAACATTCTAAAATATAATGGCATGGTCAGGTGGTCATGTATGTTTACATACATAATTCTTTTATCTCTTTAAAGGAGTTCTGCAACTTCTGTAAGATGGTTGAATGGATGGAGAAGGTGGACCTTTAGGATGGTGGGATAAATGAGGGGGTGTGTCTGTAGGATGGTGGGATATATGTATGTGTGTGCCTAGGATGATGGGATGGAAGAAGGTGTGTGGATAGGATGATGGGATTGAAGGAATTTTGTGCCTAGAATGATGGGATGGAAGGAGGTGTGTGCCTAGGAGGATGGGCTAGAAGGAGGTATGTGCCTAGGATGGGATGGATAGACGTGTATGCTTAGGATGATGAAATGGAAGGAGGTGTGTGCATAGGCTGGTGAGATTGGTGGAGTAGGTGTGTCTGTAACATGGTGGGATGGGTTGAGGAGGTATATACATAAGGTGGTAGGATCTAGGGGAGAAGGTGTGCCTATAGGGTGGTACAGTTGATGGAGGAGGTGTACCTAGGATGGCGGAACGGAGGGAAGGAGGGTGTTTGTAAGATAGTTGAATGGGTGGAGTAAGTGCACTTGTAGGATAGTAGATGGGTAGAGGAAATTTGTCTATAGGATGCTGGGATGGATGGAGGAGGTGTGCCTGTAAGATGGTGGATGTATAGAAGAGGTGTGTCTGTGGAATGGTGGGATGAATAGAGATGTGTCTGTAGAATGTTGGTACAGGTGCATAAGGCGTGTCTTGTCTGTAGAATGGTACATGGCTGGAGTGGTGTGTCTGTAGGATGGTGGGATGGATAGAGGTGTATCTGTAGAATGGTGGCATGGATGGGTAAGGTGTATCTTGTCTGTAGGATGGTAGATGGGTGGAGGAGGTGTGTCTGTAGGATGGTGGTCTTTGAGGACTGCAGCAATTATTATAGCATTGATGGTGGATGTACAGAGACATTGCTAAGTACTGAAAATTGTGACCAAGTAGTAATATAAGTGAGATACATCCTCAGGAATAAAAGGAGGAAAGAAATAGAAATCTTGACAAGTAATCTGGTAGAGGATAACATGGAGAAACTTACAGTAGACATTTTCGGGAGCCTGAAATGTGACCACTCTAAGGTAAAGACAGTCAGAACCTCAGGCACACACTAGAACATGGGTTCTAAGTCAATTTTCACAGGATGGAATTCACATTTTAGACTTGGAGGAAGAGCTTACAAACTCCTAAGTTGCCAAAGTATAACATTAAGCAGTTGAGTCATAAATGACTTAAGCCAGCTCAGTAAAGCTGACAGAAGGAGGTAATAGGTGCTCTTGTACTTAGGACCAGAGCATTTATTTGAGTGACTTGCATTAAATTCAACAGACACTGTGTAGAGTACTCAGAAAGCAGAATTCAGAATCACTTATCAAAGGAAATAAAGATTTATTGGGGAATAAAATGTGTATTTTAGTTCTCTGTCAGACATATTTGCATGTGTGTATCTGAAATCCATGAAGAGTCAACAGATAAAGATACATTTTTGATTTTCAACACTTAAAAGAACTGTTTGTCGTTTTCACACATTGGAATAATCCAGAATTTTTTTGTAGGAATGGAAAATATGCTGGTGAGAAAAGAGTTTTTATAAATAACTGTCTGAAATCTCCATTTGCACCAAAACAGGCCCAATTTGATAAGTGGTGTCTGGAACTGAATTTATTTCTTTGTATGTTTTTCAGTAAAGGAAGAACAAAAACTAGCCCAAACCAGTCTACACTGTGGATTTCGAAGAGCACCAGAAAGGAAAGTGGCATGGAAGTATAATATTTAATTGATGTGGCTCTGGAAAAGAAAATAGTTTTATAATTCAGAATCAGTATAAGGAATGACGTCCATCACATATTAGCTTGGAATGGCTTGAAGTCTCAAAGGATCTGCAAGATGAACTGTAAGCTCCCCCTTGAGGAAAATATCAAAACGATTTCTATATGTTCATTATTTCAGTTACAAAATATGCTGTGCTGATAATAGAGTGAGACATGCTTATTTCACTAAAGGATGCACCCAACATTTATGTAAATGGAATGGACCATGCAGATGGAATTTCTGCCAGCACATCAGGCATATGTGTTGAAAGCAGTTACTTTTTTTCACATTTCATAACTTGTAATCTACTTCATATAATGTAAATTGTATTGAAATTTTCAGTGTGCTGAAATATTTTACCTTTGCATAAGTGTTTGATAAAATGGACTGCTCTAATATTTATTTTTATGGCATTTCATTTTTTAACACATGCCATTTTGATTTTACAGAAACACAAAAGATTTTCCAAAAGGAAAATCTTTCTTTTACAGAAAGTGTTCATTGTCTTTTAGTTTCTCTGTTCTTAGTTGGACACGGTTTAGGAAATCTCTTCAGAAATAAGAAGCTGTTTCATTAACTGTGGTATAAATCTCCAGAAACACTTTACTTAGAGGCAAGAACTGTCTAATTTCAATTGTGCAAGACATGTGCCTTACAATTAATTTTAGTTTAAAATTAAACAGATTTTGTAATATAATATCTTTACTAATAGTTGTATAGACATTAATGTAATCAATCCTGAACAAAAAGAAAATGGCATACACAGTACAAATCATAGGTCGTCGCACACTGCCTATTAAGTGCAAGTAGCGCCCTCTGAGGGTCTAGACTCATTGGAACGCTTCACTGTCAGACAAACAAGATAGCTGTTTGGGGGCTTGGATTGACCTGGGAGGCAGAAAGGTATGGTTTGTTTAAGGTTTTCCTAGCTGAATTTATCCTATTGGTTTATAGGTCTGATAAGCGGGACCAGGTGAATGATTTACAACTGTGTGACACTAAGCAGAGCACACTGAAGTTACATGTTGAGAAAAGAACTGTAAATGACATAAATTAATGTAACATGGGTTGGAGGTCGTTGATGACTGAACAGTCTTTGATGAGGTTTTGTTTGTGATCCTGAACTGCACTTTCTTCTCTCTAATCTAGTTTCTTTGATGCTGATGATTTGTTGTTTGCAAGAGAGAGTTCTTAACTATTTGGTCCCCATGCTCCTTTTAACCAAATAAAGAATTCTTTTTTCTGAAGAATGATCATTGGTATTGTCTGTTTCTAAAGTGAACAAAATACAGATGTGTTACTCCACTGCTGGAAGAAGAAAGAAACCCAACAAGTCCTTACGTGTGAAGAGCGTGGAAGGTGTGGATACAGAGTGAAAAGGGAAATTTCTTTTCCTTGTGAGCCTTTTCAGTTGCACAATAAAAACTTTCCTTAGAGCAATTAAATAGAGTTGGTTTGTAGAACTAAGTGTCAAAAAGGGTCTTTCAGTCTCTTTACTGCTGTTCTGGGACTGAGAATGGCCAGCTGCATTCTGAACTTAGCTCTGCCTTCATAGTGCTTCTCTTCCTTTTGTGGCTCACCATCTTCCTGGGCTGACTGGGGACCAGTTGTCAGGACCTATTGTCTTCCCTCCATTCCAACTCCACCATTGCTTCCTTTAGTTAGGACTTGATAGAAGGGAAACAAGCTTTTTCCTTTGCCTATGCCACCCAGGACTCTAACAGCTGGAGGGCAGAAACAGAAAGTGATGGGAAAAGGCTGCGCCTTCCCTTTTATCATTATCCAGTTCAGAATAACTGCTAGTACCCAGAATTAATTCCATCAGTGACAACTGTGGGAAAATAAACTTCTTTCCTACTAGGAAATGGTAATGCTACTGTTCTAAGAATTTCTGTAAACTTTAGCTGGCATTTAACAAATGAACAGATATATCATGGATCTCTCTGTTCTTTGTTTTCAGAACATAGTTTTAATATGTGTTGGGAAATACCAAGGAACTGTGGAGCTACCTTCAAGTATTAAGCATAAACAAGACACTCAGATCCTGCTGTCTCCTTACCTCTTGCTAGAATTGGGTTATTAGAAACTTCTTGTAATGAAGGTGTTCAGAGACCTTGGATTCCTTATGTTGCTTTTTATTGGGAACTTGCCTCTATTATTTTACTGCACTATATTTTAATGACATATTTTTTTTCTCTCACTCTTCCCCGGTGAGAGGTCTTTTGATACAACATGACTGTTTTCTGACCCCTGTCCCTGACCCTTAGGCTCACTTTGACCTGCATGGCTGCCCCCACTTAAATGCATTAATGCGTAAATGTCCTCTTAAATGCATTAATTATAATCACTCCTTCCAAGTGTAGCTCAAGCTTCTTTTTTCATTAGGCCAATATATAGAAAATGGTACATTCTTCCAACTCCTTTAAATCTTATCCTCTCTTCTAATATATCATTTCTTGCAAAAAATGGGGTGTGTGTGTGAAATGTATTTGTCTCTGTGTATGTATGTTTGTATTAAGGCAGTTCAAATTTTCTCTCCCCAAATAAATCAGGAGATTCGGTGTGGTAAGTGAAACTAAAGTTTGTTCTGGAAATGATCCAAAAGATTAAATGAGTAAAGCAAATTCATTTATTACACATTTTTGACTTTTAAATGGGCAATTCATCTGTGTCTCAATAAGTTTTTCACATGTTAAGAACATCCCCTATAACACATAAACTGAGAAAAACATTTCTAACAGCAGTATTTCTTCAAAATATCTATTTTTTTGAGATTTAAAGCATACTAACTCAAAATAAATGGAGAGTTCAAATAACCTAGGTAAAAATCATCTGTGTAGAATGGCCATATCAGTCAAGTAATTTGCTTTTTTTCTGATGATAGGTTTGGAAAGGGAACGCTGTAGCATTTATTTGTGAGGAACACACAATCAATCACGTTACAATCAGGTCTATGTTATGACCTTACAATAAATACTTTTATGAGCAAGGAAAAGATTATATTTATCTTCAACTTGAAATTGAAATGCGTGTGGCTGGAAAAGCAAAAAAACTATTGTGATTCTGATAATCAGCTAAACAGAAACCAGATAAGTTGTAGCTGTTCATTTCAAACAATGACTTACTTTGCATAAGTATTTCATTTCACTTTTTTGCCCAATTTTGTTTAAACTTCTATAAGTGTATGGACAATATCTTAAAATAATATCCTTTTACATAGCAGAAAGTGATAAAAATAATGATTAAAAACAAAGGAAATGGTAATGTTTCTGAAAGAAACATTACTTACAATGGAATCAAAATGTGTTCGAGAGTTACTTTGTGTTGAAAGATCAATTTCAATTTCTTGTTTTGTCTTCCTTCACTACTCCCAGCATGTAGGTGATTTAGTTAAAAATAAAAGCTTTTTTGTTTCTCCCTCCATAACACTCTCAGTTTCCATGCTACTTAGAGTAAAATGGGAAAACTGGCAGACTAACTTTCGTATTTGGTTAGGAAACGCTTAATATAGAAAACTATTTATCCATTCTGTGAACCTTGGGACCCGGACGTACACCCCAGGGCGATTAGGCAGTGCACACTGGACTCCAAATGACGTCACACCCACAAGAAGCCACCTGTTGTTTTCTTGGCACATCAATGGTCCTCCTGAATCTCCCTAGACAGTGAACCACAGGAGTTGCAAGTGCATGGTCAGTCAATATAAACATAAAAATCTTAGTTCATCAATCCAAAATTACGTACTCATAAATATGATTTCATTGAAAGGAGGATTTCTATATTTCTCACCCCCATTCTACATTATGTATGAGAAACCTTTGAGCAAGCAATAACATCTAAAACAGTTTGTAGAATACTATTTAGCAAGCATTTCCCCAGTTTAATTATGCTACTTTAACCTGAAATAAGAAAGTTTCTAAATCACTTCAATAACAAATCATTAGGCCAAAGAGGATTAACCATTTAAGGAGGATTTCTATATTTCTCACCCCCATTCTACATTATGTATGAGAAACCTTTGAGCAAGCAATAACATCTAAAACAGTTTGTAGAATACTATTTAGCAAGCATTTCCCCAGTTTAATTATGCTACTTTAACCTGAAATAAGAAAGTTTCTAAATCACTTCAATAACAAATCATTAGGCCAAAGAGGATTAACCATTTTATTAAGTAGTACTTCTGCTAAATGTCCAGAAGAATCTTCACAAAAACGAAATTATTTCGCATTATGTTTTTATAAAAAATTAAGAATTCATACATGGTTTTAATTTTAGTTCTGCTGTATAACAGTGAATTTTTTGTCAATTACCTAACAAATTTGAAAATCTTAACATCAGCTGAAGTAAACAAATCTTCTATAATATAATTTCTAGAAACAGGAGAATGTATTTCACTTTGGGATTTTAACTGTGAAAGGAAAGCTTTTTCATTTTCACAGGTATTTATTATAGCAGATCCTAGTTCAATTAACCACACAGATGTCATTCTACATCATGATTCTCATGGAATGCAATAATATGAGCACCTAGTGTGATTAGTTTATTAACAAATATTTCTCCTGCATTAACTATTCAAAATTTCTATTTATTTATTATATTATTTTATGTCTGAGATCTGGTCTCACTATTCATCCCTGACTGGCCTGGAACTTGGTGAGCAGACCAAGCAGTCCTTGAGCTCAAAGAGATCTACCTGCCTCTGCCTTTGAATATTGCGATTAAAGGCAGGCTGCACTTCCACATCAGACAAATCATTTCTTTTTATTATGAAATTATATAAAATTCATATCCTTTTTTAAAATCAATGCTTTAATAGAATATTTCAAATTTAGCTTTATGTTAGGAAACATCATGAGGACTTTTTACCTGATCTTTTGATCATCTTTTGGTGCTGTACTTAAAGGGAAAAATATGGCCAATCAAGCGTGTGCAGAAGAATACTACCGTCAATACTGTCACAGGTTACCTATAGTCAGGATACAACAAATGCGTCTAAGCTGCCTGAAGGGGGATGGCTGTGATTGCCATTTTTGATTCCTAAGTTTTCTTCTATATATTAGTTCAGATACATTTGTGGAGAAGAATGTCTATAGCCCCAAATATATATGATTTCGAAGTTATTAAAAATAAACCAAATATATATATATATCTTTTTTTGAGACAGTGTCTCCCTGTAGCCCCAGCTGTCCTGGAACTCACTATGTAGACCAGGGTGGCCTTGAACTCATAGAGATATGCCTCCTGAGTGCTGAGATTAAAGGCGTGTGCCACCATGCCTGGCAGATTCAGATTTTTTTAAAAAAGAGTTGTTTGGCTCTTTCTATTTAAAAGAATAATTGACTTTTTACTAGACAAATATAAGATGCTGATATTAGAATCGTGAATTTTAGTTTTCTCAGTGTATACTGGGTCAGTTGAACTTCAGGGACCCACAGATCATACAGCCTTGTGCTGGCATGTGCATGACAGGGAGGCTTGGGCTTGTTTCCTTTCTATCAACCCTGTCAGCCAACCATATCATGTCATTTATGTTATATAAACTCCTTGGTTTAATATAATTTGTTCAGTGAAGATGTTTCTTCTTCCACTATTTCAAAGATGCTTAAGTATTTAAATTATAAATGAATGCAAGAACATCAAATATTAAACTTAATTGTATGTTTCTATTTAGACACTCTATATAATCAGTAAGAATATATGATATATAAATAAAGATTAAGGTCATGATCTTCTTTGTGAATGTGAGGTTAGTGATCATTTTCTTTAGAACAATGGTTCTCAAAATGTCTCATGTATTAGTGTCACCAGGAAGGCACAAGAAAGCATACATCACTAGGTTTCAACTTTAGACTGTTGTTTGGCAGGTGTGTTATGAGGTCTTACAATTTATACTTCTAAAACGTTCCGGGTGATGATCCATCTAATAGGCTGCACACCATGCTTTGATAGCCTTTGATGTAGGATATGGTTCTGAATGGTTGGTGAAATGATATTCACTCTGCTTCCTAATGTGAAGACATTCTCTAGTCTCTGGTTTTGCCTAGTCCTTGGAAGGATGCCTCAAAAATGCAAGCCCGTAAGCTAGAAGACACTTAAGGAATCGTGAAAGCTTGATTGGACAAATTTTGAGGCTAAATAATAATACTTCAAAAAACTTTTTCAAGCAACAACATGTTCAAAAGTTTAAATAATGTGTTCTTAGTCAATTAATATTAAACTTTAACCAAAAAATCGTGTGACAATCTAAAGTGATGGTTACTCAATTATGCTAATAATTGTACAAGGTATTTCCATGAATTAGGAATTTCTTACTTGATAATGAATAGCATACTTAGATTCTGCAGACAGTAAATACAAGCATAAAATTTCATATATCTGGAATGAGTTATTGGCATAATGTAACACTAAGATCAATAGCTTTAGCCATCATGTATTCTACATAGTATGTGAGGTGTCTGCCGTGCACTTCCCATTAACTGTAATTGAAGTTGTATAGCTGATTTCCCTACTGTGCAATAATTCTACAAATCTCCTCTTAAGTGGTAATATATCTTCCTGTAGCACACTTTTCATTATAAAAGGGAAGTATAAAAAGCCAAAGGTAAGTTTTAAATAAGGCAAAAGCTAACTGATTTGTATTGAATTTGCAAGTTTTTATTAAAGCAGAATAAATGTAAAACTGATTGAAAAGTTTAACATGACTTGAGACATTTAGCTTCCTGTTTTAAACGTGTGTTGTCAAGCTATCATATATATTTTTAACATATTGAACAAGATGTTACACTTTGTCATGATAAAACCATTTCCTCCTGATATAAATGCCAAGCTCACATGTGTCAGTTATTCACTAGGTCTATAATACTTTCAGATTTAATCTAATCCAGTAAATGTTGACACATTAATATTTTATTAATTTTCTAATAAAGAAAGCATGCCATAAAATTGACTTAGTAAGTCTAATAAAATATCTTATTAGTTTCAAGTGTTTGCTTAGTACTTAATAAAACCACTAAATAAACCACATGATTTTCCTAAAGTCACTCATTGCCACCAATAACTTCTATAAAGGAAAAGGTGAAACTAAGGAACCATTTTGATTTCTTAAGTCTCAAATTATTTTTAAGTGAAACCATGCTATCTAAATGTATAAGGTAGTGGGGCTGGAGAGATGGCTCAGCAGTTAAGAACACTGACTGTACTTGCAGAAGACCCGGGTTCAAATCCCAGCCCCCACATGGCAGCTAACAACTGTCTGTAACTCCATTCCCAGGGGATCCAACAGCCTCTTCTTCCTCCGCAGGCATTGCACAACACAGGTACACTTACCTACATGCAGGTAATATACACATACACAAAAAATAAAATAAAACAAATTTTAAAAATGTGTAAGGTGACTAATTTTCCATATTTACCTGGCAAGAATCTACTCCCCCTTCTTCATAGCCTGCACATATCATATTTTCAGTGATGTTATATTCTGGCATCTGTTGCTGACACTTTTCATTGGGTATAAGAGGAACAACAGCTTCTTGCAGTACGTTTGCATAGGAATCTTCTAAAAATAGGTTATGCAGACAGTCAGTCAGAAGTGATCAACAGGCATCCTTGAATGAAACACTATCTGTCTTCTTAATTCTAACGTCTTGCTCTTATTATGGAGTAGTGTGTGGGTATATAATGGAACTAACTACTGAACTTGTACTTTCAAGTACACAATATACCCATCTGTGCACTTCAAAAAGATAACATAATGCATTTCTTTCTTTCTGAAATGGTAGTAGGAGGGCCACAATTCCTAGGACTAGGGTGTCTTTAGGCATTTTCAGTGATTTTTTACCGTTATAGTTTGCTCATAGAAGTGAAGACCACCAACACAAAGAGTTCCATTCATGGAAATAAGCAGCAACTTGGAAATCCAGAGTGCTTTTCATTTGGCACCTGAGGAGGTGTTCCCTCCCTTAAAATGACATTCAGCTTCTTTGTGGTATTGTGTCAGTGAGCAGGTGCACACTGAGCATAGGACAAAGCTTCAAGAACTGTACTCTGTGCTCGGGGCAATCAGATTACCATACCATGCAGGTGAAGGGAAAGGAAGCCTTTTTACCACAGTGTATTTACATTCATTTTATATAATGAATCTCTCATGTTCACAGAAAGTATGAATCTTTGCTCTTTAAACTACAAATCCCAGGGGGCTTGCAAAACAAACAGGTGTTGGTACCCCAGGAAAGGCACAGCGAAGCACTTTCTCATAATTAGCAATTCTATTTGATACTTCAAGAAAGGTAGAAAGTTAAGGATAATTTACTACATTTGACAGTCAGTGTTACAAAAACATATGATCTTACTTCAAGATAAGTTTCACCTATGTACTAAAAAATTAAGGAAACAAATAGTACATGTTTGTGTGATTTAAATGCAATATAGATGTATATGAATCAGCAGTGTGCTAGTAAACATGTAGCAAGTTGTTATCTAGAAAAAATGTCCCAATATGCCTTTTTCTGCACCAAGGATAAGTTTCCACCACAGATGATTTAGAAGTATAAGCATGACACTGAACATGGAATTGGGAAGCTTCACACAAAAGACACTGCCTCAATAGTGCCAGCTGAATGAACAGCACACCATGGGGTAATTTCCAAACCTGAAAGATTTCAAGTTAGGAAAGGAAACAAAAGAGACTGAAATGGAGAGAAAAATTCAATACCTCTTTGTCATTTACCACATAAAGATCAAGGATGGGTGGCATACCTTAGTTTTATAATAATAAAAATTAATAAATTAAAAGGGCACTTTGCAAGTTG
>NW_008335971.1:2773547-2774847 GCF_000622305.1 Nannospalax galili | reverse complement strand
GAATACAAAATTTGCTTGAATAGATGAATCTTTTTCATAAAAGTATGAGCAGTGTCTATATATTTACTATTTCTTTATTCTAAATTATTTTATTTTTATTATTTTTTTAATTTAGTGTGTGTGGGTGGAATATGTGTGTGAATGAAGGTACCTGCAGAGGCTAGGAGAGAGCATTAGATATCCTGGAACTGGAGCAAAGGTGGTTGTGAATTGCCTGACAAGGGTGCTGGGAACTGAACTGGGGTCCTTTGCAAGAGTAGCGTGTGCTCTGAACTGCTGAGCCATCTCTCCAGCCTGTATATCTTTATATGAGCTGACACTTAGACATACCCTCACATTCAGTGAAGTTATTTTAAATTTACTGACTGCATAACTTAAACAACTTTCACCCCAGTTCTTCCTAGTGAACAATATACTGTCAATAATCTTAGCTAAATAATTAGTACAGCATACTCATAGAATCAGAAATTGGGATTTTATGAAATTGATAATATAAAAATCATAAGACAAAATTCATAAAATGCATTAAAATTATATAAAGTATTGAAACCTACTCTGGACATTTCTTCCTAAATGAAATAAATCTCAGATGCTGTTTTTCTCTCCTGGCTCCACACTGCTTTTAAAGACTTTGTAATTTAATTAAACATATATTTTAGTAATGATAAACAACCCAAGCTTTTTCCATCTCAAAAAGCATTCCTATGGAATAAAGAGACTTAAATTTTATTATCAAATAATTTGTTTTTGAAGTCTATTATTTGTCTATAAAATGTCTTCTA
Organism: Nannospalax galili; assembly: GCF_000622305.1. Classification (NCBI taxonomy): domain Eukaryota; kingdom Metazoa; phylum Chordata; class Mammalia; order Rodentia; family Spalacidae; genus Nannospalax; species Nannospalax galili. The sequence continues at coordinate 2,774,065 of NW_008335971.1, read as the reverse complement.
GTTTGAAATGTAAAAGAAGAAATATCTATCTAGCAATCACTTTTACTATTTAATTTTCATGTTTAATAGATGATGACATTTTTCAAGGGGAGGAAATACAAGTATATTATCTTTGAATTTAATGTACTTTATGGACAACAGACATGAGTTATTGTTAGCAGTGTAATGTGATTGCTGTGGAGATTCTTTGTTGGATCATCAGGCAAGTGCTTGACTGAGAATCTGATGCTTTCTCTGATAAGAAGTAAGGACATTATCAATGTGAGTAATTTGATTCTGATACTGTACCCCTCCACATATTTTGTGTATTTTCATCTTAAATAAAACTAGGAAACTTAACAGCTATGGTTATAATTTGTTGTAACTACAGGGTCAGGTGATCCTACACAGCAACATTGCCATTCCAGTTGCCTAGACTCCCTGAGTATTCAAAGTAGATGGGGTACCCCAGAAGGAATTCTGTAGTCAATGAGCCTTGCAATTTCATTTAGATAGTATGAAGTACTGGAATATATCCT
>NW_008335971.1:2749379-2773526 GCF_000622305.1 Nannospalax galili | reverse complement strand
ACACACACACACACACACACACACACACACACAGACACACACACACACATGTCTCCTCAAGAATTTATCATTTCTTTAAGATAAAAACCTTCAGAGTCCTTTCTTCTAGTCTTTTGAAATGTACAGCACTTTCTTGCTTTCTGTAATAATTCTCCCACTGTGTAGGAATACACAGCAAACTTCTTGCTCTTGTGTAATTACAGCTTAGTGTGCGTTGATTAATCTTACCTCACATCCCACACTCCTTGGCCTTTGGTAACCACTGTCTACTCTCAGCTTCTATGACTTCTGCCTTCTAAATCTCCCCAAGTCGGGATGGAGAGATGGTTCAGTGCATTAGAGCACTGGTTGTCCTTGAAGAAGACCTAGGTCCGAATACCAGCACCCACATAACAGCTAACAACTGCCTGTAACTCCAGTTCCAGGGGATCCCATGCCTTCTTCCATCCTCCATGGGGATTGCATGACACGGGTGCACTTACATACATGCAGGCAATATATGCATACACATAAAATAAAAATAAACAAAAAACTTTAATGTTCCCAGGTAAGTGAGAGAGTTGTTATTTGTTTTGTTCTGTCTGGTTTATTTCACTGAAATGATCTCCATTTTCAACAATACTGCCACTAATAACAAGGCTTTATTTGTTTTTTTCTGAATAGTGTTCTGTTGCAAACATATACTACATTTTCTTTTTCCTTTGTTTTGATTTCTTTTCAAGTCAGGGTCTCACTATGTAGTCAAGGCTAGCCCCAAACTCCCAGTTCCCTACATTAGCTTTCCATTTGATGGGACCCACAATACCACTATGCCCAACTGCTATATTTTCTTATCTATTCATCAGTGATAGACAGAAATTGTTTCTGTCTCTTTTAGGCTGTTAAGTATAGTGCTACAAAGACCATGGCTGTGCAGATGTCTCAGCATGCTGCAGTGATGCCTTTAGATCATATGGTAGCTCCATTTTTAAATTTTGGGAAACATTTCCCCAATGGCTATGCTAATTTGCATTCCTTTTTCTTTACATACTCATCAGCACTTATCTTTGTCTCTTTGTAATGGCTATTTGTATTCAGTTTAAAGTGATCGCTTATGTGTGTTTTTTTTTTTTAATTTCCAAGTCAATTACCTAAGTTGCTAAAAATATTTAGTATATCTCAGATTTATTTTTGGAAACATGCTATTAAGTAAATCTACAGAGGTCAGTGGGATATCAATTTATAGTTTCCATATAATATAGCTTCCATATAATATTTATGTTATAACTAAGTTATAGCAATAGGAAGTTAAGCAATAAGAACAGAGTTATAGTCAATATGGAGAATCAGGATGTTAAGAATAACAAAGATTCCTTCCTCATTTTAGAGACCTTAGCACTACAAATAAAGATGGCTTTATTGATTACAAAAATGTAATAGGTAATAAGTTGGCTTTTGATGAGACTTCATCTCTGCACTTTACTAAAATGTGTTATTTATATTTTATGTTTTAAGATTTTAAACTCATTTTACATATGAGTGTATTGCCTGCATGTATACAAGTGAAGTAATGCAATGCCTGCGGAGGTCAGAAAAGGGCGCCAAATCCCCTGAAACTGGAGTTATGGACTGTTAGCTACCATGTGGGTGCTGGGAATTGAACCCAGGTCCTCTGCAAGAGCAGCCAGTGCTCTTAACTGCTGAGCCATATCTCTAACCACAAACACAAAAATTATAACTTTGGTTATATTCATTTCAATAGGTATATATATTTAATATATCAGAGTGTTTAGAATACCAAAATTAAAGATTAGGCTTGGAGGCACATTGAATTCTATTTCGAAAGGATTATATTATAGTTTGATATGTGCTCTATACAATCTGAAGATATTTGGTAATACTATACAAGTGTAAACATGAGTATAAGCCCATGAATATAAACTTTTAGGTAATATTTTTAAAAATTATTATAATGTAAGAGTTACAAATATATCGAAAATATCCACAAGACTTTTTCTAATAGACATATTCTTGGTTTCAAATCTGATAATTTACCTTCTATTACAACCATTCCCCAGCCAGCAACAAAACAATTTCTTCCAGGAAGAAAAACTTGATTTTCTTCTGGCAAACAAATAGGTTGTATATAATCTGAAAATGAAGCAAGACAAAATAATCAAACATGTGCTTCCAAAAAATCTAGAAAATCAATAATTTTCAACATTTAGTCTAAAAAACTTATACTTTGATTTTATTCTGCCTGAACAATCTTAGACGTTAATCTTAGGGACAAATTTTAGAGGAGTGTTTATTTGACAATGCATTTTATGGCACTGGTGGTTCTTTTGTCCCATCCTTAGTTCTTTAATTATTGTTCTTTTGTAGTGTAAACAATGTCTTAGTACAGGATTAATCATTTATATTTTTTAAATAATCACAGTACTCATTTGAAAATAGCTCCAGTTTTGGGACAAGTTATTGTTCTTTCAAATTTTATTATTTATTCGTTTTTGTGTATACATGTGAAAGGGCAGGTGCATGTGTGCCACAGTATGCATGGGAGGTCATAGGGCACTCTTGGAAGTGGTTCTCTCCTGCCACCTTGTGGAATTCAGGAATATAACTCGAGTTCAGGTTCTGCACACACGTGCTTCTTCCTGTCTGCCTTTGCTCGCCTCTCTCTGCTTGCTGAGTCATCTTGCTGACAATTGCAGTGTTTTTAAAGGTGTCAGTTAAGAAACAATTTGGACATTCTTTTAATTTTTTCTCCAATTATAACCAAATAAACCTGTTTTATTTAGTTGTTTTATTTGGATCTTATGGGAGCATTAATTTTGACCCTTCAGCATCAATACACAAACATTTATTTTTGAATGAGCTACTGAAAACTGTGAGACAAAGGGAAGACACAACATAAAGACACAGTGTTTACCCTAAAGCACAGGGCTATGTTGTTGAGGCTTGTAATGCTTTGCCTTGGACATACTACATAATACATGGGCAGACCAGCTTCCCAAGAGCACACAGAGGGTGGTACTTCCTCCCAACGAGGCCTTGGAAAATGCTTCAGAGTATTGGCTGGAAATGACTATAGCCCTTCAGGGAAAATATCAGTTTCTCAGATGAAGTCTTGCAAATTTTACAGCAATTCAAGGAATACTTTCATTGACCCAATTAATATTTTTGGAACTCCTTTAATACCTTCCTCATTTGAATAAGTTAGTTCACAAGCATATTCTCTCTCTCCGTTCTGTCTTTGTCCTTTCTGGTAGATTGACCCACTATTCTATTTTATGAAAACTAAGGAGACATGCACAATATTGTGACCTACTTTTTATGTCACTCATCTAAGTTTCCTTTACAGAGTATTTTAAGAGTTTTTTTTTTCCCCTAGTCCTTTCTAGAATGCTGGATGTAAGCACTTTGATGAAGTATATTTAATGCATTTTCCTCTATACTTGTATATCTTTTAGGCTATAATGATTTCTGTAACAAATCAAATTTTACAAACTAATCATACATTCATAACAATAATGTTTAAAGTCTTATTTTGGCTTAACATGAACAGACAAGATGAGATGGCTAGTTGTGTTCATCTTACCTGTATAATTCACTTTAAACACAAGGCGCATCATGGCAATGTCGTTAAACTTCCTCCGTTTGTCATAATGGGGGTTAATGACAATTTGATCAATCGCCCGACTTACTACTTGAGGAGACGTCAGATTTAATCTTGTATGCAGGCCCAGGACAGCAGTCCACCTGGATGGATTTAAGTTTCTCCTGAAAATTTCAATAAAATATATCATAAATTCTCCATTCAGCACAGAACTTTCCAGAAGATAGAAACATTTTCTAAAATTCAGTTTCCTAGGTACCTTCCTCAGGATTGTTACTGGAAAGGTAGGAGTAGATCTTGAGAACTAATTGTTTTTAATCACCATGTCTTAAAGAATATGTATATAGGAAAAACTTCAGAGATATTTCAGCTGAAGAGAAGTGAGTTACTATGCCTTTAAATTTTGTTTGTTTCAAAGAACATATATTCTATCCAAAGTAGGAAGACCTGTGATGGGGATGGAGGTCACAGGTAGAGTACTTGCCTTGGGTTTGATCCCCAGGTCTGAAAGAGAAAGAAAGGAAGAAAAAAGAAAATAAAAGAGGAAGGAAGGAAGGACAGAAACAAAGAAAGAAAGGCAAAATTAGGAAAGACCTGTAAGATGTAAGGCAAGTGGACATAGGGAAACACAGGCAGACAGATGGACATATGGATAGACAAACCTGCACCCTGCAGGTGCTACCTGAATATGGCAGAAACAAGGCATCTTTAGGTAGAGACTTTGACTACCATTCTGTCACATTACATCTCCATCTTCCCTGTGTGTTCAAAATGCTTACCTTATGATCAAGAAAAGAGAAGCAGATTGGGAGACAGAACAAAGGCATGCACTCCAGTCCTTGGTAATCTTAAAGACTAACACATTCCCTAAGACATGGGTGCTGCACCAGGTGGGGTGAAATGTTATCCCTCAAATCAGTTGCTATGTATTGGCTTTCAAATAACTACACTGTCCTGGGTATCAATGACTTCGGAAGAAAATACAGCAAAATAGCTATAGAAGAGCAGCATGATACTCTGAATAGACAACCAAATCATTGGAACTATGATTAGGATTTTATAATTATAATTTTCTCCCTCATCATTACTAGACAAGAGCAGCTTTAGCATGTTTGCCCATAAACCAAACTCCTCTTTTCTCTTAGACAGGTGTGCTTTACTTTTATTAATATTCTTTTCTGAATAGAATAAGGACTTCTAGACATATAACCAATTATAATTTTAAGGCAAGTAAAAATTAAGATGCCAAATAAAAATGTTTGATTCCAAATAGTAAGAAATCTTTCAAGAATTATCAAGAATAATTATGAAAGAACAAAAACGTCAGATAAAATTGGATGACATTGGCCAAGTTGCAGCAATCTGAACATCATAAAATAAATATCATGATTACCCTAGCACCAAAATAAGTTGTTGAAGAAAGGAAATGAATCCACAATAAATGCAAAAGAAGAAAATAAAAACCTGAGGGAGGTGGTAATGCTATGAAGGGTGATGGATAACGAGGATACGCTCAGATTCTATTCCTTCTCCTGAGTAAGGAAAGAGCTTCATCACACGTGGGAATTGTTGATATACAAGAGACAGAAGTAAGAGGAACTGGGAAAATGCTATAGAATTGCTAGTACTATATGGCTGTTGGTTATTCACAGAAACACCAGGAATCACCTTTGAACACCTTTCCTCAGATAGCTTTCAGAATGATCGTGTTCTTTCTTGCGATTTTCCTTTCATTTCACTCTATTCTTTCTCTCTCTCTTTTTCCTCAGCTCTCTTTCTTCTTGTCAAACTCTAAATACTATAATTCTTCAGGATAGTGCCTTAGTCCTTTTATCTCTGTCTATATTTACTCCACAGATGAGCTTATCCAGTAACGCCAGATCTCTAAGAATCAACAATGTGGTACTACACATCAAGCATTTCTTCTCTAGAATTTAGGTTCATATGCCAATTAAACAATGTCAACAGGAAAGTTAAAATATAATGTATAAAAATCAGAATTCTTGTTTACTTTCTAGCTCCCAATATTTTTATTTTTCTCATTTCGGTTTTGTAAATGATGTTAAAGTCACATAGTTACCCATTGTAATACTCTTAATTATTCTCCATTCCTCAGTGATACCTGTTTTCATTAGTAAATTGTCCATCATTTTCAACCATTATCCTATGGCCACCATCATCAGTTTCTAACTGAGCACTAAAATTTCACTCTTGCTCTTCCCAGAAATCTCATCTCCACACAGCAACCTGATTATGAAGCTTCATTCTTCACCTTCTAAGTGGCCTCTCCTCCCATTTACTGCGGCCTAGTGAATATCTCCACCTCCAATTTTGCTGCTTTCACTATAACAGCAAAGTAAATCATCAAAGTTAAAGTTAGTCAAATGTAAAGTTTTAAGGACAATTCTTATTTCACACAGTTCTAATACATCTCTTTATACATTTGTGTTCAAAAAGAAACTATATGAATACCTTTGTGCTCTGTATGTTTGAACATGTGCTTAATTACATGGAACTCTTTCTAGCTCCTTCATATACTGTTGTTTGAACAGGTTTGAAATTGGCATTACTGGCTATAAAAAATACAACCATAAGGTATATAATTGAAGATTTCCATAATACTGCTTCAGATCTGGTTGGCATTTAGAAAGCATATGTTCTGCAAGAACATTTAACAGAGGAGTTTAACAGTTCACAGGGTAATAAAGCAAGATTGCTAACTTACTAATATCTATGTGCAACAGAAAAGACTAAATCCTTAAATAAACCTTTTTTTTTGTAAATTTACAACACAGATGCAATATTACCCATTTGTAATTTGTTCAAAGTAATGAACGTATTAAAAAGCAGAATAATATTTATCATGAAATAGAAACATTCCCATTATATTTATTTCTTATGATGTGATGGAGAACTGTTGGTAGGAAACTAAAGACTTGTCTTCCCTTATATGGAAGCATAGGACTACGTTCCTGGGCATGGGATCATTTATTTTCTCCCTTTCCCTTCATCTCTTTCCATTGACTCTCTTCCCTCCTGCAGTACTGCATTAGAAATATTACTTATGGAGAAGAAATAAATCTAGAGCTAAACATGAGTTTTGCCCTATCTTGTTACAAAAACAAATTTTATGTACAATCAGTTCTAATTTTTAGGTATATGTAGAGTTAATATAGGTCTCACACAATAATTAAGTCAATACAAGGTATTTAAAACATGGGGTTTTAGAGTACAATATCTAATTATATGCTCTCTGTGAATGTTTTTGGCAGTAATGATTTGCTAACATTACATATTGACCTAACTGAATGATTAAAGAAAAACAATTTGTACAATAAACACCAATTCTACACTCTTATCTCTTTACCTTGAGATTAGATAAGACTGTAAAAGTTTATATGTATGAGACATAATAGTTGATGTAATCAACTAATGAAGAAGGCATTTTAATTGAACGTTATTTTTATATATGATTTTGTGGGTGATGATTGGAAAGTTTATGTCATCAATAGTAGAAATATTTTTCTGGTGGGGCCTGGGGCAGTACAGAATGAGACACTCAATTGTGACTGCTGAGGTGACCCTATTTGCTAAAAGACACATTATTGAGGGAGGGTCTAGCTTTCTAAAGGTAGTAAGAGAAAAGGGCTCATAGAGGTAAAACACAAGTTGCTCACACATTACAGTGGGGGCAGATGTTAGAGTTAGTGACTGCTAGGGTCAAATTAACAAGCACAAGAACATTAGAGTTGAGACATAAAGAGTTTGCAGTTGGGTATGAGATAGCCAAAGTGGCCTGATAAAAGATAAACAGACACTGAGAAACAAGGTCAGTGTCAGCAGGTCAGCTAGCTTAGTTTCCACAAGACCACCATCCCATCCCACAGGAAACACTGAGCACTACTGCTCTTTACATATTCTTTTCTCTAATGCAGCTAATTTTAACATATAGTCTCTTACAAATACTCCACCTATTTCAAGAAAATGACCCCAGACCATCCTATAAACAAGAAATTTAAGATTAATGAAGAATAACTACAGCTACATTTGGTATCTCTAAGAACAGAGAGCTTAGTATAATTAACAGCATGTGAGGCACCTGTGATGTAGGAGGACATTAATGCCAGGCAAGTGGATAACAGTTAGCAAACAGTCAAGGTCCATATCTAACAAAACAGGAGACAGAGATGGACAGAAGTCAACCATCCCTAACTGGGTGAACAGTGCATGATCACCTCCCTGACTGGTTCAGTGTGACACGCATAGAGCATGTGATCCCTCCATTGGCTCAGCCCATGATAGCCCAGAAATCCAATCTCATAACGATTGCCTCAGCCTTTGTTCAGTTTCTGCCATAGTCCTTTAAAAGGCCCTAGAAAAACAAGTTCAAGGGATCTCTCCTCTCTTAGAATCTCCCCTGCTTTCAGTAGTGTCTCTCACTTTCCCTCAATTTCCAACTTTTCCTTGATATCTCCTAATAAAGCTTGCATTATGCTCCACTTACATGAGAGTATGCATCTTTAATCTTCACTGACATGAAAGAGAGAACTTGAAGCCACTGTCCCAGGTCAGTCTTTGGTGGCTGTGATTGTTTGGCACCTGAGATCCTTGATTCATGAATAACTGGACTGAGAAAGGCCCTTTATGCTCATACTCACCCGTACACACAGTGTGCAGCAGTCACTAGCCAGTTGCTGCTGACTAGAGATGCTCCACAGAGCAGTCGATTTCCATAATACAGAGCCACCACCCAAGGCCATGCCCCTGCTTGTGTATCACTTCCTCCAATGATCTTTGGGTTCACTTCCTGAGGCACCATTTTTTCTCCACATGCTATAAAAATAACAGAAGAAAGAATATCTATTTTATTTTCAGGTACTTCATTTGGGGATGAAAACTGAATGATGATAAAATAAGTCAGGTGACATAAAATTCATTATAAAATTTTAATGTGAAGGCTTGAATTGTTGGAAAATACTTACACTTATGGTTACACTGTAACAGAATTAAGGAATCCTGTGAGCACTGCTGACTGTAACAGAACAAGAATTACATTTCAAAACTGTGCAGTTACATTTAAAGTAAATCAATGTTGTTGTTACCACTTTTGTTAGACTTTTAAATCTAAATATCATATATGAAATTTAGAAAAGCTGAAATCCACAGGGAAAAAATGACCCACTTTAAACTTAAATTAAGGGGCTGGAGTGATTAATCTAAATATCATATATGAAATTTAGAAAAGCTGAAATCCACAGGGAAAAATGACCCACTTTAAACTTAAATTAAGGGGCTGGAGTGATTGCTCAGTTGTTAAGAGCACTGGTTGCTCTTGCAGAGGACTGGGGTTTGGTTCCCAGTACCCTCATGGCAGCTAACAACAGTCTGTGACTTCAGTTGCAGGGAATTGGATGCCTTTTGTGGCCTCCACAGATGCACTTACACGCATGCAGGCAAACCACTCAAACTAAAGAGAAAAAATAAGTAAATCCCCCAAAAATAAAGTTAAGTAGATCTGTTTGCATTCTTACTAATGACTTACTCTTCATGTAATTGTGGATAAATCACTCAAATCAATATGGGCATAACAGAGCATAGTATACTAGAATTTTATGGAAATTAAAACAAATATTTTACTTTAGAAGGAGTATTGTGCTTTGTATATGATTAATATTTGATTTCTGATAGATATTTCTACTTTGCTCACACAAACCTTAGATTTCAACATTCTCTAATATAATAGTTTGCTATCATTCTGAGGTGATGTGTTTCAAGACTTCTATTCTATTCCTAAAACAAAGATAGCACTGAACCCTATGTTTAAATTCTCATTTTAACTAAACACTTACCACACATTGATTGCAGTTGCACTTTGAAGTTTAGGATATGACAGTGAAAATAGCACAAATTTATGTTTCCTCCTTTACAGTTTCATCAATAGAAGACTGATTCTCACTGCAGGTCATAGATTTTAGCCATCTCAGTATATGAGCACTCTTTCCTTATCAGGTAGACAACTTTTACTTGCATAAATACACTACTTTTTTAGTATCACTATTGTGTAAAATATGATTCACTTGGAGAAAAGTGCCAAATACTGCAAGAAATTCCAAGAACTGAAACAAGTTCTGAGGAACTAGTGGGAAGGTAATGCATGTAGTTTGGTCATTTCTGCCACACCGATGATTGCTTCACTTGGGATCAGAACTGAATGAGAATTGTTAATGCTATTCCAGTTGAAGATAATTAAAAAGTTTTGAATTTTTTATGGAATTTTATGGAAATTATGAAATTTGTGGAAGTTCCAGTTGATTTTTTGGACTATGTTTGACCACTGGGTAGTTGAAATTGTAGAAATTAAAACTGTAGACAAGAAATAACTGATGAGAGTATGCCTCAACATTACAAGTCTCACAGCTATTCAGTTCTGAACCATCCCTGTGAGGCTGTGTACTGCATAAGGAAATGATGGATAAATTACAGGTTCTGCTTTCAAGGGAGGCAGACATACACATGGAAACTATGAAACAAAATGTAGGCATGAACTATTAAAAATGAATCATAATTTTGAATGTAAGAGATCTTTCCATATTCCTGTGTCTTCAGTTTCTGTCTTCATGTCTTAATTCTTTTTTAATTGTACTTCTTTAGTTAGATTTATTCCAAGATATTTTTTAGGCTATCATGAATGGGATCAATTCCCTGTTTTGTTTTTCTCAGTGCGTCTGTTGTTGGTGGATGGGAAAGCCACCAATTTTTGAGTGTTAATTTTGTATTCTGCTCCTTGCTGAATGTGTTGATCAACTGTAGGAATTTTCTGGTGGAATCTTTAGGATCCTTCCTGTATATACTCATAGCATCTGCAAATAAGGATACTTTCACTTCTTCCTTTCCAATTTATACCCTGTTTATCTCCTTCACCTGTTTTATTGCTCTAGTTAAAACTCAAGCACAATAGTGAACCAAAATGGAGAAATTGGACATCTTTTTCTTGCTTTTTATTTTAGTGGACTTTTTTCAAAAGCCAAAAATTTAAATGAAGAAAAATAGATTTTAGGGTTACCTCTTCAGAGGGGGGAATGTTGGAGGGGAGGGAGTAAGCATGGATTTGATCAAAACACCTTATATGCATGTATGAAATTCTCAATAAAGTTTTTGTAAAAGTTTTTTAAAAAGTTGTTTTATAAAGTAGTATACAATCTAACCACTAGAGGTCAATGTAAAATCAGGAATAACAACACTTGGCTACACTATTTCCTAAGGCTGCTACTGCAGAAACATGACACATGGAACCATGCGTACACATATACACAGATTAATCATGTTTTACTCTTATATACTTACCTATATCAAATTGTGTACATTGTTTAGGTGCTTTTACTTTGGGGACAAATAAAACAAACAAACAAACAAAACCATAAAGCAATACTGTATGAGCAATCAAAACCACTTAATGTTTCTGGAACATGCATGATAAACCTTATTTGAAATTACATATACTCACCTTATATTATTGAAATTGTCTTTAAAATAGAAGCCAATTTCAATAGAAATATAATAAAATATACTTTGCTAATAATCAACATGGCAATATACTAATATGTATCTATAATGCTTCAAAGTAGTCTAAATAAATTTCTTTTTTAATGTCTACCTCTAAGAGAAACCAATCTAGGATGCTTTCCAAAATAGTTTCAAGTCTCACAGCAGCACTGTCCACACCTACAGTGCTCAATGAAAATCCATATTCCAAATGTCTTCTTAAGCATTGTTTTTTGTATTTGAAAGACTGAGCATTGCATAATTAATTTTTATCAAGCACAGATATAATTAATAATAGAATATCAATTCAGTCATAAAATTAAACTTTTCTCAAATATATTCTTGCTTATTTTTATTGCAACTTCTGGAACATGGTTATTCTCAAATCACCAGTTTTTATGTGATATTGGATAATAGTCATACAACAAATAAATAAATATAGAAATTAATTAACCAAAGGAAGAAATAAATGAACATGTCTGAATTTTGCCAATATAAAGGAGATAATTAAGGAAAAGTTTATGGACATTTAGCTAATTAGTGTTTTGGTGTACAGAAATGTTAATACACACACACACACACACACACACACACACACATATATATATATATATATATAAAATGTCTTTTTTCAATCAGCATGAACATAAGCACAACAGCAACATCATTGTTCATTATACTGGCATTTTTCATAAGAATGCAATACTAAGGTATTTTGAAATATTCATATATGTAGTTTGAATGGCTTTTGATTTTTCTTTGCTTTTTATTTATTATTATTTTTTTTATGTGTATGCGTGTATTGCTTGCATGTAGGTAAATTCACTGTGTAGTGTAATGCCTGCGGAGGTCAGAAGAGGCTGTCGGATCCCCTGGGACTGGAGTTACGTACAGTTGTGGGTGTTGGAATATGAACCCAGGTCTTCTGCAAGAACAACCAGTGTTCTTAACCACTGAGCCATCTCTCCAACCTCTCTTTGCTTTTTCTAATTACTGATTCATAGATATCCATGAAACATAAATAGGTGGACTTCTCAATATAGAGAATCACCATAAGTTTAAGAATGCATTATGAAAAGGAAGTTGGAAAAACTGTTTGAAAACTTGCTAATGACTGTTCCATCTGCTGCTGCACTCATAATGTGTCAACGCTGATATAAAACACAGGACCACAACATCCTTTTATTGTTACTAAAAATACTCCTTATCAATTTGTCTCACTGGTTGAACTCACAGAAGAGGTAATGTTTCACAAATAACTGAGTTACATAATGTTATTTTCAACATCAAGTAAGTTAAACAAAATACACTAGTAATGGGATCTGAAATCCTAGCGTTGAGTTTTGACTTCTTGCAGTCATTTTCTCTTACCTACAGCCTTTGCTAAGAAGGACAATCAAGTACTGTGGCTACCATCTAATTCTTCCTCATTGATGGTGGCTAAGTTGATTTTCTTCAGTCTGAGTAGCATTGAAACTACTTATTCTAGCCCTCACAAGTTCTTCCTCTGAGGCTTAGGGCTTTTAAGTCTAACCAAAGAAACTAGAATACAGTATTGTATTGGACCATATTAATCTTCATCATTATGTGAGACAATTACTTATATATCATTACATTGTCTTACTATATATATGAGGGTCAGATAATTCTATCAGGAAGGATCAGTTAGACACTGCTTGATAGAACTGAAAGAATGAAAGATTCAAATAACTTTTAAAAGTATAAGGCCAGTGTGTGATACCAGCGATACATGGCCAGCCTCAAATACTTCCATCTACTAGTCCCTCCTTGTACACCAACTTTGAAACTGCATTTTAGGACCCACCTGGGTGTTAGTATTAAACTTCCATTAGGTGCTGTGTTTAATTTTACAAATGGTCCAGCTTCAGTAGAAAATATTGGCATCGATGAGTTCGCACTCCTAGGGGAGGAAGTAAAGACATGAAAACAAAACAAAAAAATACCAACAGTAAAAATCCCATGTTATTCTTTTAGCTTTTTCATGCTAGGTACTCTGAAATAATTGATTCCACAGAAACAAATAAACACTTTAATACCAGGCTTCAAAAGTTTTGTTAGCACGGACTACTAGAAAAATTAGTTACATGAATTAGTTACAAGAATTAATGACATGAATGTAGCCTTCACTTATGTGCAATGCCTTTAGTCCTTATTTGAACATTCACATATTGTTTTCAAAGATCATTACACGTGTCATTTCAGGATCCAACATATTTTCCATTGAATTTTCTGTGATATTCAACAAGAATCAATAGTTCAATGAATCCAATAATATAAAATTTGAATAAAATAAAAATGGATCATAATACATCATAATTTAGGCCTTTCTCTCAATGAGTGTAACTCATCTTTCAAAAAGGATTCTTATCACTTAATAACTATACAGAGAAATAAGATCTTCAGTGTTTATCTTTCCAAATGCTGTTTTATTCCTGATACTCATTCAGTTCAAACTCTACCCAACCTTAATTCCAAAGAAGGAGCAATAGGATTGCTGGAGGAGACGGACTGTGTGTCCTGGAGCTTCAGGTGCCACAGGGTGTCTGTAGCAGTTTCAATGAGTACTGTACCCCATAGGCTCTAAATATCTGAATACTCTGTCAGTTGATTGTGCTATTTCGGAAGGTCATGGAACTTTCAGGAGGTGTGGTCTTGCTGGGGGGGGGAGTACGACACAGGAGGCAGACTTTGATAGTTCCTAGTTCTGCTTCATTTCCTTTTCTTCTCTCTGATTCCTGCTCCTGCCATGGGCATCTCCTGCCATGCCTTCCCTGCATAATAGACTCACATCCTTCTCAAACAATACCCTAATAAACTCTTCTATGAATTGTCTTGGCCATGGTATTTTATCACAGAAACCCAAAGCTCACTAATACAGAAGTAAAAAGACACCTCCTGGTGACAAAGTCATTGAATCCAGTATGCAAAAACCTTTGGTATCTGTACAGTCAACTTTGATTCTTATGTAAAAAATTTTCTTATCCCGATTCTTTCATTAAGCTTTGCTGGAGAATTTTAGCTTTCAATTTTCAATCTTCTCTCCTTTCTTTTACTTTTCAAGATATTAATCTTCATGTAAAAGCAGGTCTTTGGTTTGGATATATCCTTACTTTGTTCTCTGGTGATGCTGTGGTGCCTATCTCTTGAAATAGCATGAAAGGCACACTGCTGCCTCTCCAGAAGGAGATTCAGTGTCTTTCACTGACTATAGCCAACAATGCCACCTTGTTTTGGTGTTTAGGGGGTTTGAAAAGAACACACAAATTCTTATGATCATAGAAATGAAAAACAAACAAAAAACAATCTGGGTAGAATATAACTACTCTTCCGATGCCTTCAGTAAACTCATTGGGTACCTTCCATGAGCCGAACACGGAGTTGAGACCACAGAGGCTCCACCTATGGTCCTAGAGCTGGCATCATGAACTTTCAATTTGATATGTAGATAAAAATAACTCAAAAACACAAAGCCATTACTATTTCTTCAATAAAATTCCAAATATATTTACCAAAGCAGTCTTGTTATTGTCATTTTTGGAGATTAAGCTATTCCATCTACCCATGTGAGCCCAAGAATAGCCATATACATACATACATACATACATACATACATACACACACACTATTTTCTAAGGCTTGGGAAACAAAACAAGAAGAGCAGAAGGTCAGGGGTATTCTATGTTATGAAATGTTAACCAATATAAAATATTTACAGTAAAAACTCACACATTCACGGAAGACAGGTTGTATCACACAGATCTCCAAGGACTTTAAATTTTTACGAATGGTATTATACATCTACTATAGGCATGAACCATGATGAGGCTGGTGGTTAATGATGTTAACATGTGTATTGTAGAAGAAAGAAAGGTTAGAAGAGGACCTTTAAGAATAACTGATATTCAGTAAATGGCAAATGTTCTGCCCTGGGATTATCAAATGCTTTTCTATGGTGGTATCTGTGCCACCCCAGAGGAAGTTGCAGATATGTAGTCACATGGTAAAAAGACACTTACTATTTATATTCTCATCTTTTCTACATGTTTTATCATAAATTTGGAACAAGAAACCAGACTGCATTTAACTGTGTAGATATACTGAAAAGGTCCTACAATGTAGTGCAGGTTGGTCATGGTCTAATTATGTAGCCCAGGTAGCCTTAGACTTTAAATAATCCTGCTTCAGTCTCTTGATTCCTAATACTACAGGAATGTACCATAATGCTGTCTTCAGTTTGTTAGAATAAAATTAGTGTGCTTTTCCAAAATGAAATCTGTAAAGTACACGATTAAGTTTTGTGTTTAATATTGATATCATCAACAAAAGAGTAGTAGATAGGATTCTTCAATTCATACAAATATTTCCATGTATAAGTATTAGATATTAGATTTTTTATTTTTATTTTTTTCTTTTTAAAAAATTATTTATTTAATAGCCATGAGTAGAAGACACATTTCATTACAGCTTTAACATATTTGATAACAATTTCCAGAGTGAAGATACATCTCTTTGAAAAATGCTTGTAAATTTTTAGGTTGACAGTTGAGTTAATACAGTTATACAATATTGAAATCAGTATAAATCCTATAAGACATAAAAATGAATGAGGTTTTTAACCTTTAAAAAGATTTCCATTTCCTTTTAAAATACACTATTTCCTACAGAAAGACTAATTTTTAATGCTACTAACACATAAATGTTTGCACATGCATCTCTAATCTCTGTGTATCTGATATTTTTATTCTTTGATTATTTTGTAAAATTATTTATTTAATAACCACATACTTAGAAGAAGTATTTCATTACATCAGCATTGACATATTCAATAACAATTTTCTGAGCTAGGCTGCATCTCTTAAAAAATTGGCTGTACATTTTTAGGTTTACAGTTGAATTATTACAGTTATATAATATTGTACTCAGTATAAGCCCTATAAGACATAAAATTAAATGAGGTTTTAACCTTTAAAAACTTAATTTGGTAAGAATTGCCTACATTTCAAATCCTAACTGTTCAAATGCATCCCTTTGTCACTGAACACAATTTATTCCATTTAGATTTACAGTAAACAGGTTATAAAGCAGTCATAGTTTTCAACAAACTTTTAAGAAATGAAATAATAAACAATACATAGAAATCGTTTTTGGAAAGCAAGAGAATAACAACTGTATGTTAAGTCACCACTTTTGAAAAACAAACTCTCATGCATACTTTAATTGAATTAAGAGAGAGAATGTTATACTAAGTTCTGAGACGCAAACATGAAACTAAAGTTCTTCTTGTCCCAATTCCTTTCCAGTGCAAGGAGAATGCTATATTTTAGAGAGACAATCTGTGGAGATTTACAAGTAGTTATAAACTTCTAAATTATGAAAATTTCAGATTGTCAGATTTTAATAACTCCATCTCTATAGCTGTCTAAAATGATTATAATTTAGTATCACACATCACACAGAAAGACCATATAGCACTGCCTTGTTGACATATTAGTGCCTCCTAGCAACCTATCTCTAAACTGTTATTACCATTTGTATTGCTTATGTACCCTTAAAAGGCTCTCCTGACTAGGAAAATTCTATGTGAGAAAAGAGGCATATACATGGGAGAAGTATTACTTTTTAGGTCATAGATGGAGTATTAAAATATACCTATAAATGAGTTCTAGGGAGAGAAAAAGGATATCCCCAGGCTACTTGGATAGTGTTAAAGCTTCCATCCCTTTCTCTGGCCCTGCTTAGTTTTCTTCTCTTTTGTCTCCCTACTCAAGCTGTATTTGCTGTGATAAGAATTCTTCCCTGCAGCAGAAGCTTAGGTAGGGATGTTTTAAGCCTTTGGATACACTAAAGGTAAAAGGAATAATAATGCAAACTGCAAATACTGCAGCCAGGCACTGGAGCTCATTTCACACCCCAAAAGGTTTAAGTAATGAATAGAGCCAGGTGGGATTAACCTAAAAAACGCTTTTGGAGAATGCTGGTCTTTCTTTTCAGATTGAAGTGAAGAAGGCATTGATTTGTCAGGACAGAATGCAGGGAAGAGGATTTTTATAGGCAGGGGAATGGTGGATGGAAGGAAGTCCATGGCAAAGCATACCACTCGGACAGGCTCGGTAGTGGGCAATTATGTAACATCATTTCTGAGCTGGACACATTTCAACTGCAGTGACCTAGTCATCTACAAGATTTATAGCAATGCACCTTCCACTCACCTAGGAAAGTTGTGAACAGTCAGGTAAACTTAATTAATTTTAGATTTATCTGACCTCAGCTCTTGAAAGTTTGTGACATTTGCATAGAAGTAAAGAAATGTCAATAGAAAAATTATTTTGATCTAATCAATTCTCCCCTTGTACAAGCTATCATATGAAGAGAAAGAGGGAAATCATTGGCCAATTTGGCTCTTGCTCTTCGTTATCTTAAAGAAATAATAGTGTTTGGAAGGAAACAAATTGCTGGCACATTCAACCAAAAGGTGACTGAGCAAGCTAGGAGGTTAAGATCTCCATGGAACATGCCTTGAGATTTTTGGTGGCTTGATCTTTTTTAACTTTATTTTCTCAAGTGGAATTAGAGTCTTAACTGATTTGAATTAGTTAATTAAGTGTATATGTGTTCATATATGTATATGCTCTTGTACATTCTTGTGCATACATGGAAAAGTTTTTGTGTGTAGGTCAGAGAACCTGTGTACCTCTAGGAGATCAATTCCCATCCTGTCCTAGCTCTTTGATTACATACTGCTGTTATTCCCTGTTATTCCCTGGGCTGTGCCATTCCCAGCCCTAGGAGAAAAACTGATCAGAGATAAATTTTGGGAAACTGCCAAACTAGTAGTTTTCTGTAAATTGCTCCTTGGGCATTTTTAATTATTTCTATTTTTAAAATATTTTATTTTTATTTATTTTTTTATTTTATGTGTATGAGTATATTGCCTGCATGTATGTGAGTGTACCTGTGTTGTGCAATGCTATGGAGGTCAGAAGAGTGAGTCAGATTACCCTGGAACTAGAGTTAAGGATGGTTCATAGCTGCCATTTGGGTGCTGGGAATCAAATCCAGGTCCTTTGCAAGAGCAGTCAGCTCTTAACCACTGCACCTTCTCTCCAGCCCCTATTTCTATTTTTACAACAGGATAAAAAAGATATGATATGATCATCAGTAAATAAGCTATTGGTTAAGTCCACCATTTACCTGAATCACTTAGTGATTTTAATTAGGTGAAATTTATTTTTTGTAACTTGTCCATGTCTTATTCCTCTCCACCACATCTAAATAATATGGTGCTGGGGAAGGCAAGAAGGCTGAGTGAGTAAAGGAGATTGCTGCCAAGCCTGAAGACCTGAGTTTCATTCCCAAGACCCACATGGTGGAAGCAGAGAAATGATAGCCTCATGTGAGCCACAGTGTACCCTCCTCCGACAAACAAATAAACAAACAAAATGTTATAATAAATAAAAAACAATATGGTGCTAAAGCTGTATGTAAAAATGAAAGGAAACCAAAAAAAGAAATATTTGTTTTGATACAAAGTTAGCCAATAAAAAGGAGTGATTAAAGGTTAAAGGTTAAAGCTATATTTTTCCTACTCTCTCAAATCTTGTCCTGGTCTTTCTTTTGTATTCCTGGTTGTAATAAGTTTAGGCTTTCCCTGTATATTTAAAAATAGCCAGGGCACTGACAAAAAGTATGCACAGGATCCAGAATACTATCTACTAACATACTAGCTAGTATATAATTCAAATTGTAATTTCAGGTTTTCAGAACCTGATGTGAAATTGTGGAAACCAGTTAAATGTGTGTTTGCACAGGAGCTTCATGAAGTTAAATTCATTTGAAAGATAAAAATTCATATTATCCCTCAACATTTTCAAAACTTCACAGCAGAGGACACTAAATTAATTTCATTTTTTTACAGGTTTGAGAATAAGAGGATAAAATTGATCGTCTGTTATATGAGCTGGAGATCTATTGCACAGAACTGCTATGAAATTTAAAAATTAACTCATCTTAGAATTCCTAATTATGATACAAATAATTAATTCCATTTTATAAAGTAGCATTTTTGATATTTTATTTATTATTTCTATTTTATGTGTATGAGTGTAATGCCTGCATGTTGGTAGATGTACCCATCCAATGCCTGCGGAAGTCAGAAGAGGGTGTTAGATTCCCTGGAACTTCAGTTACAGATGGTTGTTAGCCACCATGTAGGTGCTGGGAACTCAACCCAAGTCCTCTGAAAGAGCAGTCAGTGCTCCTAACCACTGAGTCATCCCTCCAGCCCCACACTAGTATTTTTTCTAATTCTATAAAATTTTAAAGAACTGATGAGCTCCCAATTTTTAATGGTTTAACAAGGCACATCAGCCCCACTGTGCATGTACTGGGCTAGTAACAGTGTAATTCTCTTTCCTAGAAAACAGTTTAAAATTGTCACTTTAACATTTAATTTTGCATCAGTGTAAAAACAAAATTCTTCCTTACTTTGAGCAAAGTCATAAAAATGCTATTCAATGTGCCTCTTACGCATGCTCTAAATGGCAGGAAAATCTAATGTTAGTATAAAGAGGTAAGGGCTGGTGAAATCTACGTCTTATGATTTACTTGAATCTGTGGTGAACTGCATTTCCTACCCTATATGCATAAATAATCTTGAGAGACTATGGTGCCTTTTTAATAAATTGGCTCCAAAATTATTTTTCACTGTACCAAACACATGATTTAAACTCATTAGGCTCTCTTTCAGTTAACATACACCAGTCTAGACAAATTTTCATTAAAGTTAAAACTTTCTTTCAGTTCTAAGAACCCAAGACTAGTAGGCATTCCTAGGGCCAAAGGTTAACATCTTTGCAGAAGTTACCTGGATCATTACATAAAGAAAGTAAGTACCCGAATTTAATAAAAATATTATATCTAAGGCAATGGGATAAACTATTTTTTATGAATACTAAAATAATCTATCACTTTGCTCTTGTCTCCTGCTGAAAGGCCTGTGATCCATAGGAAAGGCTGTCAGTCAATTTGGTAGTAAAATGTGGTAGGAGAAGTAAAGCATGTTAATATATAGACACAGCTCTATAGAACTGGCTTACACCACTCAGGTCACTTTGTAGAAAGTCTTCCCTGATACATCCAAACTCAGTTGCAGTCTTCACAGCACATTTCATTTATATTATGTAGTAATTTTATGTTTAAGAGTTTAATCCCAACACACGACCATGTAAATCAAAATTATATCTTATTCATTCATGGACCAGATAACAATATCATTGTAATACTTATATTTCTGAATTAGGAGTGAGTGATCAAAAAAATATACTAATGTTTAAATGCTCTAAAGATATAAGCTTTCTTTCTAGGAACTCTATTTTGCAGCTTTAAAAATGACAATTAAAGAGTTGAGAGATGGTTCAGTGGTTAAGAGCATTGGCTGCTTTTACAGAGGACCTGGGTTCAGTTCCCAATATCCAAATGGTGGCTAACAACAATCTAACTTCAGTTCCAAGGGAATCCAGTGCTCTCTCCTAGCAATTGTGGGCATTGCAAGACATGGGTACACTTACATGCAGGAAATAAACTCATATACTTAAAATAAAAATAATAAATAAAATATTTTAATCACCATTACCATAACATCTAAGATATTTAATTCAAATTTATTAAAAATGTTTTTATCAAAGTAAAGTATTGATCATTTTGACCTCTGTGAATAACCACAAGACTTATCCTATTGCAGAGATATTTGTACAACCATTTGTTGCTGCTCTTTTCACAATAATTAAGAGACAGAACACGGTAGAAAGAACCCTTGTGTTTATAACCCTCCTTAACTCTGAAGAGTGGAGTCATACAGTTTCTGGGTGGTGAAAACCCAACCACCCTGGAGAGTCAGAAGCACCAGTATAGAAATAAGGTTACTGGTTGCTCAGCTCCATCATTACAAACTGAGAGCTCACAAGAGGTCTTCAGCTTATTGGCAACTTTGACAGTAGAAGTAAAAGCCTCCCTAGAATCTCACTTCTCTGAACTTGTTATTGAACTAAAAGCATTGTTAAAGCAGAAAGCCAGAATCAATGTCACTATTCTTGAAGAGAGAATAAACAGTTGTCAGTTTCAGTATCTTGTTAGCTCTACCAAAATAAAAATCACAACCACTACCAACATTATTCCTTCTATAATCCAGGCTATTCCATGACTCTGTCTGAAATACTCCCCTCAACTGAAATAGTTTTTATTAGAATAAGGTCTATAATGTATTATAAAAAGAATGAACACACACACACACAGACACACAGACACACAGACACACAGACAGACAGACAGACACACACACACACACACACACACACATACACGGACATCTAAAGTATATGAAGTTTATATCTGATGAGCATAAATCAAATTGATGATGCCTTACATAATGGATGAAAAGATTCCTTTCCTGCCTTTGATTTTGATGGGAAATGCCTTCCTGATGAGCCTGACAGCATTAGAGTGGGCTTTGAGCTGTGGCATCCCCATTATGAATGTACAGCATGTAAGGAGATGAGGGAAACTACAACCTTTGTGTCCAATCGAAAGAAGTTCCAGAATAAAATTCTAACACTCCATGATAGCTCTTTTTTTCTCTAGTAAAAATATCTGTATGTAGTGGTTGGGGTCTATCTTGGAATTAAAATATGTCTCTCAATAGGTTTGTGGGGTAACCTGGAAGTTTTGCTGCTGGGTACTGCACATGAGGTTATTATGAATATGTAACACAGGATAAACATATTAACTCATGCCTGGTTTTATTAATGGTTTATTTTAATTTGCTCTTATTTCAGAGAATTTAACCTACCAGTAAATATTTGCTATAAAAATAAGAAAACAAATTTTTAAAAAATTTTGAAAATCTGTGCCACAGGAAGATTTTTTTTTCCTATTTGGTTTGTATTAAGACTCAGCCTCAGTACGGTAGCCCTGTATGTCCTGTAACATGCAATGTAGATCAGGGTGGCTTCTGACAGAAATTCTCCCACCTCTATCTCCAAAGTTCTGGGACTATAGTCTGTTTTGTGAACTATTAATTAGAATGATTTGTTCCTTATTGCAAAGACAATAAAATGCACTTGATTTTGATGAGCTAGTAATTTTTAGGATCTTCTGAGAGTCAATGTATGCATATGGGTGCACATAATTTTTTTTCCTTTTAACTTTAAAATTATTATTTTATTTTTATTGCTTTTTAAATCACTCAGGATTAATGACCACTGATTATTATTAACACTTGAAAACCTCACTTGTTGCATTTAAGTCTCCTTATTGCATCCACAAACCTTCACAAAATAGATCTCTATAACAAAACAACATAAAGATATATATCAATCCAATTAATGGTCAAACCTGTGTCTTTTGTACATACGTTGGTTTATTTGGGGTTTTGATTTGTTTGTTTTGAGATAAGATACCATATAGCTCAGACTAGCCTCAAAAGTGCTGTGTAGCCAAGAATGGCCTTGAATTCTTAATCTTCCTGCCTCAGTCTCCAAGTGCTGGTATTATAAGCCTGTGCCATTATGTCTATCTTTTAGAATATCATTTACCAGTTTATGACAGAAAAAATAATTATTATGTATATTTAGAGAAATTTATATAGCTATACATATCTCCACTTATATGAACATATATTGGATAATTCATTGCCTCTATTAATATTTAACTTTCACCAACTTTTTGAGAATATGAACAATAATGGATAAAATAGTGATGTGATATAGTTTAGAAATTAAATATTCCCACAAGTTCCAGGTATTTGAAGTTTGGTCACCAGTGAGTTACTATTGAGAGATGGTGAAGCCTTTAAGAATTAGGACCTAGTAAGAGCTCTTGAGTTTGTGGGTGGAAGCCCTAGAATACATTGTGGAATGTTGTCCCTTTCCCTTCCTCAATTTTGGCTCTTGGTCATAAGGTGAGTCATTGGTACACTGTATACCAGCCATAATATGTTGCCTCCCAAAGGCCAAAAGCCATCTAACTGATCAATCATGGATAGGAACCCTCAGAACTCTAAGTCAAAATAACATTTATCTCTTTATAAGATAGATATCTCAGCTATGTAATGATGGGAAACTAACAAAACATAGTCATTGCCTTTATAGACCTAATCATTTAATATGACAAACTGAAAAACAATAAGTGACAGTAAATGATGAAAATACAAGTGATGTAATGTGGGTGATTGGGGATAGTGAAAGATTTAAAATATCAAGAATCAAAAGGGTGGTCAGAGTTGAAAGTAAAATATAGAAGTGAATTATTATTACCTTTTACTTTCTAGTTTTCTCCCTCATTATTTATGAAAATAATGAGAAAGTAAAGAATCAATATGATAAATTTATATCTTTGATGTAATATATTGTTAGGCAGGGAAACAAATTTTTGATGAGTCATTAACTGGAATTTTTACTTCTCTGTCTTTAGTGAGAAAGTCTTAAATTTTCATGTGTCTTTACTCGTAATAATTGTATCACTATAAATTTTGCACAATGACTATTTTAAACAATTTATAAAGACATCACAAAAGGATATCTCTCCAGTACCCTTGGGATTGTTTCTGCCTATGATATAGAATAGTAAGGGATGCAGTCAGTCCTCTGTACCTATAAATCCTGTATCTATGAGCCCAATCAACAATATTTAAAAGATTGCATCAAAGTGAGTATGCAGAGATTTTTTTTCTTGTTAGCAGCTCTAAAAAACAGTATAATATTTATCCACTCACTATTTTTATGTTATTAACTACATAAAATAGTTAATCTAGATGTGATTTAGAACATATTGAAGGAGTGTATAGGTTACAGGCAAAGCCTATGTCCTTTTATATAAAGGACTGAAATGTATATGGATTTTGTTTTCATGGGATCTGTTCCCAACAAGCACCAAAAAATTACTGTATTCAGTTTCTTTAAAATTATAATAAAAATATACTCATGAAATGTCCA
>NW_008335971.1:2738720-2749030 GCF_000622305.1 Nannospalax galili | reverse complement strand
ATATAGTATTTCAATATATATTTATTAAAACTTTACTGGTTGTAAAAATGACTTAAATATGGGATTTGACTTTACTAATTTTTGGTAATGTATGTTTTCTAAATTCATAAATAACAAATTTAAGATAAATCCAATTTCATATCATTGAAAAAGATAATTTCTTAAGAGAGCTCAGTAGTGGGCCAGAAAGATGGATTCACAGGCTAAAGCACTTGTTGTGCAGTCCTAATCACCTGCATAAATCCTTGAAACCCACACAGTAGAAGGAGAAAATTGGCTCCTGCAAGGTCTCTTCTGACTTCCACATATGTATCATGACATGTGCATACATATACTCACACACAGACATCATATGCATGATGTGGTGTGCCTGTATGTGGTGAAACAGTTCTATAATAAGATTTTATTAAAATTTAACCTTGAGAATGCAACATACATCATACACACAATATAACAACAACAAAAGCAGTAATAATAATTATTATTATAAAAATTGAGCTCAGCAGAGTCACTTACCCTAGTCCCAGAAACTGGCAAACCTCATTTGAAATTTGTGTGGTCCAGTTCTCTGCACAAGCTGTATGCCATATGCTCTGGATTCTGAACTGCACCAAACCTTTGTTGCTCATTGTTCCATTGAAAAAACGCACTAAAGATTCAGAGAGTATGGTGGTGATTACCAGAGACCATGGAGTGATGGAGTGGGGGTTGAGGGATGTGGAGATGCTGGACAAAGGGCACAAACTTACATCTGGATAGAATCAGGAGGCTTTTAAGAACAAATGCATCGTATAGTGAGTGTAGTAACTGATGTATTATGTATTCCAAAATTCTTAATAAAAACAAATTTCTAATTTTCTCATCACATACAAAAACACACTCAAGTACTTGAGGTGAAGAATAGGTCAATTAGTTTGACTTACTTATTCAGCATTGTAAACACATACCATTATATCACTTTGTACCACACAAATATTTATAATTTATCAATTTGCTACAAATTATTAAAATAAACAGACATACAGGGATGCACTCAAAATATAAGATCACATACAAAATCATTTTGATCTAAGTTGATAGAGTAATGATAATATTTAAATAAAATGTGCAATGTTCTTAACATTAGACCTTAGAAATCTTGGTTCTCCTCAAATGTATGTTGGAAGATATAAATTGAAAACTACACATTCTGTTGATATAATTTTAGCTATTAAAAGTTATTTATGAGGAGCATTGCTAATGGATTGAGTCACTGGATGGAAAACTGAAATTTGGGAAAACCTTCCAGCATTTTTACTTGTGTTGTTTTCTCAAGAAGCATATTTTTATTTGAAATTTTGCTATTTGGTTTACATCAACTTCCTCATCACCTTACACACGTTTTGAAGAGAATATCATGACTGGTTGTGGTTAAGTGGGTTGAATTTTAGCTGGTTGATCAAACAAAGGAATCATCAGCAATGGTAGTTTTACCTATAAACACCATGTTTCTGATACTGGTTTTGCTTTATTCTTCTTATTAAAACAGCTAAGATTGTGAATTTAGAATAAACAGATTAAGATTCTTTTAAAATGTCTCAGTTCTTACTAGCTGTGTGATCTTTGGCAGCAGTATAACTTCTCTCAAACTCAGTATCTTCTTGCTAAAATCTAGGAAACGCTGATTATGGGGCTGTTTTCCACACTTCGTTTATACTGCATGACACATATAATGAGTTAAATATTTTCTTATAAATAAAAAGCAATATATAGTAAAATATCACATATTCATATTTCGCAGCACAGTGTAAAGGGGGCTCGGACTGAAATTAAGCAAGGAAGGATGAGTAGGAAATGAATACGATCATAGTGAGGTGTTTCCCCTGCAGGCAGCAGGCAGAATATCACAACCAATATGAGAGGTGAGAAGCCACAAAGTGCCTGACTTGGATCATTTCAATCTTTGATGTTTACGTTTTCTGTCTGAATCTTACTTGCCCCAGACTTATCAAATGTAGCCAAGTTAAACAAACAATAAAAAACACAAACTAGAGGATTAGGTGTTATTTTCACTGTTAAGCAGTATGGTCCACAAGCACTCATGGGGAAAGAGGCTTACATCCTAAAGCCTCGACACATCTTGTAATAAACCAACGTTTAATCTTCCTTTCACAGAGAATCCAAAAATGAAAGTTAAAGTGATGCAAGTATTATTCATGGAAATAAGACATACCACAACTTGCTTCATCTGAGCCATCCTTACAGTGCAGCTGACCGTCACAGAGATTTCCCATTGGAATGCATTCTCCGTCCTTACACTGAAAATAGCCATCCTCACAGGGCTCTATGAGAAAAGAATATTTAGTATACAGTATAGAGAGGGCACAAATAGATGGCTTTGGTGCACCTACTCCATTTAGTTCCCTTTAAACATCAGGTCTTTGTTGCAGCTTATAGTGGGAGTAGCTTTAATGTCATATACTTTATTAGTCAGGACACCAGAAATAGCAGTAAATGCTTACATGTGGCTTTAAAAAGTGTAGATAAAACTTCAGGAATTTCATTTGCAAATGTGCTTTGGGGAAAATACCAAGAGACAGCAGAGAGGTTTTGGATACAGCTATCTTCCTAACCTCTGCCATATTTCTTCAATGAACTGCTTCACTCCAATGAACAAGTAAGTGACAGCCACCAGAATGTCGCCAACAAATGTCTACTGCTAGACATTTGTTATATGAAAATATGGATACTGTCTTTTGGTGGAACCAAGTTAAAATGGGTTTTAAAGCAGTAATGAAGGGCAAAGTTCTGGATCGAGATCCAAGTAAGTAAAGCAGTGTTGGCCTGTGGGAATGTTTTTGTACGTGGAAAAGTAAAAGGAATGCAGAGAGTTTTAAAAGCAGGATAAAAAAGCAACTGGATTGATCTGGAGGCATCTGGCTGTGGTTTCCAGACTGTGAATTATACATCACAAGCTGATTGTAAATATTAATTATTCAGAAGATATGTTTCTAGTACTGCTTGTCTTGTCCAGAGAGAGTCCAGCTCTCTGAGAGAGAAGGTCTACTTCTCTCGGGGTGCTTTCTCATGTCTTAGAAGGAAGAGCTTTATGTCAGGATGATACTAGGAGCTCTGCTTGGTCATGTGAGATCTGATTCCTCTGAGAATGGACATGAATTTATTATGGAGACAGTGTTTCATGCTATGTGGCACATGAAAAATCATGAAGGAGAATCAAATTCACTTAATGTAAAGAAAGAACAGGGATTGTGATAGCATGCACAAGACTCATACAAATCCAAGGCAGACAAAAACCCAGATGTGATAGAGGAATTGGTCAAGAATCTATAGCTGAGGAACTACTGGTAACCGATGGCTACTGGGAGAGGGAGAGTCAGTTTTATTTAGGGGAGTGATACTTAGCAGGTTGAGCAGGCTTTAAGTGATATGCCCACCCCTGATCAAAACACACTATATGAAACTAAAAGAATCAATAAAAATGTTAATAAAAAGAAGGAACAGGGAGACTTTATTTGGAAAAAAATTAGCAAATATAAATCAATATAATAAAACCTAGGTTGCTTTTTCACTGTCGCAATTCAAGTTACAAGAACATCAGAAACAAATGGGATTATCTCCATGATACTTTCATAACTCGTCATGACCAAAGATAATTGTACTTAAAAGGAATCATTTAAGCTAAGTATCTAGACTGTAGACTCAGATCTGAGAACACTGATAAATATTGTTACACTTTAAAGAGGGGTTCTAAATGTAGCTGTGCTACAGTCAACAGCAACAACAAATACCCGGAAAAGGGTGAGTGACGAACTGATTACCTAATTCCAGCTACTGAAATTTTCTGACCAAAATCCTTGGAGAACACTTCACATAGGTGTAAGAAGGATGGTGCTATCCCACAATCACATGTGGTCCACCTTAAAGAACTAACACACTGGGTTGCCTAGGTAAGGCGAGGTCAGCATCCTGCTTCCAATTGAAAGCATGTGACAGTTGCTTGTCAGGGTAAACAGACTTCAGCACAAAGAAATGGAGGACTGTATCCTGAAAATAGGGATTCAGAGCAGAGCAGGGTCATGAGATCACTCTAGAAATGTAAATTTCATGCTTACAGTGCAGTTATATTAGGCAACAGGAGTGAGTAGACTTTCAAAATACCCACAACTAGGTTCTACAAGACGTAGCTTTAGACTAAACTCTGTGGGAAAATAAATAAAATTATCACAGTGTCTAGTTTGTCCTGTGTGTTCTGTTAAACATTGGAGCTGTGGTGAGATGGAAGGAACAGAAAAGAGAAATTGAAACAAAGACCATATCCTACCTTAAGTCATTGGACCAAGAGTTGTGTCAGAGTTGAGGGATAAAAGAAAATTTAGATCATGAAAGTTTGATTATATTATTACACAGTTAAGAAAACTTAATATCCATGTAGTTAGAAAATTAGAAGATCTTCTTACAACATTAAAGGACAAAAAAGGATAATCAAGCAGTTGGAGACAAAGATTTCTTTACACCTCACTTAGGTCACTGATTCTTTAAAGTAAATGTCCCAGGGCTAGTGCCAGATGTGCTATTTCTGCAATGTTGTATACCCAAGGCTTAAGAAAATGGCATACAAATCAGTACATATTTGTTCAACATTAAGTTTATTAATATTAACATTTAATGTTGGTGTTGATATAAAAGTTTTTAATATAATGATTTAAAAAGTTCTATTTCTATATGTAATGCAATTATTTGATTGATGCTTTAAAGATTTCAAAAAGTTGATTTCACTCTTTGACATCTTCCCTCTCTGTGACTAGGATGAGAACTGCAGCTGGTGAACAACCCTGGTGAGCTAGCTAGAACATGCCCATGCTTTCAAAAATCTCCAAACTCATAGTTCTAGCTGTGATTGCTCACCTGGCACACAAGACCAGACGGGAAGCACCCCACCCTTCTAAACAAATTGAAGGTGAGAATCTGAAACACAGACTGTTCATACTTGATCAGAAATCAACCAAGCTATATTAGCAAAAAGGACAGAACAAAACTTCTATTCAACAAAGATGGGTTAGAATTTCATCAGACACAAAATCAAAAAAGAAGCCCATATTTTCAGATCATAATACATAAACACATATAATATGAAAAACCAAGATAATATGCTACCACCAAATACCACCAGTCACATAGAACTGTTCTATAAAGAGAACTTCCAAGAGGAATCCCAGGGCATAGAGCTTGAACATCTAAACATACAAATAAGCATATAGACATACAAATAAACAATCTGAAAAGAAAATTTAGCATGAGACTTGCCCATCAGTGAATCCTGTGAACTACAACAACTGGCCTGACAAGTTATGCCCAGTGGTGCACTAGTGGTATAAACATTTTAGAGGTAACCAACTACTTTCTAAATGGATTTAAGGTCTGCTTAATAGGATGGAGCCCATACTTAACATTCATATCAGCCTGAGGAACCTGAGGCTAGGCAGGTTACAGGCAATGAGAGAAAGCCTGCTAAATTATTCTGCTAAATAGATATGGTATTAAACTGGTTTTTACTGCATCATTGTTATACCCATAGATTAATGCATCTCTCAGTTCTCACCAGAGAAGCATTCTTATACAGTAGATAGTGCTTAAAACAGAGAACTACAAATGGCCAATGTTCATAGACTAAGAGACTCTGATCCCTGAATAGGACACCTTCATCAAGCTTCTGCCTTCTAAGGATCAGGGATCATTGTGAAAGAGGAAGTAGAAAGACTGTAAGCCCCAGAAGGGGTAGATGACCAAAAGGAAACAGTCTTCAGAGAGCTGGTCAGTTACTCATATGAACTCTAAACAATGCTAATAGCATGCACAAGTCCTATGCAAGCTCACATCAGACAAAAACTCAGCCTAGGTATGGACTGGGTAAAAAATACCAACCCAACCTAAGGAACTTTTGGCAATTGATAGCTGGTGAGAGGGAAAGACAGTGTCTTACAGGGATGGGACTCTTTGTGGGGCCTTTACTGAGGGAGGTCTGGGGACACAAATCAGACTCTATAGGCTGCAACACACGCACACACACCACACGAGATAGAGAATACATTGAATTGGGTTAGGGGTAGTGGGCATTAAACTATATTATATAAAAAATTCCAACATTCAATTTATATATATATAAATGAAAAAATAACAGTTTTATAAGTGGATGTAATCCTTGCTCAGTGAGAGGAAAATCCTGTGTGGCCAAGAACACATGACTGGAGAAGTCACAGATCCTTGATAAAAACTTATTTCTGCATGCCCTGAGACCAATGTAATTTCTTAGTGTATTCTAAATACTTATCCTTATATTTAGTCAAGTGCAGTTATCACTACTCATCAAAAAAAGCTTCCTTTTGCAACAGATGGAGTCTATTATAAAGTTCCACAACTGGTCAAATGCAGAGAACAAGTGACCATGAAGACCCTTTCCCCAAGTGACTTATCTACAATGCAACATCTATGTCTAATGCTCTGGGAACATTGTTGAGTGAGGGTGGCAGAAAATAAGGACCAGAGAGACAAGACACCTGCTGCTAGTTAATGCACTAATGATATCGCCACAGTATAGTAGACTAAGGAGAGCTACATAATGACTAAAGTAGTTAATATGCCAAGGTGGACGAGGGGAATGTCACCGTGCCCCACATCGAGATGAAGAGTTACAGGCAATCAATGGATGTTGAGGGAGGGAGAATCATTTTTTCTGCAGGTGTAGAACCCTGAGACCCTCTTCATTCACCCACTACCCCCCAAATCCCTCTAGACCCCCACTAATTGCTCTTTTAGCTTCTGTAAAATGCTTGGCTGCTGCTTTAGACATGCCTAGACATACCCTGGCATGCCCTGACCCCCGCCTTCTATTCCCCACCCCCCTTCCAGGAAACTATAGATTAACCAAGCCTGAGCATAAAAACTGCCCTATAAGGTAAAAAAGGAGACTCCTGGCCCCACAGGTAACAGTCAGCACATTCCACAGTCCTGAGAATAGCACCTACCAATAAGAAACTTCCAGGGCTGCATCTTATACATCCAATCGGTTTAAAATTATGCTTGCGTGCGTGGGCTCCTTAAACCAACCAATATGTATCTTTGGTATCCCCCCCTCCTTTGTCTAAAACCTATAAAAGGCTCCACTCTTCCTTACTCTGGGATCTCAGCACGGATCCGCTGCGATGGTGAGGTCTGAGAGCCCGAGCTTAAGCCCAAATAAACCATAAACCTTTGCTTTTGCGTTTCAGTGCATTGGGTCCTTGGTGGTCTTTTTGGGGTCCAGTGGATGAGGTACAACATTTGGGGGCTTGTCCAGGATCCCCCCAGAGACCTACAAGAGCAACCGACCCCAAAATGTTTGTGATCAACCGGCCGGGTAAGTTTTTGTAAAACTGTGTTTGTCTGCCTGTCTTCTCTATATTTTCCCTTTGGTCGCGGCCATCTGATCTCAGTTTTTTGTTGCTGGAACACTAGCAAGGTGACCTGGAGGATTTGGGAGACATGCCCATCCTTGTTGGGGTGGGTGTTCCCCACCAGACACCCCACCAGGACACTAGTCCATCTGAAACCTCAGAGGACCTCGCAACCCTGTTGGGACACACATGTCCTATCCATACGGTCTTTGGCACAATCGAGCCAGGGAATCCACACGGCCGAGAGTCCAGACCATCTAAAAGCTGCGGTAGTCTATTTTGGGCCCTCTGTCCGTGTTGTTCTTGTGTCTTGTGATCTTTGTTCTAATTTCTTTGTTGACGAAACAGACGGGACTGATAAATACTATGGGCAACACCCCATCTTCCCCTCTAGATCTTATACTAGTCCACTGGGGGGATGTTAAGATGATTGCCCATAACAATAGTGTAGATGTAAAGAAAAAGAAATGGACAACTTTATGTTCGGCTGATTGGCCCTCCTTCAATGTTGGATGGCCCCCTGAAGGGACTTTTAACCTGAGTTTGATTTCCAGGGTAGAGGACCACATCTTCCACCCACAGACGGGCCACCAGGACCAGATCCCATACATCATCACCTGGCGAGGCCTCATTGAATGACCTGATGGCCCCGCAGCCTGGGTCAAGTCCTTCCTTCCCCTGATTAATCCAACTGCTCCCCCTTCACCTCTGCAGGTCCTCCTTCTCAGACCAAAGGTGGAAGAGAAACCCATTTTCCAGGGAGGCATGGAGGAGAATGACATCTTTCCCCCACCCTGCTCCTCTCAGATGGGCACCCTGCCAAAGGCGCCACAAGTGCAGGCCCCGCCTCCTAACCCTGAAGAGCCACCATCGCTTCCACAGGGACCTGCGCAGGCCACACAGAGCTGGAGGGGGGCGGCCCCCCAGCCTGACACCATTGTCCTCCCCCTCCGGCTGGCCGGGCCCCTGGATGGAGAGGGAAATCAGCCCTTTCATTACTGGCCCTTTGCCACCAGTAATCTTTACAATTGGTGCTCACAGAATGTGCCTTTTTCTGAAAACCCCAGAGACTTGATTAACTTATTGGAAATTTTTCTCTTCACTCACCAGCCCACATGGGACAATTGCCACCAGCTCCTGAGTGTCCTGTTCACTACTGAGGAGCGAAACAGGATCCCGGAGGCAGCCTGGAAATTGGTTCCAGGCCCCACCAGGAACCCTACCACAGATCCAGGCATCATTAATGCCGGCTTTCCCCCTAGCCGTCCCAACTGGAACTACAACATGGCAGAAGGTAAGGAGAGGCTCTTGGTCTACCGCCAGACTCTGTTAGTGGGTCTCAAAATGGCGGCTCAAAAACCCAATATGTCTAAGGTCTATGATGTCAGACAGGGGCCCGAAGAGAGCCCGGCCTCATACTTAGAGAGGTTACAAGATGCCTTCCAGTGGTTCACTCCATATGACCCAGAAGTGGAGGAATCAGCTCAAACTGTGATGTTTGCTTTCGTTAACCAGGCAGCCCCTGACATCAAGAGAAAGTTACAGTCTTTAGATAGACTAGGAGAAAAGAACCTTAGGGACTTAATAGCAGTGGCGGAAAAGGTTTATAATAGAAGGGAGACAGCAGAACAAAGAGAGAGAAAAAAAAGAAAAAAGACAGGAGTCTGACCAGGGTCCTGGAGAGACAACAGGCCTACCACAAGAAGGACCTCAGAGAGATATTATTGGCAACCAACCCCCAGTATGGAAGGAGCTCATTGGTGGGATCCAGACCACAAAATAAGGTAGGGAAAAACCAGTGTGCGTACTGCAAGGAGGAAGGGCACTGGATGAAGGACTGCCCCAAGAAGAATAAGTGATCAGCTAAGGTATTACTGGCTCTAATTGGGGGTAAAGACAGTGACTAGGGGAGATGGGTCTCAGGTCCCCTCCCTGAGCCCAGGGTAACCCTGAATATAGAGGGGAACCCAATTGAGTTTATGGTGGAATCTGATGCCCAGAATTCATTTTTCTTGGAGCCAAGAGGGCCAGTGTCCTCCAGAACTACATGGGTACAGGGGGCAACAGTTTAGGGAAGGGTCAGTTATCCCACTCGTTTCTAGTAATCCCAGAATGTCCCTACCCACTTCTGGGCAGAGATTTATTGTCAAAAATGAGGGCACAGATCCACTTCACAGCTAAAGGAGCCACCCTGCTTCACAACAGGGTACCGGTTCAGGTTCTAGTCACAAACGACCTGACTGAGGAATATAGACTCAATCAGGAGCTGATCCAACCAAACCCTGATGTATCAGATTGGCTCCAAAAATTTCCCCAAGCCTGGGCAGAAACAGGGGGTATGGGTCTGACAGGACACAGGCCTCCTGTATATGTTCAACTCAAAGCAGGGGCAGTCCCTGTTAAAGTGCACCAGTATCTTATGCCCCTAGAGGCAAAACATGGAATTACTCCACATGTCAGAAGATTAATGGAACTGGGGGTGCTGAGAATGATCTTTGGCTCCAAAAATTTCCCCAAGCCTGGGCAGAAACAGGGGGTATGGGTCTGACAGGACACAGGCCTCCTGTATATGTTCAACTCAAAGCAGGGGCAGTCCCTGTTAAAGTGCACCAGTATCTTATGCCCCTAGAGGCAAAACATGGAATTACTCCACATGTCAGAAGATTAATGGAACTGGGGGTGCTGAGAATGATCTAGTCTGCCTGGAACACCCCACTCCTGCCTATCAAAAAGCCCCAATCCGGGGACTAAAGACCAGTACAAGATTTTAGGGAGGTGAACAAGAGAGTCATTGATATTCACCCCACTGTCCCCAACCCTTATATGTTACTCAGTACCCTGCTACCAGATCGACAATGGTATACAGTTCTGGATGTCAAG
>NW_008335971.1:2735766-2738341 GCF_000622305.1 Nannospalax galili | reverse complement strand
CCTCAGCAAAAAAAGCTCAGATATGTCTGCAAGAAGTGACTTACCTAGGGGTTCACCGAAATCACAAAACCCCTATATGAGGCTACCAAAGAAGGACAGGACTTCAACTGGATGCAAGAAAGGCAAGAGGCCTTTGAAACCCTAAAACGCAAGCTCTTAGAGGCCCCTGCCCTAGGACTACTAGAGATAAGTAAACCTTTCTGTCTATATGTGGATGAACATAAAGGTATTGCAAAAGGGGTCCTCACCCAGAGAGTAGGCCCCTGGAAGAGACCTATTGCATACCTATCAAAGAAATTAGACCCTATAGCAACTGGATGGTCCCCCTGCCTGTGAATTATAGCAGCAGTGGCCCTGCTGGTTAAGGATGCTAACAAGTTAACCCTGGGACAGGACCTCCTTGTGGCAACCCCTCATGTCCTTGAGGGGGTGCTCAAGAACCCCCCCATCCATGGTTGAGCAATGCCCGATTAGCTCATTATCAGGCTCTGCTCCTAAATCCGCCCAGGATCACCTTCCAGGTACCAATGACCCTGAACCCAGCCACGCTTGGTTGCCAGATCCCGATCTCGGGGACCCACTCCATGACTGTACTGAAATTCTGGCACAGGTGCATTGCATCAGACCTGACCTGAAAGATGTTCCCTTGCCTGACGCTGAAGTAACCTGGTACATGGATGGAAGCAGCTTCATCAGAAATGGTAAAAGGCATGCTGGAGGAGCAGTCACAACCACTTCGAGAGTCATTTGGGCCAAGCCACTGCCAATAGGTACATCGGCCCAAAAAGCTGAACTGATCGTGCTTACCAAAGCCCTAAAGATGGGTAAAGGAAAGAGACTCAACGTCTACACAGATAGCAGATAAGCATTTGTCACTGCCCATATCCATGGGGCCATCTATCAAGAGAGGAGCCTCCTTACTGCAGAGGGAAAGACTATTAAAAATAAATAAGAGAGCTTAGACCTCCTGCAAGCCCTCTGGGGCCCAACAAAACTAGCCATAAGCCACTGCCCAGGTCACCAAAAAAAGAAACAACCCCACCCAGAAGGGAAATAATCTGGCTGACAGGACAGCTAAAGAAATAGCCCTGACCTCCATGATCCTGCCCATTCTTGCTGATCCTGGAGCAAGGGAACTGCCTAAAACTCCCCACTATAGCCTCGAGGACTTAGCCTGGATACACACTCTCCCTATGACTCAATGCCTAGAGGGCTGGTGGAGGACAATGGATGGGAAAGTTATCCTACCTCAAAATTTAGGTGTAAGATTGCTCAAGAAAATACATCAAGCATCACACATGGGCACCTGAAGGGTGCAAGACTTACTAAGAAGGGCCAAAGTTAAAATTCAGGAAGGAAATCAAGCCATTGAAAAAATTGTTAGGCATTGTCATGCCTGCCAATTAACCAACTCAGCTCCGTCCCATGGTAAACCAGGATCCCAGAGCAGAGGGACATGCCCGGGTACGTATTGGGAGACTGATTTCACTGAGATCAAACAGGGAACATTTGGATATCAATATTTACTAGTATTCATAGACACCGTCTCTGGATGGACTGAGGCTTACCTCACCAAGCATGAGACTGCTCATGTGGTAGCCAAGAAGCTAATCAAAGAGATCCTGCCCAGGTATGGTTTCCCAACTACAATCGGATCAGATAATGGGCCAGCCTTTGTCTCTCAGGTAAGCCAGGGAATAGCCACTGCACTGGGGGCCAATTGGAAACTACATTGTGCTTATAGATCCCAGAGTTCAGGACAAGTAGAAAGAATGAATAGAACTCTAAAAGAGACCTTAACCAAATTAGCTTTAGAGACTGGTGCAGACTGGGTGGCTCTCCTCCCCTTTGCCCTTTTTGAGTAAGAAACACTCCATACCAGATGGGTTTGACCCCCTTTGAAATCATGTATGGAAACCCCCCTCCTACGATACCTAGCCTCCAAGCTGACCTAGTATCGACCTTGGGAGACCAGGACCTACTGGACTCACTCCAGCAGTTGCAGCTAACCCACCAATGGGTCTGGCCGCAACTCAGAGCCATATATGAAGCTGCTGTCCCCCCGCAACCCCACAAGTTTAAACTGGGCAATTGGGTCTTCATCCACAGACACCAATGGAAAAATCTCGAGCCAAGATGGAAGGGCCCCTTCGTGATCCTCTTGACGACTCCCACCACACTCAAAGTGGATGGTGTCGTGGCTTGGGTGCGCTACTCCCATGCAAAACCTGCCGGCCCATTTCCAGTCCCAGAGGATTACAAGGGAGACACCTGGAAGGCATCCCCACACCCTTCAAATCCATTCAAGCTCCGCATCTGATGAGACCCTTCCTGCTAACCTGTCTATTGTTGACATTAAACTGCTTATCGGCTGATGGCACCTTTCCTGCAAGTAATGTGAAACCCCATATGCCCCTTAGCACGAGCCCCCCAGATACCTGTGAGCTGGCTGACCAGAACCCATGATTGGTTCCCCAGTTACAAGACAAGGGGGGAATGTAGGACCCTGAGACCCTCTTCATTCACCCACTACCCCCCAATCCCTCCAGACCCCCACTAATTGCTCTTTAACTTC
>NW_008335971.1:2676077-2735481 GCF_000622305.1 Nannospalax galili | reverse complement strand
GATGGGGAGGGACCACTGGAGGAGGTATGGGGGGGCCCTGCGCCCAACCACGGTGCAACCCCCTCATAATTCAGTTCACTGAGAAAGGAAAACAGTCTATGGGGTGGGATATAGGACACACATGGGGCCTATGGCTATACGCTACAGAGAGAGAACCCAGGGCCCTCTTTACTGTTCAACTCCTCCACCAACTGGTCGTCCATGCACTGGCACCCAATCAAGCCCTAAATCCTGCCCCCCCCCAGATGATTCTCATAAATCTCCAGATAAACCTCCTCCCGGACCTCCCACTGTCCAAACCTATACTCCTGCGCCAACAACTCAGGCTCTTGAGTCATCAAAGCAGATCCTATTCCTCCCCCTCCTGCCACTACCCCGACCTAGGAAATTCTTTTGCAGATGCTAAATTCATCTTATTACTTCACCAATGCAACCAACCCAAACGCTACCCACTCTGAGGGAATTGCTGTACAAGGAACGTTTTCCCTCGTGGATTACACAGAATGCAGATGGCTATCAAATGTTTCTCTTACCCTATCTCAGGTAACTGGCATTGGGACCTGTGTTGGCCAGGTCCCACTGACCTATACTAGCCTCTGCAACACCATCCTCCCCCTTAATGTCACAGGGAGGGGGCAGTTCCTCCTGCCTCACAATGACAACTGGTGGGCCTGCACCACGGGACTAACAGCCTGTGTAAATCGGGAAGTCCTGCAGAGAACATCTGGTTTCTGTGTTATCAGACTCCTGCCTAGAATCACCTACCACACTCATGAAGATTTCTTCACCCTCTATACTAGTCTAAAAGGCCCAAGAACTACCAGCCTCACTAGACTTAGAAGGGAGCCAATAACCACAGTAACCTTAAGTCTCCTCATTGGGACAGGGATTGCTGTTGGGATAGGGACAGGAGCCACAGCCTTGGCAAGACAAGAACAGCATTATTCCCAGCTCAGAGCCAGCTTAGATTCAGATCTCCAATGAGTCGAGGAGTCAATTAACCACCTACAAGACTCCCTGAGCTCGCTGGCTGAGCTGGCCCGGCAAAATCGTAGGGGATTAGACCTCCTGTTCTTACAGCAGGGTGGTCTATGTGCCGCCCTAAGAGAAGAATGCTGTTTTTATAGGGACCACCCTAAGAGAATGCTGTTTTTATAGGGACCACTCAGGATTAATAAAGGATAACATGGCCTAAACAAGAGAAGGGTTGGAACAGAGGAGACTAGAACGAGAGGCCACACAGGGATGGTGTGAGTCCTGGTTCAACCAATCTCCCTGGTTGACAACCCTCATCTCCACCCTCTTAGGTCCCCTTATAGCTTTATTTTTAATACTCACCTTTGGGCCATGCATCATCAATAGATTAGTACAGTTCATGAAGGACAGGTTAGGCACCATCCAACTTATGGTTCAGAGGCAACAAGTCTATATGCCCCTTAGCATGATCCCCCCAGATACCTGTGAGCTGGCTGACCAGAGCCCATGATTGGGTTCCCCAGTTACAAGACAAGGAGGTAATGTAGAACCCTGAGACCCTCTTCATTCACCTGCTACCCCCCCAATCCCTCCAGACCCCCACTAATTGCTCTTTTAGCTTCTATAAAATGCTTATCTGTTGCTTTAGACATGCCTAGACATACCCTGGTATGCCCTGACCCCTGTCTGCTATTCCCCACCCCCCCTCCAGAAAACTATAGATTAAGGAAACCCGGGCGTGAAAACTGCCCTATAAGGTAAAAAAGGAGA
Source organism: Nannospalax galili (assembly GCF_000622305.1). Classification (NCBI taxonomy): domain Eukaryota; kingdom Metazoa; phylum Chordata; class Mammalia; order Rodentia; family Spalacidae; genus Nannospalax; species Nannospalax galili. Next base: position 2,733,735 of record NW_008335971.1, on the reverse strand, counting down.
CTCCTGGCCCCACAGGTAACAGTCAGCACATTCCACAGTCCTGAGAATAGCACCTACCAATAAGAAACTTCCAGGGCTGCATCTTATACATCCAATCGGTTTAAAATTATGTTGGCGTGCGCGGGCTCCTTAAACCAACCAAAATGTATCTTCGGTATCCCCCTTCCCCTTTGTCTAAAACCTATAAAAGGCTCCACTCTTCCTTACTCTGGGCTCTCAGCACGGATCCGCTGCATTGGTGAGGTCTGAGAGCCCGAGCTTAAGCCCGAATAAACCATAAACCTTTGCTTTTGCGTTTTGGTGCCTTGGGTCCTTGGTGGTCTTTTTGGGGTCCAGTGGATGAGGTACAACAAAGGGACTACCTCCTTCCAAGATTATCTAATTCCAAGTGGACAGCCCTAAACAGAGGTACTCAGGAGCACCACTAAATGGACTCAGTTCAATGTGTGTGTGTGTGCGTGCGCGTGTGTGTGTGTGTGTATAACAAGAATAATCAAAGAAAAGGACAAGAAAGTGAGAGGGAGTGGGTGGAGGACATTGGAGGAGATGATGGGGGACTGTGTGAGATGAAAACAATGCCAAGACAACACTCATGTAAGAAACTCTCAAATATTAAAAAAGTTATTTCATGAATTATAAAATGTAATTACTTAAATTTGAATAGTTGTTAAAACATTTGCTCTTGAATCATTTCACCTGGGTCTGAGGTGCAACATAGACATTTTTTATTGTTATTGAGTGTGGGTAAATAGATTAATGTCTCTTAGACTCAGTTTTCTTGATTGTCAAGTGGGAATAAGCACTACAGTTGTCTTATGTATATTATGAAAATTAATAAAAAATATCTATTTGACTTACCAATACATATACATGGAGTTTTCAGTACTTAAAATAGCAGCCAAGCCCATGTGACCCCTGAGGAACAGATCCTCAAACGGCCTTTAAGAGTAAAAATAGATTGGTTTATCTGAGCCAACTGTATGGCCTTAAATGCCCAAAGGAAAAATATAACCAAAGATTAAAGGGGTACAATATAATTTCATGAGTCCATATATATAGCTAAAGGCTATATAACAAGCAACAATGCCAGACAGGCGATGCCTTTTTTTGAGTTGTTGGCTAGGGTGGCCAAAGGGATTCCCAGATAGTAACCCAGCACAGAACTGGGAAATTGAACAGCAGACCCCAATCTTATCCAAAGTAATATTTACAACTGATTATCACTAGATGAGGAACAGCTGACCCTCCTAAAACAAAGACCTCTAGATAGGCTGACTAGATTCACCAGAAGGGCAAGTAGTGGGGAATGGCTGGGGTGCTGACAACACAGCAGACAGTAGCAGGGATATCAGAGTATAAGGGCTCTAGTGGGGGGAGGGAGGCTATGGGAGGGTGCCATCTGAGAAGCAGGTGTAAAGTAAATAAATACATTAAAAAATAGCAGGCAAAAATAGGAACATCAAAAATACTATTTAGAAAATTCATCCCAGACCTGTGATCTAGGAAAGAGGCTGGAGCTAACCCGGGTTCTGCACTGCTTTCAGTCTTGGTCAGAGAAACTTCTGTTCCCAGTAGGCAGTGGTTTTTGCAGAGATTCATAACTGGTTAAAGTGCTGAGAATAAATGACCTGAGTGCTCAGCCCAAAGGACTCCCAGGTGCTCTGGGAACAATATGGAAAAAAAAGGAAAGAAAGAATGTTAAGAGATGCAAGGTTGGTAGAAGTGCTGTGAAATGCAGTTTTCTGGACATGACATGATTGTTGCACTCATTCAAAGCAGCTGTGGTGACCTGCTCTGGATCTGTATGACATCAGCCCTTTAACATTCTGGCATGGAAAGGGAGTCCCACCCCTAGCTCAGGAGCTATCAGCAGTTGATATCTGCTAGAGGAAAGAGGGTGTGGCCTCTAATCCGTAGCCCATGCTCAGTGGATAACTTTACACCTATGTGCATATAGGCAGCACTAATTGGACTCAGTGCCATAGAACAAAAAGGGGAGGGTGCCTGGAAGATAGCTCAGTGTGTAAAGGTTCTTGCCATCAAGGGTCAGGACCTGAGTTTGATCCTAAGGACAAACATTTTAGAAAAAAAAGACGGAATCCCTAAAGTTGTTCTCTGACTTCCACATGTGTGATATGGCACACATATGTACATAGGCACATAAAAACAGAGTTAACTATTAATAAATATTTAAAAATTCAAAAATAACAGATGAAGAGGATCTAATGTTGGGAGGGGGGTGTGGAGGGTGGGTATGATCAAAATACATTGCATACATATATGAAAAATCTCAAACAATAAATGAAAATGTCTTTAAAATACAACTAGTAATTCTTATTTATTTATTGAATTGTAGCTAGCTAACATTCTCCATTCCCAGCTCTGAAATATCCCTCTTTAAATTCAGCATTCTTGCACTTTGTGCCAGTTATACCCCACTCCTCTCCAAATAACAAGATAAGCAAGGACACAAGTCTAATCTTTTTTCCCTTGTTACTTAAAACAAGAATTGGAGCTGTTTCTCTATTTTAAACTTAAAAACATTCTATACTATATCTTTAACCTAAATCAGTTTTACCTTAATAAAAATATTTTAGTAAGTCATAGCTTATTTCTGAAAACTTTTTATACTAGGAGAAAAGTAGTTTAAATATCTCAAAATATAATTTTATTAGGGAAGTTCTGGTAAATGTAATTACCAATTTTCTTCACAAACACATATTTTAAGTAGATTACTTAGATGACAAATGACCAAAAATGATTACATTTTCTACAAGCAAGCAAACTGAAAATTTTCTTTTTCCCTTCATTTTTCTTTTTTTTAACTATCGCTTAGAAAACAGGAAAGACCTAAAATAGATATGTCTATATATATATATATATATGTATATTTCCTCTATCATATATATATATGTCTATATATATGTATATGTCCTCTATCATAAATTTGTATTTTAAAATGAATTATATTTATTTCTAAGGTATCAGCACTAATTCCATATCCATAATCAAATATTGTAATTAACTCATACATCCATCATCAGTAGTTACCATTAAATTACTCATCACATTTTCATAGCTCTTATAGTCATTAAGTAAAACGAGTTTACCATGGAAGTAACTTATTTATGGATACATTTATTGATAATTTGACTTTTATTAGTCTAGTCAAGTAATATTTTATTGGGAAGACACGTATGAGTTGAATGGAATAAATAAAAATATCTGAATAAATCTTGGAGTGAAAATCTCTATCACACTCTGCAAAGTATACTTCACTGTTTGGCTGTAGAGAAGGCTGTTATGAGTATACGCTGTAAGTCCAGAAAGAATACCTAGCTCTGAAAGTTGAAAGAGTTAGGTGAGAATTTATTGAATGGAGCAACATGATGTACTGAAGCTGAAGTGAATAGAAATTATAAAAATTGAAGACAGGCATGAGGAAGCTATTTCAAAACTTTCTTTATATACATATGTCTGATTTTGAAATTTTGAAAAATATACTATTTCAGGTCATTATAATGTCTTCAATACATCAGTTTACTGGGACTCTCAAATCTCATTTCAGATAGTTTTACAGCCACGCTGAGAGGAAAATGTAATATTGCTCAGAACTGCATTCTCCCATTGACTTGGAAGACGTCTCTGCAGCCCTGCTTCATTTGCTCAACATATGCTTGGTTTGCAAAAGAACTAAACTAGGCTCTAAGACTCTGCGTGTAACCAGCTTCCATTTCCAAGTTGTCTGAGATACACTACTGAATTCCATGTGAAGACTTTGGGAATCAGAAAAGAGCAAGTAGAGCACAATTATAGAGGACTTATCTTAATAAATATGGATTATGAGTTCTCCAGTTCAAAGTGCATGAGAATTTTGTTGCTGTGGGGTTTTTCTGAATTATTGCAGTTTACATACAATCTAGTATGATGGTAGATTCCCTCATCCATATCTCCCCTTACTGCCTATCACTCAATTTAATGTAATATACTGTGTGAAATAATCCAAGTTCAGAAGGACAAATATATTATATATAAAACATATGGCATCTATCTATCTATCTATCTATCTATCTATCTATCTATCTATCTATCTATCTATCTATCCATCCATCCTATGGAATTTGTGTCCCCAAATATCCTTCAGTAAGGGTCCATCCACTGGTTAACTTATTAAGAGTCACATCCTTAAAAGTGATTGTCTCTCCCCCTCCCAGCAGTCATCGGTTGCCAATAGTTCCTTAGGTTGGGTTGGGGTTTTTTACTCACTTTCCCATGTCTATCCCGGGATTTTGTCTGGTGTGAGCTTGCAAGTGTTTTTTGAGACTGGACATCTCTGTAGTCTCAGTTTGCCTGGAACTCGCTATGTATACCAGGCTGGCCTTGATCTCACAGAGATCTGACTGAATGGTTGCTGAGATTAAATGTGTGTGCCACCATGCTAAACTATGCATGGGTACTTTAAAATAGGATCAAAATATTAAATATGCCGCATAATTATATATCAACTGAAAGCCTTCAAACGTTCCTAGAATATCTTAGAAGATAAGTACAACCCATACATACTGAAAACAATTTACAACACCAAGGCCTGCTATTTCCAACACTGCTTCTGTAATTGCTTTCTAGAATTTCACTGTAAAAATTCTTGATATAAAACGACTATTCTGAGGACAGCTCAATCACTGAGAGTCCCCTGTCCAGCAGCCTCTGTGCCAGATCCAGGAATGCGAGCTCACACATGCAGCCCATTTATTATGTGGTGCTGCTCATGGAAAGGGTCTTCTAGTTTTAACCAAAAAGATTGTTCTCTTAAAAAGGACCTTTAATAAATAACAAATAATCCTTCCTGAAACCTTGGTTTAGGGCAAACCAATGCAAAGAATCCTTTCATCATAAAGCTGCTGTGTCTTTTTTGTTGACAGCATTAAATCACATGATTTTAGGTATTATCTCAAATAGAAATTCTTTGAGCTATTTTTATAAAATTCTTGATACTATGTTTATTTTAGAGTAAAAAGCAAAAACCAGTAAATATAGTAATTTTGATTGGAAAGATGTGTTTGTTCATTTTCTTAGTCTATAAAGTTTTAATTTCATTTTTTTCTCATTTGCAATTAAAAATTCATAACTTAAAGACCAATTATTTTTCTAAAATTTTGTTTCAAGGTATTTTCATTTTTTTGAGACAGGCTTTCTCTGTGGCCCCAGGTGGCCTATAGACCAGGCTAGCCTTGCTTTCACATAGATCTGCCTGCCTCTGCCTCTAGGTGCTGGGATTAAAGGTGTGCACCACCATGCTAGTCTAAGATACTTTCTTTTATATAGATTTATATATATGAAAGACCCTCCTATAATTATTTCAGTTATTTTTTGTTAACAAATGTTTGCCTACTGGTTAGAGCATAGATTCTCTTTAAAATCTAAGTTATTCAGTTGATTTTATTATTCATTTCAATTAAAAACAGACAATTCTTTTAAAAATATTATTTTTAAAATGTATTTATTTTTACTTTACGTGTATGAGTGTATTGCCTGCATGTACGTAACTACCTGCAGAGGCCAGAAGTATGACAGTGCTCTGTGAACTTTAGTTATGGATAGTTGCTAACTACCATTTGGGTGTTGGAAACTGTACCGGGTCCTCTGCAAGAACAGCCAGTGCTTTTACTCTCTGAGGCATCATTCCAGCCCATAGAATTTTTTTTCTGAAAACTTCATGACAAAATTCTTCATTTTAAGAGTTCCTTCACTCCAGTAGATTATGTACTAGTAGGTATTACAGAGTATTTTGCTCCACTTTTACGTTAGTTCACAAAGCTGTGCCTGTAACGACTGAAGTAAAATACAGAATACATTGACATCTTCATCTTTCATTGCAGCTGTGTCTCCTTAAAACTTAAAGGTACCACTATTATTGAGAGTCCATCACGAAAGTTGAGCTAATCAGCAGTGTTTCTGAAAAATATATATTCTGCCTAGGAATTTGCAAACAAATATTCCTTTGGAAATTTAAAATGTTAAGTAGAAAAAGCTATCATTTGGATACTTATTTATTACACCTTATTTTACAGAACACAGTAACACAGCATGATTTTTCAGGCAGTTTTAGTCAGAACCAGAAAATACATTATTTCACTCTTATGCTTTTCTCTCTGTATTTTGACCTAGTCTTTTCCTTTCAGAATCTCTGTTGTTTAAGGATTTTATTTTGTGTGCTGATCTGAACATCAATTATTAGTTCTCAGATTGCCATATTTTTCATGCATTTATTACTTTTGTGTTCTTCGTTATAGAAATTTTTGTGGAGCTATGAATACTTTAGAATCGGGGATTATGGATAGTCATACACTCTACCAGAAAATGATATGATTCATGTTCTTGATATCCTCTCTCGTGTGTGTGTTGAATGTGTACATAGGTGTGGGTGCATGTGCAGGTATCATTACTGAGGAGTCCTCATTCAGTTTATTTGTGCTGCATCATGCAGGGCTTTTTCACATGGGTACTTCAGATCTAACTCAGGTCCTCATGGTTGCAAAACAAGCACAGTAAAGACTAAGCTAATTCCCCAGATGGTTCATATTAATTTTTAAAATTTTATTCATTTATTTTATGTGTATAAGTATAATGCTGAATGTGGGTAGATGCACCCATGTTGTACAATGCCCACAGAGGTCAGAAGAGGGCATTGGAGCCCCTGGAATAGGAGTTACAGATGGTTGTTAGCTGCCATGTGGGTACTGGGAATTGAACCCGGGTCCTCTGTAAGAGCAGTCAGTGCTCTTAACCCCTAATCCATCTTTCCAGCCCCCATGTTATTATTTTTTTAAACTATTCTATTTATAATTTTTATTTGTGTGTATGAGAGTATTGCCTGCATGTATGTAAGTGCATCTGTGTCATGCAATGCCCCTAGAGGTATAAGAGGGCATTAGATCTCCTGAAAATGGAGTTACATAAGGTTGTTAACCACCATGTGGGTGCTGGAAACTGAGCCCAGGTGCTCTGCAAGAGCAGCCATGCTCTTAACCACTGAACCATCTTTCCATCCCCCCAACCCTCTTTCATATTTTTAACAAAGACTTTCAGTTACATCAAAAAGAAAAAGCTGGTTATATTAGAATTTCACAGGAAACTCCTCTAACCAAAGTTAAGTCTTCTTTCTTCAAAAATCTTGAGGAGGAACTGCATCTTAGTGTCATTTAATAAACAGGTACACAGTGAGGGCTATTCTATCAGAAGTTGAAAATTATATAACAATGAAAAATTATCAATAATTTTAGGTATAAAAATAGTGATGAAACCATGTGTAATTGTTTCCTGTTAACTACTGTTCTATACTACGTAGTTTATTTTCTTTAAAACAGCAAGCACACATTATTTTTATCCAAAAGAACACATCCTAAGTATGTTTTATTTTAAAAGCACTAAACATCAGCTCCTAACATTCCCTTATCTATGTCCATCACCTTTGTCCAGTAAACATTACATTAGAAAACCAAATAATCACCATAGGCCAAATAGAACATTGAATTAAATTACAATGAATGAATTGGATCCTTTGCAAAGAGAAAAATGCCAGAAGCAGTAGATAAATATTGGCAGATGAACATAGTTATCTTACTGTAATCAGTAGTAACAAAATTATCAAGGAGCAGGACTGCTGATCAAATTCAAAATGTCATGCTCAAAATTATCTTGATTAATATTTTCAAAAGCAGTGATTCAGTTGTATTTTGGGTTAAATTTTGATGTATATACATATATAATACACACACACTTGTATTGAAATGAAAGTATATTATTTTCAAGTGAATGTATAACAAAACCATTATTTTCTCCTTTTACTTGCACTCTATTTTCGCTTTCTATATCTCTTTTCAGATCAACATCAATTCTGATTTCTTATAGACTGTCTTAGTTTGTTTCTTCATTGCTGTGACCAAATAATCTGACCAATATCAACTTGGGGAGGAAAGGGTTTATTCAGCTTACATCTCCCAGGTTGCAGTTCATCAGTGAGCCCAAGATAGGGACTCAGGGCAGGAACCTGGATGCAAGAGCTGGAGCACAGGCCATAGAGGAACGCTGCTTACTGGCTTGCTTCCCTGGCTCCTGCTCAGCTTGCTCTCTTATCCAACACAGGCCCACCTGCCCAGGGGTAGCACCACCGACAGTGGGATGGGCCCTCCCACATCAATAAACAATCAAGAAAATGCCCCACAGACATGGCCACAGTCCAGTCCAATGGAGGCAATTCCAATTGAGGTTCCCTCAACCCAGGTGTGTCAAGTTGACACTAAAGCTATCCAGCACATGGACCTTAGACTTATTCCCCCAACCCCCTTTTCTTTATGAGACAGGGTCTCATGCAGCCTAGGCTCATCTAGAACTCATTGTGCAGTATAAGAGAAAGGTAAGAGAAAGATGAACGCCTGATCTCCCAACTTTCACCTACAAAGTACTGTGATTACAGGCATGTGCCACCACTCCAGCCTTCCTTTTCTTTTATACTCTATTTTTTGTTTATCCCACTAATTGCTTATTTTGTTTGATTCATGTCATGGTTATTTGTATGTCAAAAGCAGCTGCTTCTGAAACCAAGCACAAGATCCAGAAAGGGAGATTAACTAATTGGTTTTTATGTACTTCTTAAGTAACTTTCATCATCAATGTTGTGGCCAATTTTCAGGGATAGAGGATGACCATGAAGCTGGAATTAGACAACAGGGTCAAGGTTTTAGGCTAGCTGTGAACAAAGAGGAACAGATATAAACTTAATTAAATCACACAACAGGATTTAGCCGAAGACAATAGAACAGAAGAGATTCACTCTTCTAAATGTTCCTGTGTCTAGATATGCAAGCGAAAGGCAGACTGCGGTCTACTACGGAGCAAGAGATGACATTTTTGCATCGGGAAAATGCACTGAATGTGAATACATGTATTTACAATATATCTCTATCTAAAAGTGCCTTTGTGATAAAATATTTTGTTTTTATTGTTGCTTGATTTATAACTATAATAAAGCAAAAAGGCAAGAAGTTTGTGCAGGCCATCAACAATTATCATTAAACTACAATATTGAAGCTTACTGATATTGCCATCTCTAATAAGTTAATGATGTTACGTTTTTAATTGGATGCTGGCATTCCAGCAGCTCCCTTGTTAGTCTCCCTGCTGTGTCCTGAACATGATCTTGGTATGAGGCACAGTCCTTCCTTACAGTGTCACTTACTACACTTTTAACATTAAACTAACTTTTAACCTGGTTGAGCAAAAGGTGAGGATCTAACAAGAGAAGTATAAGTTTATATCCAAAAAAAAAAAAACCCAAAAACAAAAACAAAAAAACCTCACATAACAATTACATTGGCACAAGAGGAAAAAGAAAAATTGAAGTTGAGGAAGAAAAAAATATCTCAGAATGTAAACTCATTTTGGCTTTGAAACCTGTAAATTTTTATTTTTCTTGTTTTGCTTCCATAGTTATGACAAAATGTATAATTTTTCTTACCTGGAATCCCCAAGTGATATCCAGTAGTGAAGTTTGCTTTAAATCCCCCCAATGCAAAAGTGTCATCGGTGATGAAAAGCACAGTCATTCTATTGGTGGAAGAGAATATGTCCTTCACTGGGCCAAACCCTGTGTACACAGCTGCTTCCAAGAAAAGGAGACTGTAAGGTGACTGAACTAGAAGTTCCACCCTGTATTTGAACTTCATCATCTAGAGATAGGACTACATGCATCATCACTCCATGAAGCAACTACAACTAAGTAAATGTCCATGCTTTCTTATATTTTAAATTCTAAATCTCTGAAGCAATCTCTGTACTGATGTTTTTGTTTGCTTATGATTGCTTTTTGAGATAGCCTCTCACTAGGAGGTAGCCTAAGTTGGCCTGGAACTTGTTACATAGCCCAAGTTGGTCTCAAACTCAGAATCCTTTGGACTCTGCCTGCCCAGTGCTGGGATTCCAGTTGCTCTACCATACTCAAAGAGATTCTAGTGATCACCTCCCAACTCCTGTGTTGAGAATTGAACCTAAAGTCTGGTGCTCTACAGGAAAGCACTCTACCACCAAGCTCTACCCCGACTCCTCTACTGATCTTTTTAATATTACTTGGGGAGCTGAAACTTTGAACTAATGAGATAATTATAATATTATTTGGCTTATCATCACTACTGTTTAAAGTTCATGAGGAATGAGTCTTTGTTTTCTTTAAAAGATCTTTATAGAATTATGGATATTAATGTTGCTCCCTAAATTTTTGTCTAAATATATTTATATTCATTTGCAAACTGAATCTGAAAGATGAATTATTCGCAGTTAATATAAACTTAAATGGTGATTTTTCAAGATGTCTCATTAGACCATGGGCTTTTGTAGACTGTATGAACAGTTTACTAAACAATACTTCAGCTAATTAAAAAGCACATTCTTCTTTTTAATTGCTTTACCTATTGGAAGCAGAAAAATACAATTCAGAACCAAAGAAATTTTTATCTATAAACAACACTGTAATTCTGAGATCCTTCTGGAATTCTTATTTTTCAATGATTTATGATGAAATGCTATTTCTCTTGATCATGAAGACAGTGTTATTAGAAAGACTATGTAAACTGATAATGAAAAATGTTTATATGTGTATAGAGATCCACATTAATATTTCCTTATTCCTTCCTCGTATTGGAGCTCCACCAAGGATTTCACTGTTGATTTATTGTGTTTGGCTGAAAATCCAGGAAGAAAGTTCCAGAACTTTGTGGGACTTTGCTGATATGCTTAGAGAATCATCTCTGTGACCCTGGTCCTTCAGGAGTTAGAATTTCATCCTAGGCTTCATTCATTGGTCATGTTTTCATTCGATTCTGTCCTGATTTCAAGAATTTTACGTCAGATTTTGTAATAAGCAGTGAACATGAGTCCCAAGAACAGCTAGATAAAATACTTGCTGTGGTAAAGAATGTTGTTTCATACATTCCTGTGGAATTTTAAGCATTTTTATCATTTGATATGTACCTTACTTAAAAAAGATTTTTTAAATTAATGGTTTAATGGTACAATATTAAATTTGACTAATAACTTTTGAATATGTCAATATATACTTTATAGGGGCTGGAGAGATGGCTCGGCGGTTAAGAACACTAACTGTTCTTGTAAAGGACCCTGGTTCTATTTCCAGCACCCACATGGCAACTAACAGCCATCTGTAATTCCAGTTCCAGGGAATCCCATGCCTTCTGACCCCTTCAGGCACTGCACAATACAGGTGCACCTACTTACATGTAAGCAATACACTCATACATATAAACATTTTTTAAAATGTACTTTATAATCCAGACACAAATATTTCCTGTAGAAGCATATATGCTCCTCATATATACTTAAAAATAATAATCAACAGCAACAGAGAAAAGTATATGTTGGTCAACTTTAGAAACACTCACAGATAACTAGAGACAAGCAGTTAATACTCAGGATAATAACAAATAAATTATGATGATATATAAAATAAAAATAAAATTTTCCATAACAAATATATATTTGGATGTCTTATGGTGAATGAAATCTGGTTTTAATATTTATCTTTGAATACTTGAGGTATACAAAATTCATAGCAAACCACATTAATAGGTTTTCTTTCAGCTATTGGTGTACATAGTCTATGTATTTTTATAGTTAATTGCTACTAGCTTTTGAGACCTGAGGTGAAAAAGTATCAATCTTAGCTTGCAATCTGTTCAAGAGAAATATTTTTTTCACCACTGCAAAATTGTTCCATAATTAAACTCAACATTATCCCATCATTTTAATTTTATGTAGCCAGTTGTAAAATTATTTTTTCTGTGGAGAAATGTTCTTTCCATGAATCAAGTATCATGATCTCTACAGCTTTTAGAGTATTCAAATTTCAGACTTACCTAAGAGCAAGGAATCATCATCCACACCGTCTCTGACTTCAATCACATCATAAATATCTTGTAACTCAAATTCCTGAAAATGGAGTTGTATATTTTTTCCCTTTTCTGCATTTAAATTCCAGACACCTTTAAAGTAATAAATATCAGCAATTAATTTACAATATACTCTTTGGGCTTCTTTTAAGTCTTCATTGCCTCGTTTTTCATTGTTTTATTTTTGCTTTTTGATTAGAAAAGGTAATACATTGGTTTGGTCAGAAATGTGTACAGTAAGATTCAATTAAATTTGTTACAATAGATCATATTTGAATTGATGTTGTGTAAAATAAAATACTTATCAAATTATGTAAGAAACTATTTATTCTAACAACACAATGTTTATGAATGTCAATAGATACTAATATTATAGTTCGATCCATGTATTTTTCTTTTTTAAAGTTTTTACATTTATTTATTGCGTGTGTTTGTGAGGGGACTGGGAGTGTGCATTCTACTGTACATGTGTAGAAGTCAGAAAACAACTTTCTGAAGGAGTTCTTTCTTTCTACCATGTGGTTTCTAGGAATCAAACTCAGGTTGTCAGTCTAGATAGCACACATTTTTGCCTTATGTGCTTTCTTTTTGACCCCAGTTCAACTAATTTTATGTTATAAACTTTGTAAGATGATACAAATGAATATGTAAAACAAGCAAAGTTTAATATTTATCTGAATTTTTCCATTTATTTAAATGTGTTGCATGCTGATAATTCATTTTGAAAAATGTCACCATCAATAAATATTCCTTGTTTTTTATTAATTTCTAAAATGACTTAATCTTCACTTTCTCTTCTATACTGCTTCCTTCTTCAGTTTGTTGTTCTCATACAAGTTTAAGGAGTAAAACTTTATCTGTAGAGTGCTGACCTCTAAGATTTTACTCTCTGCATTTTTTTCATAAGTAAACACATAAAAGTATTTAGTATATATAGATACGGCTATCTTAATCCCACAGGTTCTAAATGACACATGGAAATATCTCACTGGAAAACTCATGTGTCTTCTCTCTCGAGGATTACAAATCACAGTCAGAGAGTCACAACTGCTCACAGCAGAAATTTGGGCATGCTCCTTGATCTTATGATATCTACTCAATTTCCAAAGCCTCTAATCCTGTCTCCTACAGCCCTTCAATCCCATTTAATTCTCAACACTTATTGTAATGTTAGAGTGCAAGGCTCTGCAGTTTCATAATTTCTAACTGCTGATGCTGATGGATCTCTCTCCTGAACGTCGATAATTGATACTATAGCCAGATGGATCCACATGAAATGCAAGCTTGGTTTTATCATTATTTTTCAGAAAAATTGCTAGAAATGTATCCTTTCATTTTACATATAATTTTAGATTCATAACATGCATCAAAATCCCTTCATATTTCCAATTTAACCTGCTCCTGTTAATGAATTTTCCTTGATTTGTATATTATAGACGCTCCCATGTCCCTGCCCAATGCCTTTATTTTATCATTGCCCTTATTTAATAATATCTGTACTCTTACTTTAATAGGGTTTTTTTGGTTACTATTTTTTTGAGACAGGGTCTCCACATAGGTCCAGCTGGCCCGAAAGTCACTATGTAGACCTGTATGGCCTTGATCTCATAGAGATCTACTTGCCTCTATATCTCCAGTGCTGGGACTAAAGTCATGAGCCACCATACCTGGCCACATTAAAAGTATTTTAAAAATTTTATTATGCCTGATATATTATCTGAATTTGCATCCATGCTATGATGTATATTCACTTATTTCAGTGTCTGATAAGTAAAAAGCTTAGCACATATTTGGAGAAATAAACAAATTTCTACAAATTGTTTCAATTTTCTACTGATTTTGAATTTAAAAATAGTATTTGTTCAAAAGATAGCTTTAAAAACTGTCTTCAGAATAAAGTTGGGTGAATAATCTTTGCCTATTCTTTCCCTATTAAAGTCAGAAGGGATTAATGGCTGTTTATTTATTTGGATCAGCTGTAGTCTTATAATAATGGCTCTGTTTGCCTTGAAACTATTACCTAGCTCTTGATCACTGCAGAAAAAGGATAGCATGTTCTAATCCAATTTTGACTGCCATTGGAGAATTTATCTCACTGGAGGAATTCTCTATTTGAGCCTTCACCAGGCATTGTCATGGGAAGATCATGTCTGTTTTCCAGTTCACATCTAATGAAATAGAATCTTTGTAGGACAGACTGGGAAATCTGTGTCTTTAATGCAGATGATGCAATCTCTTTGCAGCTGTTTCTCAAGAGGATCTCTGTGAATTCAAGGCCATCCTGGTCTACGTAGTGAGTTCCAGGACAGCTGGGGCTACAGGGAGACCCTGTCTCAAAGAAGACCAAAATAAATAAATAAATAAATAAATAAATAAATAAATAAATAAATAAATTCTAGTAGTAAGAAATGCTTTAAAGAATAATCATGAAAGTTTTTTGAAAACATATTAAATATCTTTTCATTGCTTTTGATTTAAAAAAAGCTAGCAATAGTTTTGATTCTTGTGATTATATTAAGACTATCAGGGGCTGGAGAGATGACTCAGGGGTTAACAGCACTGGTTGGTCTTGCAGAGTATCAGGGTTCAGTTCCCAGCACTCACATGGCAGCTAATAGCCATCTGTAGCTCCAATTCCAGGGAATCCAACACCCTCTTCTGATCTCAGTGGGCATTGCATACATGTGGTGCACTTAGATACATAGAGGCAAAGTACTCATACACATTAAATAAAAATAAATAATTTAAAAAGAATTTATATGTAGACATGCTATTATGTTCATTTTGGCAAATTCATAAGCTGTTTTGTTGTGTTCAGGGAGACCTAACCTTGTTAAGCACATTTTTTTTTTTTTCTGATAGTTTGGGAAAGTTAAGACTCACAAAAAGCCTGATTAGGGTAGATGTCTGGAAAATTCGGAGAACTGAATGTTGTATTTGACTCCCACAATTCAAAAGGTCCTCCACAGTTGGCTGAAAGGAAGCAGTAAAATGGCATTAGTAACATCATACTTATTTCAGAGAGATCCCATTAGATGCCCCCCATTATACAAATACATTTCCTGGAACACTGGTTTTGACAGATTCATTCTGAGTTATGTAAAAGATAATTTTCTACCTTACATTAGGAAAACATAAACAAATCATTGTTTTTATTAGAGCAGTCCTGAAAATCTTCCTATCCTTATTGCCTTTATACATATATTTTTTATTTAATATTTTATTTTTTTATGTGCAGGAGGATAAGCGCACTCATGTTGTGCAATGCCTACTGAGGTCAGAAGATGGTCTCAGATTCCCTGGAACTAGAGTGAAGAGACTGTTGTTAGCCCTGGAACTGGAGTTACAGATAGTTGTTGGGAGCCATGTGGGTACTTGGAACTGAACCCAGATCCTCTGAAGGGCAGCCAGTGTTCTCAACCTCTGAGTCATCTCTCCAACCTTTGCCTTTATGAATCTTCAAGAACTGCCCAAATTGATTTGAAGAAGTGACAGCTTTCTGCCATACATCTTTTATAAAGAGGTTTCAGTGAAGGAGAGATGGAATCTTTAATGGAGAAAAACATAAATATTGCTATTAGAAAACAGCCTGTATCTGCCTCTTCTCTTTAAGAAGGTTCAGTAAGTCATTAATCTACCAATCATACTTTTTGGCTTTTTACAGTTTCCTTTTACTTTTGAATTACTGAGAAGAGGCCCTCTTGGGTAATGAGTGTTTGAGTCAATAAAGGGAGACTAACTGAAACTCCCTCCACTCATTTAATAATTCTTCTGTGTTGGTTCCTGCTTGTCATCTCAGCCTTTGAGACAGGGAGGAATAAGGATTAGGAGTTCAATGCCAGCCTCAGAGACATAGCAAGATCCCTGCCAGACTGTATTACCTGAGAGCTGGTCTAAAAAAACGAAACAAACAAACAGACAACCAGCAATAAAAAACTTTCTCTGGATAGATCTGGTGCTCAACATTTTCAAAGAGTCAATTTGAGATTTCCAGATCTTAATTCAAATTTATTAGAAAATTGGAACATAGATCTTATAGTTTAGATTATAGGCATGTTAACATCCTAATATTATTTTCTCATTAGAAACTATTCTAAAGTATATAAAACTTTACCAACTACATTAGGTAGCTCAGCTTTAATTGATAACTTGTGTTATATTTAAAAATGATGACAAAATTAATGTAATTTGAATACTATATGATTATTATCTTTTTAGTAAAAGCAGATAAAACTGGAATTATTTGCTTCCCAAAATCTAGAAGGCAGGTTTTAGGAAGGATATTTAAGTGTACTTTACCTATAGCAGTGGTGTTGCCTTCATGTGATCATCTAATGATTATGATGTAACAATATTCTTAAACTTGGATTTATTGATGTGCATAGTATGTTAGAGGCTACTATTCTGATTCACTTGTAGTATTATTGCCAAATTGTACAGTGGTGCAAAGTGGTAAGACTTGTTCATTTGTCTTCTTAAGAGAGGCTTGTCCATATTATAATAAGCTTATAAAAATCAAAAAAAGCTTTGTTCTGATTTTCAGAGGACCATTTTTGATTATGCAACTACTATTATTTCAACGTAAATGAAATTGGTAGTTCTTTGGTTATTTGTTAATGACATGCACATTCACCAGGTATCAAAGTCAAGACTTCAACATAGGCTCAAGCTCCTGCTATCATACTTTACTGTCAGTATTTGAATTGATTAAATCAGATCATTGCTACCATCTGATCCAAACCACAAACAGGGTTTAGAGTGAGCATGAAACCCTTTGACATTGCTACATGGTATCTAGAAATGTGCTACATTCATAGCCATCCTGAAATGTGTGTGTGGCCCATAAACTAGCACATGACTGTGCCTGGAAGACCATCTTAATAAGAAGCACTGAGTAGGTATATGATGGAAACAGATAACAGAAGAACTTCTGGAGGAAAGCATTAATTACAGTCAATGAGAGATCAATTCAAAATGAAAAAGTATTGTAAACAGGGAGGTATTTGAAGCAAAGAATGAAGAACAATGAGGAAGTAGGGCAGTGATCTGGTCAACCCATTGATTATGTGACTAATAATTTTTCAAACACTGCTAAAGAATGATGTTACACTCCTAAAACTCACACATGACTCATTTAATTTTAAAAATTATCAACTGCCTTTAAAGCTTCTATCAATCCTCAATGTTTTTGCGTATATGTGCATGTGTTTGTGTATGGGTATCTGTGTTTGGTTACATAGATATACATGTGGATGAGAGTGTGCTTGTGTGTGATCAGATGCATGCTGTATATGTGTTTGCATGTATGTTTACATGTGTGAACATATGCAGATGCGATTGTGTATATGCATATATGTGTGCCTGTGTGTGTTTTATGCCCATGAATTTGTGAGACTGCATGTGTATGTGGGTATGTATTCATGTGCATATATGAATATGTGTATATGAGTTTAGGTTTGTATGAGTATGCTTATGTGAGCTTGTATTTTGAAGCACATGTGTGTGCATGTTATGTGTCTCTGTATAAATGTGTGCTTGTCTGTATTATATGTATGCAAGTGTCTGTATGTGCACATACTTGAGTATGTGTGTATGTGTATATATGTATCTGTGAATACATATTCATGTAGATATATAAGTTTTTATGGATGTGTATGTGTGAACACCTGTGTTTATGTATATGAAGGTATGTATGTGACTATATGCATGTATGTGCAGATGTAGACATGTGTGCATGGCTGTATGTATTCATGTGTCTGAATTTAAGCATATATTTATGTTCATATGTGTGTGCTCATGTGCATCCATTTTTTGTGAATGTATGTGTGTATGTATGCTCATGTTTATGTATATGTGTGTATGTAGTTGTACTTGCATACCTTTATAGGTATGTTAGTGTTTGTACATCTGTGTTTGTGAGTGAGTGTGTATTTGTGTATACACTATTATTATTCCCATTTTTTTAAGAAATAAGAAAATTCCAAAATCATATAATTCTAATAATATTGGATATTTTGAGAAAACACTACATCTTTGCATAACTGAAGACTTTTTAGAAGGGGGGGGGCAAAAATATTGTAATAGCCAGAGGTGGTGGATGACCACAAGGAAACAGAATTTTCCAGTCAGCTGTTCATTACTCAAATGAACTCAGCAATTGTGACAACACACACACACAAGTACCATTTGAGCTCGAACCAGACAAAATTCCAGCAATATATGCTCAGAAGTGGTAAGAAAACCAAACCATACCTAATAAACTATTGGCTACAGAGACAGGGAGAGCAAGTTTTATTCAAGTATGTGAGTCTTAGTAAGTGAAACAGGCTCCAATGGATGAACCCACACTGAAGGACATTTGGAGACACAAATTAGACTCTCCTGGCCTTATTAGACATATAACAGAGTGCATTAAATTGGGCAGGGGGTGGTAAAGGGAGATGAATTTAGGGGAGAGACTCTAAATATATTTTATTAAAATTGAAAAATTCAATAAAAATTAAAGTAAAATAAAAATAAATTCATTATCAGTCAATAGTAGGATTTTATTGGCACTTTCATGAGGGAAATAATAGATGTAATTTGAGTAATGAGTCACATATATTATTATGTTCCAGTAGTTTTCAAATTCAACAATTTGCTGTCTATTATTATAGTAATATATAACAAATCATTTAATATTATATTGAATATTTTAAAGATTTAGACTGTAATCTAAAAAGAAATCTCTGATGAAAAGTTTGGGTTCAGTTTATCAAAATTTATATTTCTACTAATACATTATTGTAAGTATTCATGATGTAAATAGTTTTATTAAATTTGTTGCAACTAAGTTTAAATTTTTATTCATAATGATCAAATTTCATTTGTATTAATAGATATTTAGCCAATAATATCTATAATTAAGCTAATTTTGTAAAGGGTAGAGCAGGCAATAACTCATTAAGAAAGGATTCTAGAAATGCATTCAGTATGGTGATTGCTAGAATTACTAAGTAAGACAAATGTCAGAGAACAGTGAGCTGCTGGAGAGGCCACCGAGGGAAGGAGTGCAGACCCATTTCCATGGAGAACTCTAGTCAAGTTGCTTAGCTCTTACTAAGATGCAATGTCATTCATTTTTCCAAATTACCTCATTGTTTATTAAGAAGTGAAAAATGGCTTATATCATGACAAAATAGACTAGGGAACATTAAAACGGATATGCTTACTTTTATCTTAATCAGTTTTAAGAACCCAGAAAACAGTCAGGGGCATGAAATGTAGATTTTATTTATTTATTTTTTTGCTACTTTACTTTGTCCCAAATTATCAAAATTGTGTTTCAAAGCAGTATGACGTTTGAGTAACAGAATGGTTCCAATCTTAAAATGTCTTGGTATCTCAGGCATGATCATGGAAATGGAGGAGCAGTGAAAAGTTACAGAATAGAATTCCTGATCCCTGCAGCTATAAACTTACATTTCCACAAAGCTAGACACAACACGTACCCCAGGAATGGGGAAGGGCAGTGAGCGTTAGCATTCACTCGTATGTCTGAGATTACTACTTTTTATTTAAATGCTCTCTAAAGGGCGAAAAAGGGTTTTAGGCAGTCAACTATGGCTTCCTTTATTTCTGCTTAAACAAATCAGTGATCTGGAACCAGAAAAGCTCTGCACAAATAAGACTTCCACTGAACCAACTGCAAATGTCATTAGAATGAAATTGTTCAGCACACATTAGGCAGTAATTAACATTTTCTGCTGTGCTAAAGATTGCCTCAAAGTGAACCAATTGTAAAGTGGAACAAATATACTCTGGGCATGTTCTGCGTTTATATTTTAAAATCAGATGTATTATTCTACTAGTATAATTTTCCTAATGTTAAATTATGCAGGATAACAGGCTTTTATATATTGAGATAGTGTATTTTTCACTTTTGGGCTAGAATAGATAAGATAGTGTTATAAATCATATAGATTTTTACATGGGAAACCATGTTTAAAATTTATTTGTATATATATAATATGTAATATATCCTTTTTCAAATTTTGTATGTTAACTAATGTGATTTTGCTATATTTTAAATATGAAGCATCTAAAGCTATGGTTATTGAGCAGAAAAATATTTGAACATTTATTCATTAACAGAGGGATAAAATGATAGGAGACTATTGTTTTATATGATTGTCATGCTAAATTAGCAAGATATTGATAAGAAATATTTTGTTTATAAGAAATATTTATCAAACCAGTATTTATTCTAAGAATTTTGAATGTGTAATTTTGCGG
Organism: Nannospalax galili; assembly: GCF_000622305.1. Taxonomy (NCBI): domain Eukaryota; kingdom Metazoa; phylum Chordata; class Mammalia; order Rodentia; family Spalacidae; genus Nannospalax; species Nannospalax galili. Next base: position 2,713,501 of record NW_008335971.1, on the reverse strand, counting down.
TAAACTCATTATGTACTAGAAGGGTAGGGCTCCCACACAAAATGAAGTAAAAGCACTATCTCTAAATGGTATGAAGCCCAGTTATTGAATTCATGTTGGCATTTTCTCCAAGCTTTAGTGCCAGTGACAAAAGTTTGCTTCACAAGAATGTATTTGTCACCAAAAGAAGAAGATGACCAAAATGCTAGGCAAGAGAAAAGAGAATGTTTAGTTCATGTTTAAATAATATTTATTGATTATGTGATATTAGAGCAGACACTGGTGAAGTAATGGCGATTTGAATTAAGCCTAAAATTCAAGATACACACTTTTGCATCTGTCTAGCATGCCCATAGTCCTAGGCTTGTCCCAGAACTAATCACAAACAAACCACAACTGCAGGATCTTTTTCAGGTTTTCTTTCAGCTTCATCAGTGATTCCTTTTATCTAAGTGTTTCCTTAACACTTTGTTCTGCTAATATTTTCAATTCTTAATCAATTTTCTCACAGATTATCTACTCCTGTATTGTTTTAAATAGTATAAATCAGGTTAAATTTTCATGAATCATCATTACCTCATATTTCTTTCACAGTGTTATTCATATAGCAGCATTTATGACTTAAATGAATGCTAGAAATAATGCAGACTTCATACATCTAAACATGTCGATATACAAGACAAGAAGTATAAATCAGTCTTTGTGGGGTATACATTCAACATTGTGACATGGAGCTACTTTGAACATATAATTATATCCTTGATTAATGGCATATCACTTGTTACAAGTTGTTAAACTCCAGTTATTTACACATCTACAGGAAATTTGACCTATTAAAACAACATAGCTGAAAAAATGAATAACTAAACAAAAACTAAAACAAAACAAATTTTTGTAGCACACTATGCAAGCTGCTAAGGGAGGACGTCAATCAGTGGTCCAATCCCAGTTTTAAGGCTTAATAACCACAATAACGACTGGCACAGCAAATTATATTAGGGCAGCAATGGCACCTTTATTTGGGGATCATCAACATCTACCTAATTGAACTTAAAGTCCACTCCGTTGGAGTCCCCCTTTTAGAAGGGAACCCGAGTGGAAAACTAAAAATAGTCAAATACACATGGCTGGAGAGGTCATAGATCTTAGAGAAATCTCCAAGACTGTCACATCCCTAAATAAATGTATTTTCTTAGTACGTGCTAAATATGAATCCTTATATTTACAGACAAGTGTGCTAGCCACCATGAATCAAAGAAGCTTCTTTTGCAACAGACAAGAGACTTTTACAAAGTCCCACAACTGGTCATACACAGAGATTTAGTATCTGTGAAATGCCCAATCATAAGTGACACATCAACAATGGAACTTCTACACTTAAGGCTTATGGAACCTAGTGGAACAAGGGGCAGAGAAAATACGAATGCATCTTTCAACTCTCATCAATGACGCTCCCTCATGGAATAGAGGGCAATGAACACAAAAGACCACAAATGGTCACTGTAGAGCATATGAGTCTGCAGAGTGTGGGTCCTTGAACAGGACTCTCAAACTTCACCCACCCAGTGCTCAGGAACCTTTGCAGAAGAAGACACAGAAAGATTGTAGCCAGGGAAGAGGTGCATGACCACATGGATATAGAATCTTACAGACTCCTGGGAACTTGTGCATATGAGCTTAACAGCAATGGTGACAGTATGCACAAGATCTATGTAAACACATGCGAACAAAAATCCAGCATAGAACTGTGGAAATGAGCAGCATGCCCCAATCTTAGATGGAGACCTAAGGGAGCTGATTACTGCTGGGTGAGGAAGAAGTGATCTTCTTTAAAGAAGTTACTCCAGATAGGCTGACTAGATCCAGTGGGTGAACATGCCCTGAAGGATGTCAAAGGACACTAACTTGATTTGATAGGCCTTAACGTAAATGACAGAATGCACTAAATCCAGTGGGGGAGGGGTCATGGGAGGGTGCCAAAGGGGAAGGGGCCATAAAGATGACTAAGATGTTATGTATGAGATGCACAAAAGTTCAGTAAAATTCTTTTCCTTTGTGGGTGCTAGGGTTATGACACTGTGAGTATAATGGAGGTCAGGGTGAGAAGGACAACTTTAAAAAAATTTTTATTTTATGTGTTATGCCTGCATGTGTGTAAGTGCACCCGTGTCATGCAACGCCCACAGAGGTCAGAAGAAGGCATTGCATTCTCCTGGAACTGGAGTTACAGATGGTTAGCCACCATATGGGTGCTGGGAATCAAACCCGGGTCCTCTGCAAGAGCAGTCAGCTCTCCCAATCTCTGAACCATCTCACCAGCCCCCAGAGGACAGCTTCTTAGAGCCAGTTTTCTCCTTACTATGTGGATTCAGGGACCAAAATCAAGTCATCAAGCAGGGTGGCAAAGGACTTTATCCACTGAAACATTTTATCAGCCTCTGTTTATTGTTTTAACTAAATTTAGTGAATTTGTACAAATCTCATACAATATATCATTTTTATAATATTTAGATCCCCTCCCATATTTGTACCCCTCTTACTGACTTCCCACAAAATTTCTGTACTCATATATATCTTCATATATAATATATATTTAGACACACAAACATATATACATACATATATATACACACATATATATGCATACATATACATACTATATAGAGAGAGAGAGAGAGAGAGAGAGAGAGAGAGAGAGAGAGAGAGAGTCAGCTTTGTGACACCCCAAATTCCCTTCAGTGTGGATTTATCCACTGGATCTTGGTTTAACTATTAAGAGTCTCACCCTTAAACAACACTGAATCTCTCCTTCCCATCAGTCATCAGTTACCATAGTTCCTTATATAGGTTTGGAGTTTCTTACCTACTTCACCACATCTACGCTGGGATTTTTGTATGACTTGAGCTTACATGAAGCTGTTCATTCCATTTATTTTTTTCTTTTCTCTGTTTTAATGGTTGAAGCAGAGACAGTTTACTAAGAGAGAAAAGACTTTTAGAACAGGAAGTTGTCCAGAGTTGGGGAACCAGGTCATAAACTCATGGCCCTGTTTAGTACATGGAGAATAGTGATTCATGGGTCATTTTCATCCTTTACATTTTTTTTTTCTTCAGGAGCTCTGCCTGGGGATTGGTATTGATCATATTCAGTCTTTATGTCATTGATTTCTTTTGTATGTCAAATTAAAAAAAATTAACTTCCCAGACTGGGATTTTTACCACTAGAAGTTCAATTATGTGATTTACATTTCCTGTAGGACATAAGCGAATGTAGACTGGGGTTGTAGAGAGCAACAGAAAAGTGATTGAAAACTTAAGACCTGGGAGTGGGAAAGGTTCACTGTCAAGGCCTGGGTGCCCAATGACCAGGTGTGGAGTCAAGACTGTAGCTGGCCACCAAGGGAGATAGGAAGTCCATTCTTGAGAGTGGCTTCTATTTTATTTAAGGCCTCTATTAAATTTACTTTTACTTTTCTATAGGCTGTAATGTATATATGTAAGTAGGTGTATGTGTAAAGTCTAAAAATTGAGAAAGGAAACAAAGAAAAACTAATGTTAGATGAGAGGAAGGACAGCAGTAGGGAGGAGGCTGCATGGGACTTGAAATAAGATAAATGATCTGAGGGAAGACAGCAAAGGGGGCAAAGACAGCAAAGGCAGGTGCCACAAAGATAAGAATGTTGTGAAATATCACAATGACAGACACTAATCTAATCTTAGAGATAAAAAATAAGATACGTTCATGACTTACAGAAGACATTCATTGAGTTTACTTACTAGGAAGCTCTGGTGGAGGAGTTGGAACCAAGGTTGGTTCTGGATAAAGACTCTCACTGCAAATTCCATGTGTTAGGCTTATGTCATCCAAAGCTATGTCACTTAGACCTGGATTTTTAAAGGCACTGATCATAACCTGAAAGTTGGAGAGATACATGAATGATTTCACTCCAGTTCCAGGGGATCCGATGCCCTCTTCTGACCCTTGCAGGCATTGCACAACGTGAGTGTACCTACATACATGCAGACAAAACACTCATATACATAAAAAATTTATTTTTAAAACTCACTCAGTATCATAGCAAAATGCAAGTACAGTAGTCTCCCACTGTTAAGAGATACACTGTAAAACCTCACTGTGTGCCTGAAATATCAGAAAGTACTGAACCCCAGATATACCATAATATTTCTTATTATACTTATATTACCCGATTACTGTATAAGTGCTATATGATGAAGTATGATTCAAAAATTAAGTTCAATAAGAGATCAACTATAATAATACAATAAATAAGATATAAAATTATTAAAATAATACACTAAAATAACATTACTTAAGCAGGTATTATTAAGTTTTGAAAATTCACACTTAGTGCTTTAGGACTGCAGCTGATCATGGTTATTGGAGCATTGGTTGCCCTTAGAAAAGATTCTCAGGGGCAGGTTTGCCACCAGAAATACTTATTTTCTCACTTCTTTAGTCTTGTTCCTTTAATTTCCATTTCTCCTTATTTGAATTATCATAACAAACAAAATTAGGAAAGAAAAGTGCACAGTAAAGAATGTAAAGAAATAAAAGAGAGTTGGGGCCTGGACGTCCTTCTCCCATAACTTCTCCTTGCCTGTGAACACCTTTTAAGACTGACTGAGTGCCCGACTTGGCCTTGAGTTGAGCTTGCTAAATCATGCTACACCCATCCCCCTACTTTGGTACCATCTGCAGCCCCTCCCACTGATCCAGGGCCAAGCTTTTCTACTGGATAGTAGGGGCATGGACTGCCTCACCCCACAGCCTCTCCTAGCTTGTTCAGAGCTTTTGAGACTGAGACCACAGTACTTGACTTTTGGGGTGAGTTGGACAATTTGCACTAGCCACGCCTATCCCCCTGCTTTGGGACCATCAACAGTCCTTACCACTGCTCCAGCTCTTAAGCCTCCCTGCTGATTAGAAGGGATCAGCACATTCTTTCCCCATCTCCTCTCCTTGGACTTTTGCACTATCCTTCTGATACTACTGAATGGCTCTAAGCCAGACCTGCTTTGTTTTCCTAGAGCTTTCCTGCTAACCTGACTGGAGCCATCTGGTCCCCCCAATATAAAATCAAAAGAGAGAACCTGAAGCCTAGACAGACCAGCTTTTCATACCCAATCACTACCACCAGAACATATACACACCAAACTCTGGTGCACCCAATTTCATAAAAACAGTACTATAGAACTTTAAGAAACATATTAACACCAACTCAGTAATATTGGGAGATTTCAATAATACTCCACTATGTCCAATAGACAGGTTCAATAGGCAAAAAATAAAGAGAGACATATGAATTTAATCTACCATACATCAAATGGATCTAACAGACATATACCAAATATTCCAACCAAGCACCAAAGAATAGACTTTCTATTCAGCAGCCCATGAAAATTTCTCTAAAATTAAACACATATTGGGCCACAAAACAAACTTCAACAAATACAAAACATTTGAAATAATTCCATACATTCTATTGGGTCACAACATAATAGGGCTTAAAATAAACAACAAGACATTCTACTAACTAGATATAAACTCATGAATATTCCAACAAACTCCTTAATGATGAATGGATCAAAGAAGAAATTAATAAAGAAATAAAAGTATTCCTGAAATTAAACTAAAATGATTATAAAATACAGCAAAACATCCGGGACACTTTAAAGGATGTCCCAAGAGGGAAGCTTATAAATCTAAGTGTCTACACTAGAACATCAGAAAGAGCACAAACAAATGACTTAGTAGTTCAACTCAAGACTCTAGAAAGGCAAGAATAAATGAAACTCAATCCCAACAGATAAGAAGAAATAAAAATATCAGAGCATAAATTAATGAAAGAGAAACAAAGAAAACAATACAAAAAATCAATGAATCTAAGAACTGGTTCTTTGAAAAGATAAACTAGAGTTGTTGGTGAGGGTAGCCCAAGAGACTCCCAAAATTACACAGGCTATTGCCAGAGCCCTCGATTGCCTCCCAGAACTTGAAGATAAGATTCTATTGCTGAAGACAGGACTTACTTTGGGCACAGGACTTAGATCAATGGAGCTGGAACTGACCTGGAACTTACCTTCTGGAAGGCTACCTTTCATAATTTTGGAAGACACAATGCAAACTGGTAAGCAAGAACAGCAATAAATGGTCCAACCCCAGCTTCAAAACCTAATAACCACAACGACTGGCAGAGCAAACTATATTGATTGCAATAGTGGCACTTTTGTCTTAATGGTAATCAACAGCTATGTAACTGGACTTAAAGCTTGCTCAATGGGAGGGAACTCATGTTTGATACTGTAAAGATAACCAAATATACATGGCTGGAGAGGTCATTGTTGGTAGAAGTTTATCACAAATGTAATTTCTTACTACCTGCTAAGTATGAATGGTTATATTTACAGACAAGTAAGCCAGTCACCATGCATCAAAGAAGATTCTTTTGCAAAAGGTGGAGAACTATTACAGAGTTCTACACGTGGTCACATACAGAGAATAAGTGTCTGTGAGATACCCAACCCTAAGTGACACATCTACAGTGGAAATTTTATACTTAAGGCTCAGGGAACATAGTGGAACAAGGGGTAGAATGAATACTAATCCAATCCATCTCTCAGCTGTTATCAACAAAGATTCCCCTCATGGAACAGAGGGCAATGAACACAATAGGCCACAATGTCCAAAGCATAGGGAATAAGAATCTATAGAATATGCATCCCTGGACAGGATTCCTATATTATGCTTCACCTACCCATGGCTCAGGGACCACTGAGGAAGAGGGGGTGGAAAGATTGTAAGAGCCAGGGGAGGAGATGCATGATTATATGGAAACAGATTCTTATAGGCTCCTTAGACCTTGCTCATATAAATCCACAGCAATTGTGTCAGTAGGCACAAGACTCTTGCAAATTCAAGAAGACAAACTCCCAGTATAGAACTGGAGAAATGGGCAGCAGGTCCCAACTTTAGCAAAAGAACTCTTGGCAACTGATTACCCCTGGGTGAGGAAGAGCTGATCTTCTTTAAAGGAGTGACCCTAGATAGACTACCTAGACCCCAATAGATGAGCTTGTACTGAGGGATGTCTGGGTACATTAACTTGAGTCATTAGGCCTTAACACAAATGACAGTGCATGAGATCTGATGGGGTGGGTTATTAGGGGCCTGGATAGGTAACGATGTATAAAGATGATTAAGATTTTTTGTATGAAATGCACAAAAATTCAATAAAAATATACATTAAAAAAGAATTAAAATAAAATAAAGTAGGCAAAAGAAGGAGGGAAAAAGGGAATACTGAAGACAGCCACTGGTTATTGCTGCCTATGTCATGTCTTAAGGGAGAACTTAAGCCCTTGATGATGACATGGTCTGTTCAAATATACATCTGAAAGTGCACTATCTTATTTGAAATTACTCAATTGGAATATTGTTAATTTGGCCCAACAATTAGGCTTATAGCGTTTTATATTTTATTTGCAACAGCCCTCAAGAATTGAACACACTAAACTGTTACCTGAAAAAATTAATTTACCTTAATGTAGAATAGATTATTAGAAACTTTCCCAGGGTATGGCTCCTAGAATTTTTTTTCCATAGGAAGTCTATGGAGATTGCCAGTGTGTGGCCAGTTGGGTGGATATTGATGGGCACGGATACCCTACTATGAAAAGGTCATTATCTTCAAAGTGTAGAGCTGACTAGGTGGAATTTTTGAAAAGTTAGATGGCCCTGGTTGTACCAAGTAAGGAAGACAGGATTGCCAAAGGAAGAAAAAGTCTCCTACAAAGAGACTTCATACTTTGTGTGGGCTTCATGGGCCTTTATAAACTGTATGTTCATCTAGCAAATTATTTTTCAATAAATGTTATTCATTATATCAATTGAAAATTAAATGTTTTAAAGGATAAAAATAAGGTATATTTTTAAAATATAAAAAGTGACTAAGTTTTCTCACAATTTTTTTTTACCATGTCACTGCAAAGGATACTTGAATCAATAGAAAGAGAATTCACTATAAGTTACAGAGTAAATTCAACTACAGATTACAAAGTATTTTACGTACCTTAAATTCTGTTGCTTCATATAATGTGTACTGTCCATAATACCAACTTTCTCCATAATTTCCTTCCCTTTGGAAAATTGTTTTCACCACATTTTTGTCACTGATGACATGAATGCTTAAGTTATAAACATTTTCACCATACATGTAATACCTAATTTGTGAAAAAGCAAAGACGTTTGGTCTCTTACACCTTGAAGTAAATTCATTTTATTTCCTTTTAAATCTTTTATTGTATTTGTATTATCTTTTTTAATTTTGGAGGTTACTGGGGGAAAGTGGTGGGTCTACCAATATTTTGTTTTTCTATCAATTGAAAAAGAAACAACGCATGCACTAAGATTACAGCTAACATCTTAGTGAAATTGAGCCTGGTGGCCTTTGAAAGGCATTAATAATCATTTTTAAAAATGTGTTTAAAAGTTTCCCAGGAGATTGGGGCTCAAGAGATTTTATCAGTGGTTAAGAACACTGGTTGTTCTTGCAGAATACCTGGGTTCTAATCCCAGCACCCACATGGCAGCTAAAAACGGTCTGTACCTCCAGTCTCAGGGGATCCGACAGGCTCTTCTACCTCTGTGGGCACTGAATGACATGAATGCACTTCACTACATGAAGGTAATACATGCATACACATAAAATAAATATAATGAATAAAATTTTAAAAATGTTTCCCAGGAGAAACTAAGGAACTGATAAGAAACATACCAGAAACTTAGGCAGACTGGCTCCAATGTGGAGTCTAGAGGAAGGCTAAAAAGCCCCACTCTTTCCCTTCTCCATCCTTGCCCAGTTGGTGTAGAGATGTAAAATCCTACAAAAGTAACCAAGAGATTTACTTGTTTAAAGGCAACAAACCTTTAATACAAGACATTAGGAAATACACTTTTATACATTGGACAGGATACTAGACTTGAATCTAGAAAGCAGAACATCTGCTGTAATAAGTTGTTGTTTAGGAAAATTATTCCTCAACTCTCTCTTCTGCTTTAATTCCAATTTTCTATATATTTAAATAAATTAAAATCTTACAGAAAATCAGCACAAGACCGACTGCATTTAGACATTCTGTTGGGCTAACTCATATGATACACAAATATTCATGTACATATTTTAGGGAAGAATTAAGCATTTCAGGAAAAAAAAACCCCACCAGTGTTACATCCTATTGACTATATTGCATACCTTTAAAAAGGAAGTTGTCTGATTTTATAAGAGCTTAAAGTTGCTATTTCTTGAAATGATAACTAGTCACATCATAGAGGGGCAGGCAGTATGCTAATCCATATAAAGCTTTTGACATAACACAAGACACTGTATAAAGTGTGGTCTAGTCTAGAATTCATTATTACAGCCAATGATTTATGTCATTCCAAGTGTCTGAAGTATAGTTAGGTAAGATCATCTGGATCACTTTTTTAGGAGAATTTATTTTATTCTTAGCTTGCTACTCATATATTAAAACAAGAAGCAGGAATCATATAGCAAACTATGAGATGAAGCAAATGAAATATTGGATTAATCTAATTTGATTGCAATGCATATTTTATAAAATGTTGAAGTTCTGTATTTGCTTGAAATCAATATTTTCTCTCCTGTGCCTTCTAACAGAAAAATATAGGCAATGTTGCATATAAAATTCAAGCACATTCGTGTGTAACATGCAGAGTGAGAATAAGATATTAAGAAAAGAAATAACAGTAGAATTGCCTATAAACACATATTATAGACCAGCGAGAAAAAATATTGAGAATAAATGAGTGTTTTGTCAAGGTGAAATCATGGTCAAATGGCTTATGTATGTAATATATGCACATTCATTCAAATTGGATTATGAAATGTAAGCTTAAAATAAATGTGTTTAAGAATTTGTACTAGTAACACATTACTCATTTTTATATATGCTGTACTGTTTCATGAATGCTTATTTTCACTACTTAGTGTTCACTTGTACAGTGCAGTGAAAAAGAACAGCTTCACATAACAGTGGTCCCAGAATCCACTCTCTAAAATGCTCACATCCAAATGCGTTTTGAGGCAATCTTACTTTTAGTTGCTTAGGACATGTGAGAAGAAGAAATAATTATGGAAATGCTCAAACTGCTTGGAAATGTTTCTAGTTAGCTAAAATTGTGTATTACCATGACACATCATATTGTGGTTTACATCTGGACGAATTTACAATCCATTAGTTATAACTTGAAATATATTGCATCTCTTATTTACTCATTAAGCAGTAACATGTTTGGAAACTTTTGATATAGTTAAAATATGAGTTCATATCCACATAAAACAAAATTGATTACAGAAATTATAGTAATTTTAAAATTTTTAATAGATATAGATATCATGAGTATTAAGGAACACTTTAAAATATACTATATTAAATTATTATCTATGTCAGCTAAATTATTCAGCTAACAAAAGATGAAAAAAGTCTCTACAAAATTATGAATTCTGAAAGTAGAGTATACAATTTACCTAAAATTTAGTCTAAATACCCAATTGTTCTTTAATTTTGTCTATGACATTTTGTCTACATTGGTCCCTTGACTTATTTACCACTTAAGATGCAACAAGAATCATCTGATTCTCATGCATTGTGTTTCCTTTTAACATGATTAGAACTTTTCTCTTTTTTGAAGATTAACCTTTTATTCACACAGTTTTTCTAACATTTATCTCTGGGACAGTTAGACATAAGATGTATTTGTTATCTTTACAAATGTTCAAGGATTGCTAGCATGACACTTCTAAATCTCAAAATGAGTCACCATTTTTGGCTTCAAAAAATCCAATGTGGTTCTATTCCTTTCCTCTACAGCCTCAACAATTACAATCTAGCCTACCCCAAACCTGCTCCCTGCTGGCCTTGGACCCAGGAACACTCCAATTCCTCTGCTTCAGATCTCTGGACTAGCTTTCTAACTTAAACTAGTTAAATCACCTAATACAGATTGCTAAATCCCTCCTCAGGTAGTTCCCACCACCATTTCCCCTGGCTCCTGATATGCCTGACAGACCAGCCCACCTAAGACTCTGGCAAGTTAGATCCTGGCTACCACACCTCTATTTCATTCCTCCACAGCCAAAACACACTACCCCACCCCCACTCTATCCCTTGACAACTTTTGACCCAGGCATGCTCAAATTCCTCTGCCTCAGATCATTGGATTAGCTTCCTAACCCAGACCAGCTAACACCCCTAGGATAGATTGCTAAATCCCTCCTCAGGTGGTCCCTACCCCCATCTTCCCTTGGCTCCTGATTGGCCGGAAAGACTGACCCACCTAAGACTCTTGAAAACCAACTGAGCTATATAAACAATATAAACAGAACCAAAATTCAATAAAAAATTGGAGAAAAGAAGATCCTACTGGACACACAACAAGCAAAGACCATCCATATGCCCAAATGGCATCATGAAAACATAAATAATATGAAAAACCAAGAGAATATGTCCCCAGGAAGACCACCACTAGTCCCTCAGAAGTGTGCGACAATGAGAATCACCCTGAAGAACTCCAGGGCACAGAATTTTAAAGAACAGTCATAAACACCACCAAAGAACTTAAAGAAAATATATACAAACAACTGAAAGAACTCTAAGAGGATGCACATAAACCTGTGATGGAAGCTCAAGAATATACAAATATGTGGCTTAATGAAATATCAAAAATAATTCAGGGCCTGAAAAGTGAATTTACAAAAGAAATAGAAATATTGAAGAAAACCCAAAACGAAATGATCATGGAATTGAAAAACTCAATAAATAAATAGGAGACAACAGGAGAAAGCTTCATAAGTAGAATAAAAGAAACATAAACCAGAAAAACAGAATATCAAGAGTGAATGACAAAGTTAAAGATCTGAACTCCTTAAGCAAAGACTATGTAAAATTAAAACAACAGCAACAATAACAACAACAACAACAACAACACAGGTATGGAATATGCAGGAAATGTGGGACAACATGAAAAGACCAAATCTATGCATCATAGGCATACAGGAAGAGGAATCTCAGACCAATAGCTTTGACCAGATCTTCAACAGGAAGAAAAAAAGAAATAAAAGAAGGAGTTTTCTTATAGAAAAAAACTTCCCTAAATTAAGGAATTACCTTTACAGATTTAAGCACATAGAGCACAAATTATAAATGACATGAACAGAAACTCTCCATGTCATATCATGGAAAAAACATTAAATGTCCAGAATAAAGAAAGGGTACTGAAAGTTCCTCGAGAAAAACAACAAATTATGTATAAAGGAAAACCCATCAGACCTACAACTGCTTTTTCAATGCAAACTATGAAAACCAGAAGAGCCTGGACCAAAGTAGTCTCAGTTCTAAAGAACCATGGATGCCAACCCCAAATACTTTATCCAGCAAAACTGTCTATCATTGTTGAAGGGGAACAGAAAATTTTCCATTTCACCAATAGGGTGAAAGAACTCACGTCCACCAAACCACCACTAAAGAGAATATTCAAAGTAAAACAAAGAACTGAAGACAAGAATGAGTATACCTAAGAGGTTACAAAAAGGAAACAAAGAAAGGTATAAAAATGGAAACACAAAATAGAGTCACAAACACAGAGAAGTTAAAATGATAGTAGCCAATGCACATTTTTCAGTAATAACACTAAACATCAATGGTCTCAATGCTCCTGTCAAAAGACACAGTCTAGTAGAATGAATCAAGAAAGAAAACTCATATTTTTGTTGTCTTCAAAAACCTTATCTCTTCTTATTTATGAGAGGTCATGGAAAAAAATATTCCAAGCAAATGGCTCTAAGTAGCAGCAGGTGTGAGAATTATAATATTTGACAAAATAGACTTCAAAGTAAAACTCATCAGAAGAGAAAAGAGGGTCACTTAATTTTAATCAAAGGAACAATTGAACCAGAAGATATTACAATCATGAGCATATATGCACTGAACTCTGGTGCATACAATTTCATAAAAATCAGTATTCCAGGACTATAAAATACAGACTATCCCCAACTCAGTAATATTAGGTGACTTCAATACCCACTATCTTCAATAGATAGGTCAACTGGACAAAGAATATATGGAGAGACATTTGAATTAAATTATATCTTACATGAAATGGATCTAACAGACCTACTGAATATTCTGAGTATTCCACCCAACCACCAAAGAATGCAGCTTCTACTCAGCAGTCCATGCAAGTTTTTCTTAAATTAACCACATTCTGGGACACAAAATAAATCTGAACAAATACAAAAAAAAAAAAAAAGAAAGAAATAATTCCATGCTTTCTATCAGGCCACAATGAAATAAAGCTCGTAATCAATAACAAAAGAAACTCTAATAACTACACAGACACATGATACTTTTCCTTGCTCAATCCACAGCAGGAACATGTTGGCTTCACACCCTGAAAGCCACTGCTGATATAAAGCACAGCTCTTCCTCCAATAGGAACAAGACTTTATTCTGAGCCAAATATGAATGACCGTGACCTGGGAACATAGATTCAAGTTACCTCGAATGACATGACTGTAGAAGAGGTTACAAACATTTATAGTCAAACAACAAAGATGTCAGAAATCAATGCATTTACTAGAGAGATTGGCAGGAACATCAGATAGAAAGATTAAACAACCCACTTCTTAATGATGAGTGGGTCACAAAAGAAATAAAGAAATTAAAGTATTCCTGAACTAAATGAAAATGAGAATACAACACAACGAAACCTCTGTGACACTTTAAAAGCAGTCCTCAGAGGAAATTTTATAGCTCTTAGTACCTACACTAGAAAACCATGTAAATGACTTAACACAATGACTCAAGACTCTGGAAAGACAAGAACAAACCAACCCCAAGCATAGTTGGTAAGGAGAAATAACAAAAATCAGAGCAGAAATTAATGAAATAGAAACAAAGAAAACTACAAAAAGTAAATGAATCTAAGAATTGGTTCTCTGAAAAGTTAAACAAGATAGATCCTTACTTAACCCAGTTAGCCAAAAGAGAGAGAGAGCAAACCCAAATTAACAAAATCAGAGGTGAAAGGGGAAACATTACAACAAACAAAAAAACTATACTCCATTAAATTTGAAAATCTTAAAGAAATGGAGGAATTTCTAATGTCATAGACACGGCAAAAGTTAAACCAAGAAGAGATAAACAGCTTAAATAGACCCATAACAAATATTGCGAAAATGACCATGCTACCAAAACCAATTTGTAGATTCAGTGCAATGTCAATCAAAATACAACATTCTTCACAGAGCTAGAAAAAAATCATCCTAAAATTCATATGGAATTACAATAGAAGCAAAACATCCAAAGAACAATGGTGAGGGGATCATCATAACAGATCTCAGATTATATTACAGAGCTATAGTTATAAAAACAGCATGGTACTGCCACAAAAAATAGAAACATAGATTAATGGAACACAATAGAAGACCCAAACATCATGACATGCAATTTCATCCACCTGATATTTAACAAAGGTGTCAAGAACACACAATAGAGGAAAGACAGTATCTTCAACAAACAGTGCTGTGGAAGAATGAACTTGGACCCTTATGTTTCACTCTGCACAAAAGTCAACTCCAAATGGATCAACAACCTCAATATAAAACCTAAAACTCTGAACCTGCTAGAAGAACATATAAGCAGCACCATGAAAGATATGCGCATAGGAAAGGACTTTCTAAATCAGACACCAGCTCCTTAGATATTATGGCCACAAATCAATAAATGGGACCTCATTAAACTACAGTTTCTGAACAGCAAAAGAAACAAGAAAGGAAGTGAAGAGCAAACCACTTAGTGGGAGAAACTCTTTACAAGCTACCCATAACAGAGGATTAATAATCAGAATATACAAAGAACTCAAAAACAAAGAAACAAGAAAATTAACAACCCAATAAAAGAATGGGATTTAGACCTGAGCTGAGAGTTCTCAAATGAAGAAACAAAAATGACTAAGAAACACATTAAAAGTGCTCAACGTTCTTAGTAATTAGAGAAATGCAAATCAAAACCACTTTAAGATTCCATCTTACCCCAGTAAGACTGGCTAAGATCAAGAGAATAAAAGACTCTAAATATTGGCAAGGACGTGGAGAAAGGGAAATTTTCTCATGCATTCACTGCTGGTGGGAGTGCAAACTCATGCAACCACTATGGAAAGCAGTGTGGAGAACTCTCAAAAAACTAAAAATGAATCTAACATATGATCTGGTAATACCACTCTTTGGCATATACCCAAAGGCATCATCCTACTTTAGAGATACCTGTTCATCTATTTGTTGCTGCTGTCTTCAAATAGCTAAGAAATGAAAACAATCTAAATGTCCCTCAGATGACAAAGTGATAATGAAGATGTGGTATATTTACACAATGGAGCTCTACTTGGCAGTAAGAAAAGATGAAATTATTAAATTTGCCAGTAAATAGATGGACCTAGACTGTTACACTCAGTGAAGTAATAAACTCAGAAAAGCAAGCGAGGTATGCTCTCCCTCATCTATGGATCATAACATCAATCCCTTATATGTGAATATATATCCTGGTGTTACCCCAAGTTCTGGGAAAATGGAAAGGAAACACAAAGGTAAAGGAAAAGAGAGAATCCATATGAGGGGGATAGTAGGGAACAGATGTTACTAGGGGGATGGGAAGTGGGGAAAGTGGGCATATTAGCATGGGGCCATAGTGGGGGAGGAAGGAATTCAGGAGGAGAGTGGCTGGAGGAAGATCTTATGGGGGGAGGGGAGGGATAATGGGGGCTCTTGGACTGGGGAGGGAGGAGGGAAGTCGGATGAGGGCAGAGAGTAAAGATGAATAAATCTTTGGTGGCTAGGGAAGCCAGAGGGAAATATGTTGCCTCCAACCCCCCCCTGAGAAATACCCATATGGTATCTGAACATTGGTGCATATGTATACCTGGGGGCTGTATGGCAAGTCACACAGTGCCAGACAGTAGACTCCTCGCTTCAGTGATTGGTCATAGTACTCTAAGAAACTCCCAAATAAAATAGGCTATTGCCAGAGCTCTTGGTTATCTCCCAGAACTGGAAGATAAGTCCAATAGCTGAAGACAGAAAATACTTAGGACACAGAACTGGAGCAATAGAGAAAGAACTAACCTGGAAGCCGTCTCCCTGAAGTTTAACTCTTATAGTTCTAGAGAATGTTATGCAAGCTGCTAAAGGAGAAAATCAATCAATGGTCCAACCCAGTCCTAAAACCTTATAACCATAATGACTGGCACAGTAAACTATCTCTTTTGGTACAGCAGAACAATTGTTATCTGGGGAGTAATCAACAGCTATCCATTTGAATTTAAACCTTCTCAATGGAAATGAACTCATGGGTGGCACTCTAAACACCATCAAATGCACATAGCTGGAGAGGTCATAGATCCTAGAAGACCCTGTTGCTGTCATAGCTCTAGACAAATAAAATTTCTTACTATATGCTAAATATGGATCCTTATACTTATAGACAAGCATACCATATACCACTCATCAAGAAGCAACTTTTTGCAACAGATGGAGGCTACTGCAGAATCTCACAACCAGTCATACACAGAGAATATATGTCTGAGAGATGTCCAGTCCTAGGTGACATATCTACAGTTGAATTTCTACTCCTAAGGCTCAAGGAACATAGTGGAACAGCGAGTAGAAAGAAAGCTAGTGGATCCTTCAACTTCACCAGTGGAGCTTCCTTTATCAAGAGTGTGATGCACATGGACGAGCACAACTGGACAAGTTTTAATGAATAAGAGACTGCAGAGTATGTCTCCCTGGATAGGATTTCTATATTAAACGTCACCCACCCACAGCTCAGGGACCATTGCTGAAGAGGGCAGATTTTTAAGAGTCAGGGCTGGTTCATGAACATAGGGAGTGGAAGCTTGCACATGTGAATTAGTGGCAACGATGGCACTGGGCAGTGGGCCCGTACCAACTCAATCAGACAAGGGCCCAGATTGGAGCAAGGGAAATGTGCAGTGGGCTTGCCATAGTCTGGGAAGTACTGGAGATTAATTACTTTTGGGTAAGGGGGCCATCTCTAGATAGGTTGACTAGACCCCAGTGGATAATTTTGTATTGAAGGACGTCTGTGTACAAATGCTTGACTGAATAGGACTTAACATGTATACCAAAATACATAAGGTCCATTGAGGTTGGATGGTTGGTGTCATGGATCAGGGAGGGTGTCTTAATTTGATTAAGAACTGTTATATGAAATGTACAAAAGCACAATATTTTTTTAAAAATTGAATATGGTAAAACGTAAATCTGTAACTGCATGTGATGAACACTCAGTTATAAATCCAGTTGGTATTCAGAGTGAGATATCAGCCACTTTTACAATATTTTTATTAAAGTATATCATGGTGTAGAAGAGGAAATCACAATACTAGGACTGATAGTGTAAGTCAAAACACCATTTTGCCATTTATTTCCAAGCGTGCCTCACTGTAAGATGTTCTGTAAACCAGGGATTCTACATTATCTAGAGCAATGCTTGATACTGCTTCCTTATGTTTAATGTGATGGTTCATCTCTGAAGATCTTCTCTATTTTTCTTAATCAAGTACAAGTTCACTCTATCTGGATTTTTGTCTGGCTAAGTTTCCATGGGAGTTGTGCATGTATTGCTGAAGACAGAATATATTTTGGAGACAGGACTTGGAGCACTGGAGCTGGAGCTGACATGGAAGCCGCCTCCCCTGAACACTAGCTCTCATAGTTTTGGAGAACACTATGCAAGCTGGTAAGGGAGAACATAAATTGATGCTCCAACCCTACCTTCAAGTCCTAAAAACCACATCAATGACCGTCACAGCAAATGACATTGGTGCAGTAGTGGCATTTTTATCTTGGGGGTAATCAACATCTACCTAATTGGCCTTAAAACCTACTCAGTGGGAGCAAGCTCATGTCCAGTACTGTTAACCCAACCAAATACACATAGCAGAAGAGGTCATAGATCTTAGAGAAAACCCCAAGGCTCTCATTTGCCCCTAGGCAAATGTGATTTCTTACTGTGTGAAAAATATGGATACTTAAATTTATAGACAAGTATCCCAGTCACCACTCATCAAAGTAGTTACTTTTTCAATAGACAGATTATTACAGAGTTACACCACTGGTCACATACAGATTGTCTGTACATCTCCCAAACCAAAGTGGCACATATTTGATACAACCTCTAGACCTAAGACTCACAGAACGAGGGATGAAGAGAACATTATAATGTATCTTTCAATTCTCAGCAATGAAGTTCCCTCATGCAACAGAGAGCTAGGAACACAAAAGATCACAAATGACTAAAACACAGAGAATAAGAGTCTGCAGAGTGTGGGCCCTTGGACAGGATTCCTATACTGAGGTCCACCCACCCAGGGGGCCACCCACCCAGGGCTCAGGGACCACTGCGGAAGAGAGAGTGGAAAGTTTGTAAGAGCCAGGGAGGAGGTGTGTGACCATACAGAAATGGTCCTACAGGCACCAGGGACCCTTCTCAAACAAACCTATTATTTTTTTAATGTACATATATGTATATGTGCTTAGTTGTGTATGAGTGTTCATGTTTGTTCAGGTACATGTGTGTGGATACATGCATATGCAAGCCAGAGGTCAACCTTGATGTTTCACCTCAGGAGCTGTTCCTTTTTATTTTTTCTACAGGGTCTCCTACTGACTGACCAGGGGGGTCCCAGGGATCTTCCAGTATCTGCTTCCCCAGCTATTGGATTGCAAATGCTGCTACCATCCTGGCTTTTTAACCAGTGCTGAGGATTAAATTCAGGGCTGCATGCTTGCCTGGAGAACTTTTCTCACTAATCCCCACTCCCCAACACTGCTGTATATTATTTTTTTAAACTTTCAGAATTTTTGAAAATTTCTGTCATTTTGTTCATTTTTGTGTTATTAAATATATTCTTGTTATACCAATTTGACTTATCTTCACAGTTATTAAAATTATACACAAAAGGAATGATTAGTCATTTTTCATAACCATAAGGAATTTCTATGTTTAAATACTATCTTTTGAAATTATTTAGTTTCTGAAAATGTGTTCAAGAACTCTTGAAATAACTTCAGAATTAGCTTAAAGCCAGGAAAATGAATACATTTGGCTAATTTAAGCACAGTGAACGTCTTTACTGAATCATTGGATTTTCTTACCCCATTCTTCTGTCACTTTTCATGCTCATCTTTCTATGAAATGAACGCAAACTCTCTCCAGCGAATATCCTAATTAAGGATATAAATGATTGGCATGTATTGACGCTTATGTGGACAGCAGAGTCAGAGAAATGTTTGTGCATTCTGGAAAATTGGAAGTCCCTTAGAAAAGAGGCTGATAGAAGTGACTTTGTAACTCTTGTGTGTGTGTGTGTGTGTGTGTGCATAAAAATAGCCGAATCTAGTAAATAAATAAATATTGAATGTTTTAATTTGGAGATTGGTCTAAATTCAGTCAGATTACATAAATATCAGAAAGTTCTATTATTTCCTAAAATATAATATTAAAAAGAGAAGAAATAAATGATTTTACTTTTTAAAGACTTTTTAGTTACCCTAAGTTTATTTGACAAGTCGAAGTGCAAATATCTAAAAGCATAATGTGTTTTTGAAAACCGAGCCAAACAGTTATTTTCCTCCTAAGGAAGCACTTAGATTAGTATCATGGACAATTTTTTTTCTTTTGAATACTTTTGTGATATGAAAAGAAAATAGTTGTAATATACTATGTGACACTTTTGCCAGACATTTTCCTCACATTTGTATTGCATAGTACTGAATTTAACGTTTATAAGATTCCTCTAATGTCCAACCTTGCTTTCTAGAACAGTGAACTGAGGTAGACAACAAAGAAAGATAATTTACCTCATTGGGACGTCAGAGATTTGAACCTAGCTAAGACTCCAGGGTCTGCATTTCATTGTATTTAGTTCTACAGCACCGCTGCCTTTTAAAGCATTAGAAACAGTTACAATTCTATTGAAAAGAAGAGGAAAGGAACATTTCTACACACACTCTCCTTCCCTTTTGTGACACTCCTACATTTCTGAGGTCTTCCTATCTTACTAACCCCATTTGCTACAAGTGTTCTGAACAAATAGACCTCTCTGAGTTGTCAAGTGACTGCCCCTTATCAGTACCATCATCTCCTCATTCCTTTTGCTTCTAAGAGGTACAAAGAAATCCTGAGAGTTGGCAACGATATGATTTAGAAGCTGTGTATTCACCAATAAGGAGTTCTTGGAAGGTCTAGAAAAAGTGAAGTTGCTTAGATGTTCTTCCCTACAGCAATTCTAATTCAAAGTTTATCTGCTCCATTTAGACTCTGGCCATTTAAAGTGAAGGGGAAGAACAAAAGAACTGCACTGATAAGAAGACAGCAGGGGAGATTAATTCTCTTTCCTTTCAGATTCAGTGTGTTCTGACACATAAAAAGGTCAATTGGAAGAAAAATGCCCCTAAGGGTGAATGACTGGTAGATTATGAAATCACAGGCTTGAGTGTTGGAGAAGATCTATCAAACCTCACCATCACCCTCATTACTTCCTGCCTCTGGTGTGCTCTGACCTGCTCTACCTTGTCTAATTTTAAAGAACTCCTGCTAGATAACTTTCTCCTGAGACTCCATTTCCCTCCCAACTATTTAAAATTTCCTCTTGACATTCAAACTTTTACATGTTGGCCAGTTTCATATTTCTTTAGTTATTTAAACTGTTTGCAAGCTGAAATCATTTTTCTCCTGTATTGTACTTAGGCTTTTCAAATATCAATGGGATTATTTTATCTCTCATTATGATGACATAAAAGTAGAAAATGATAATTTGAACATCAAAGATTTCAAATACATAAAAAGTATCTGTCATAGTCAATAGATAGTAATGGTTATCTGTACTTTGCTCTAACTCTTGTTCAAGTCTGGTACAGAAATTTCATTTTTTTTAACATAATAGGGAAAAAATGATCTCATTATTTGACTGCTTCAATCTGTCTTTAGAGGACCAGAGTAATTATGACCTAAGTTTTAGTCTTCATCTGGGCAGGTTAGTAATTTAACCAGGTGGGCTCAAGCCCTGGGAAATAATTTATCTCAAGCCTTATAATATAGAAGAATATTCATGTCATATTTTCAATATTAATTTTTTTCTTATGGTATCTTTCATCAATGCAGAGCATTTATGCATATGTTTATAAGGGGAATTTATTTTTCATTTATATCTGGTAATTGCTAGTTACTAATACATAATAATGACTAGTAACTACTGTTATTCCTTTCAGATTATATGCAGAATCTCACTCCATCTGCTCTCTGATTTGGCTCCCATCTTCTCTGGGTCAGTGGACAGCCATTCAGTGGTCTCCCTCCCTTCATCTGCCTTTCTACAAGCTGGTCTGAGCCTTCCAGTTAGCATGACTTCTAACACTTCTCTGCTCATGAACTGCAACCTGATCCTGATACTCAGTATGAAAGGGTCATGGAAGTCACCTCATATACATCTTACTGTTCTCCTCACTTCACTCCAACCTAGTTGACCTACTGACTTTTCCTCAGAAAGGACAAGCATGCTCTCCTTTTCTC
The DNA here is from genome assembly GCF_000622305.1 of Nannospalax galili. NCBI lineage: Eukaryota > Metazoa > Chordata > Mammalia > Rodentia > Spalacidae > Nannospalax > Nannospalax galili. Next base: position 2,691,832 of record NW_008335971.1, on the reverse strand, counting down.
AATTTTAGCTGTCTTTGCTCCCTCTGTCTAGTATAAGATATGTATAGGTAATTAATATCTATTACCATTTTATTCATGTCACTTTTCAATGACATATAAAGTGATTGTTCTAATTTAATTAGCACTTTTTCTCCTGCTTCCCCTTTCAAGGCTTTATATTTTCCCAGAATCCTCATGTAATGTACCAAATGGCTCTTCATATATATCACCTTTTTAATTTTTAGTGGAATATATACATGAATGAAATTAGAACATATAATTTATTTTGTCCATAGATGTATTCTGAGATTCTTGACTATGTCTTGAGTAAGGCCAAGGGCTCCAGAAATGAATCAAAGAATAAGTAGAAAGCAACATTGGTCATTACTGTAAAAATATACTAAATATGGTCACTTTTTAGTAAAAATTATTTTGATTAAATTGGAGCATATGTGGTGGTCATATTTTTCTATTATCCAGATGTTTCTGTTGAAAGGACCAGAGTTAATCGGACACTCCTGTGTTCTGAAAAATTATCTTTTCATTATCTTTTATCAGTCGCAGGTAAAATTAAATCAACCATGTATTTTCCAAGTCATATACTAAAGATATTGGTCTTTGTGATATGAATGATCATTAATAATAAATTACTAAGTACACGTGCTTTGACTTTATGTTATAATTTTTTCATTGGATAAGTTATTCAGAATGGATAATTGAATCAGATATGTGGATATTTATTGTTATATTCATAAATATCTTTAGATGTTGATTAGATATCAAAGATAAAATGACTAGGTTCTTGTTGCTGGAAAGAATACATGGTGAAAATTACTAGTAGATAAACAAATAATATTTAATAGAAATAAGAATTAAATGTCAATATTCTCACAGATTTTCTGGAATCTGGGACATATGATCCATATTCTTAGTATCTATAACTATGTATTATCAAAAGGAAAGTCTCGATACTGTATTTTCATCAGGATCTTATCAACAAAACATATTGTAGAATAGATTTTTTTTTCTAAGAAAATCCCATAAATAGATTTTTACTCTTACTTTTGTGATTTTTGTCCTTAGCTTTTATGAGTCACTGGTGTTTGTTAACGTTTATTTCACTTAGTCTATTTTGTGTTATGAATATGTGAGTTCATGTGTCTCAGGAGTATCTTTCCACTGAAATTTCTTATACTTATACTTCTCCATAGTTTTTCACTTTTGTGGTCAAATAATAATTGTTTCCAATGTCAGTGTTTGTTCATGGAATCTGATTCTAACATCTCATTCACATGTAAGATATATTTAAACATCACAACCTTTCCCTTGAAGTTGATGTTCTGATGTCAGGTTTCCATATTTCCTATCAGGAGTGAACTTATCTCTGTTTTAAGATATGATTTTGTATACTCACAATTATAAGGAATTTAAAAAATAAATCTATCTGCACTGATAAGTTCAGCAAGATTTCTGAGTACTGTATAAATATACAAAACCAGAATATATTTCTATTTACACGATGAATGATCAGGAAATGAAATTAAGGCAAAGCAGACCAATGCTCAGAAATTTAATTATTTTACACAGTCTATTTAGTTACTAATAAATGGCAAAGCTAGGGTGTCAACTAGTTTCCTTATCTTTAAAGTTTTTTTTATCACTTTTAGACATCTTAGGAATAAACATACAGAGTAAAAGAATATGCTTTGTGAAACCCATTCTTTTGTACTTACATATTTGGTTGCCATTTGTCATTTAAATGATATTCATTGATAATTAAATAAAGACCCGAAAAGATTTCTTTCTATTCAATGATGCTGGGTTTAAATGAGAAAATTCACTCTTTCCTTTTGATTCATGAATAATACTTTATCTTTGAATAATAATAAATTATACCTGAAGTATTTCCAAAAGTGTGGTCAAATTGTGGTCCAGTATAAGGAGGAAATGTTGGTCCTTGAATCCTTTCCCATTCATTATCATCATCAAGATCCTGGATCCAGAAACAAAACCCATCCTCAAAATTGCAGTTGATTTTCTCATAATCTGTATATATAAAAAAAATCCAAAACTTCTCAAGTTTAATACATAACAAACAGTTTAATACATAACAAACAGTTATGATAGATAATATTGAAAATAGTTCGTTTATATAGCTTTTAATTACTTGGTATGCATAGTGGATTCTTTATTACTCTTAATACAGATCAATTCTAGTTAACTATAGCTATTTGTTTCCAACTGTGTCCAATTATGTCTCTTACAACAAGGAGGACTATATGAAAGCAGACTTTCATTGCTTAATTTTTATATCTTGTTTACACTGGTTTCATAACAGAAATGTTGCACTTTTAAGTTGCAAAATTAAGTTCATGTTGCAATTTTTTCTGAATTAGTTTCGTGCTAATAATTTTTCAATTGTCATGTTGATGTACATAGGAATTTTATTTAACTTTGATATTGATTTGTAATTTTTCTCAAAATGGCTAATTGATTGCTACAGAGTATTAATTTGTTACTATCATGCAAAGAGAGATGTACATAAGATCTTACAAAGAATTTACATAGTGTAAAATTTAGGTTCTGCTGCTATTAAAACATTGAAACATCTGAAAAGTGAAAGGCTGAAGAATAGAAAGTACTTACTATCAAGTTCACTGCTGTTAAATGTACTATATGTGGCATTAAAGCCAACATAATCATTTTCATCAGATTGTATAAGAAAGGTCACTGTAACTTGATGGGAAAAAATTCTAATGTCACCAGGATTTGATTCCATAAGAGAAGCTATAAAAGAATATACTTTGAATTATTATATACATATACTATATATGCCATAAAAAGAAAAGAATTCTTTTAATAAGCAAGTTCTAAAAAGCATAAAAGTTAAACAGTAGGAATAAAAGTTAGCTTGACTCTACCTGTTATCTCCTGTGCCACACTAATGCTAGTTAACAAAGGGTCAAAAGAGCAGAGGCAAACCAGTGCTTATTTTGCCTGCTTACCCATAGAACTGTAGGACCTGAAAGTAATTCTGGATGATGTAAAGAATGTTTCACAGCCCTGTATATGATCATAATGTTGCTTTGCCTTAGCTCTGTGATGCCTATGAAATAATTTTCATCTTTTAATTCTCAGGAATTGATATGCTTATGATATAAAAAGTTATCAAATAATTTATAAAAATATTGCTATATGAGACATTTTACTTATTTTTATGGTATGAGTGTTTTGCCTCCATGTACCTAAGTGCACCATGTGTATTCAATGCTTATGGAGGCCAGCAGAGGGCATTTGATGCCCTGGAATTGGAGTTAGGGACAGTTGTTAGCTGCTATGTGGATGCTGGTAACCAAACCCAGGTCCTCTGGAAGAACTAGAAACACTATTAACTGGTGAATCATCTCTCTAATCCCAAACTTGATTTTATAAAAATTTGTAGCTTACCATATACATTTTCAAAAGGAGTAATATCACATTTACTAGGTTCACATCTCTTAAGCAGCTACTTTAAAAACTGCTTTAAGCCTACCTGCCTTTCTCCTAACAACATTAAAACTCTTAGTAAAATGGCTTCTTGCTGGATCACAGTGTGGTGGTTCAATAGCATCCCTAACAGTTTTGCTAGATCCTTACATTTGCAAATCATAGGACAGGCAGTGTGTTAGGCATCAATGAAGACACCAGAGGGCTAAGAGTTTAAGAGCTCATGCTCTAGACTCAGTATTCAATTTAGTTGTGGCTCTTGTCTTACTGGACTTCTTTGTCCCTGCATTCACTCTATTGTAATTCCATGTTTTTCATTAATATTTGTTCTATGGAATAAATAACTTCTGTGTAGAATAATGACCCCTACCTAGCGAATGCTCAGTGAATGCTAAACAATTGTGTGTGTGTGTGTGTGTGTGTGTGTATGTGTGTGTGTGCACCATAGAACAAAACAAAAAAAGAGATAAATCAAGCTGGAACTGATCTTAAAGTTTCATCTTTACTGACTAGTTTCCATGGTGCTAGAAGATGCCAAGCATACCACCAAAAGAGAAAAGTAAAAGTGAGTCTTATAAGCTACAATAACCGCTGTCCTGTCAAGATATGCCCTGGTTTAATAGTGTCAAAAATGTTATGCAACCAACTACTTTCTGATTGGATTTAGGATTTGCTTACCAAGATGGAGTCCATAGCTGCACTGATAAGAGGCTTAGGAACCTGTGGTTAAGCAGGTCACAGGCCACTGGGGAGAATCTACAACTATTACTCTGCTATGGACATAGTATTAAACCAAGTCCTAATGTGGTATTGTTATACCCATAGATTAATGCATCTCCCAACTCTCAGCAGAGTTCTTTCTTGCAGTGGATGGCAACTGATCAACACACATGGAATTAAAGAGACTACAGATTGCTTGGTCCTGAATGGGACATCATGATCAATTTTTTGCCTCTCAAGTCTCAGTGATCATCGAGGATGAAGTGGTGGATAGAATTTAAGAGCCAGATGTGGTAGTTGACTACAAAGAAATAGTGTTTTTCTGACAGCATGGCAGTTACTCATATTAATTCACAGCAATTGTGACAGCATGCTCAAGATTTACTTAAACTCAAATGAAATTACGAGTACTGGGAGACGGGATGGCAGATAAGAAACTCCAACACCTGCTGAGGAACTATTGGCAGCCGATAGTTGCTGGGAGAGAGAGACTCAGTTTTCTTTAAGGGTGTGAAACTGTGCAAGTTAACATGATTCCAGGGAATTGATTCACACTGAAGGGCATTTGGGAACACAAATGAGACTTGATATACCTTTCAAAAGTAATAACAGAGGACATGAAATTGTGGTGGGGTTCATTAGTAAGGGAGAATGCAGATAGGTGATGGGGTCTGAATATGATCAAAACATGTTGTATGACATTCTAAAAAATATAGATACATATTTAAAGTTGCAAGAAGTTTTGAAAGCATGTAAATCAAAGTTAAAATTCTTAAATACATATCAATAAAGATAACTTTAAATTTATGAAGAAGCTGCTATCTCCATGATTGTGTAGTATATTATAATATTATCAAGTATAAACATGTCAGTTTAAATTTAAATAAATAAATACAGAGTTTTTATAATTCCACACAGTCTGTTAGATATTAGAGATAACATTTAATTGTTTAAAAACTTGCTGTTTTAATATCAAAATTAAAAATTTAATACCCAATCCCCTTTCTCATTTGTTTCCTGGTTAAGATTAATATATTTATTTGTCAAAAATTTCAAATATATTTTAGTTTAAATATTTTAATAACTGCCTGTTGTGATTTAAATATATACTTTCATGGTATTTTTTTCCATGTGGATTTTAGCTTTATATAACATTATTTTGATAATTACTCTTGTATTAACCACATTACACTGCCTAATAAACCCAACATTTCAGGGCGATATGTGTATATATTTTTACAAATAAACTAAGGGTATCTGAAAAATAAATATCTGTAAAATTAATTTCCATTTATCAACTGTAAAGTCATATTTTTATTGTCAATAAAATATGTGTTATATTACCTCTGGGACCAGGAATATTCATTAAAGTGACATCTTGCCTGAAACACAACTTTATACATTGTGATGATTGTAGCTAAAATTTCCTAACGTTGTATTAGCCTTTGGTGATATTTAATTGAACTACAGTATTTTCCCATATATGATGTGTGAATTTTTACTTCAAGGAACTGCATTAATCAGCTACAAAGACAGTTTATAAACTTGATGTTCCATTCATTACAGTGAAGCGTGACAGCATGAACTCACGTGTCTGAATACACACATCACTGTGTTTGTTCTTGGGCTTTGAATCACAATAAATGATTGTTTTATATTTGAAGGCAGAAAGTATTTTGTGTCGATTTCTGCCTCTAGCTCTTAGTAATTCTCTGAATTAATAGATATTTGTTCCCTTTGCCTCATTTTTCTCTTCTGTAATACGTGTTTTTCAATTTTATTGATAATATGAAATGAGAAGATCCACATAGATTATTCAGTACAATACGAGCTCAATAGTAACCAATATAAAAAGAAATATTAGTCAATGTTTAAGTATTTATCATTTTCAATCTATAAAAAGAATTTTACTAGATAAGATTCATTTTTCATAATCCATACAATTTAGAAGTTGAAATCACTAAACTTTATATCGAGTCTCTTACAACGTGATCTTGCTCTGCACTTGACTACTTCTCTCAATGTGTGAGCCAAACGCCACATTGTCTTAGTCATCCTCATTTAATCTCCTACTGGAATTTTACCTCTAATTTCATTCTGTGTGATAATCAAGCTGTGCAGTTTAGCCAAGTGAATAACGAAAAGTTCTTATGGTTGGTGTGGACTAGCAGTACATTCCCTGCTTCCTCTCAGCTTGTATCAATGTCTAGGCTCTCGTGATGAATGAGTGGACTACTGTAACACATTTATATCTCCTCGTACTGAGAGTGCTTCTTAGGAAAGACACTGCTATCCACTTTACTGCTGTTACTAGGTCTGCAAGAAAGACAGCGCTGTAGTGAAAATACAATCAGAGACTCTGGGTTCAAAACCTATGCAGTATTAGAGACAAAGAACAGACAATTCTAAAGACTGGTCTGAATTTTCTTTAGTGGGGGCAGCATTTAAGCAATGCATAACTAATACATTTATCACATCATTTTTGAAACACTGGTCAGAAGAGGATCCTGTCAAATTGTACATGTAGATATTTTATAAAAAGGAGAATAACATAAAGAACTCATTTCCTAATTTTTACATTGAAGACCACCTCTGCTTTCTCATGTATGTAACTTAAACTTCAAGTTCATATTCTGATAAAAATCAACAGAAAAATTATCATTTCCAGAGTTCCCCATGTATTTTCATTATGGCAATCAACTATGCATTTGTTTTGACTTACCTCTTAAAATTTTGCTTGATCCTATACCTTCATAAATCTCTAACACATCTGTATAATATGAAATAAAAGATCCAAAGCTGAGTTTAATGGAAAGTCCTTGAAGTACACTAAATTTAAGGCAAAAAAAAAAAAAAAAGACAAAAAAATTCTTAAGTTGTCGCAAAGTTCTTAACGCATTCTAGAATTTGTATTTTCTTTTCTTGCATTATGGAACATGTGAGATATGTCAACCTAGAAAATTTTAAATGTATAATATTGTGCTGTTAAATATTACCTTAATGTAGAGCAAATATTTAGGACATTTTCATGTAACACAACTGAAACTCTGTATCTATTAATCAAAATCTTTCCATTGTTTTGTTCCTCTGACCTAGGTAAATACCATTCATTTCATTTATATGAATTTAACTTTAGTGAAATTATGCAGGATTTACTTTGAGTGCCTGTATAATTTCACTTAATGCTATCAAGTTTCAGTCCTTTTTTGTCTATGCAAAATAACAATGGTCTACCAAATGCATATTCTATATTTTTGTTACCTTTTCATTTATTGATGGAAATTCAGTTTCTTCCAATTCCTGACTTTTATGAATAATGTTGCAATGTGCAAGAAATTGCAAATAACTTTTTGAGACACCAATTCCAAGTGTTTTAGATAAATAACTAAAATTCCAATTACCAGATTATAGTTGGTTGAAGAAATGATACAATGTTTGCATTACAGAACTAGCATTTTCAATTCCTACTATTAAATGCATGAGTTCAGATTTTTCCATTTTTGTGCCAAAACTTATTACTGCTTTATTGTATATAGTGACCATTCTAACAGACATGAGGTAAAATGTCCAGGTGGTTGTGATCTATATTTACATTTTATTTGGTGTATTAAACTTCTTTTCATATACTTCTTATCCATTTCCGTGTCTTTGGATTGGTGTTTGTAAAAAGCTTTGTTCATTTTTATTTATTTAATTAAAAATTAAAATTTATTTTGCTTTTATTTTATGTTTTGGATGTTTTATCTGGATGTATGTAAGTGTAACATGTGCATGCAATGCCATGGAGACCAGAAGAGGACCTTGGATCCCAGGTAACTGGAGTTGTAGATAGTTGCTGTCATGTGGGTGCTGGGAACTGAACCTGTGTCCTCTGCAAGAGCAGCCAGTGTTTTTAACCACTGAGCCATTTGTCCCACCCCACTTTGTTCATTTTCTTAATCATTATTTTTTTAAATTTTTAATAGCTACATGATTAGAAGAAGCATTTCACTACAGCTTTAACATATTCAGTAACACACTTCAGAGCAAGAGTACATCTCTTTCACAAGTAGGTTCAAGTTTCTAGGTTCACAGTTGAGTTAATTCAGTTATACAATATTGAACTCAGTATAAGCCGTGTAAGACATAAAATTTAATGACTTTTTTAACCTTTAATAAAGATCTCCATTTCATTTTAGAATATATTGTTCCTTGCAGAAAGACTCATTGTTTTTGCTACTAACACAGTTGTTGGTGCACGCATCTCTAAACTGTATGTATCTGATTATTACTTTGTTCATTTTCAATCAAACCATTATTGTTATTTTCTAAGGAGTTCTAGGGATTCATTATGTGGTTTAGGTATTTAGTCATTAGCTCGAGTGATAAGCAAATCCTATCTTTCATTTGGTAAGTTGTGTTTCTACCATGTTGAATATATCCCTTGCATCAAGAAGCTGTTCATTTTTCAGCAACCTTAGTTATCTGTATTTTCTTGCATTGCTTGTGTTGCTGGTGTCTAAGAAATAATTGCGAATAATTTTTACTAGACCTATTTCTAGGTTTCTTCACTGTTTTAGGCCCTACATTTTCCACATGACTGTTTATTTCTATACAATGTTGTTATTATTTGGTTAGAGATAATGTAGAATCTACAGAGTACATGAATTTTAACAATATTGTCTTCTATTAATTACATCACCTATCAACCTTTACAATATTAATGAAATTACTAGCTACATATTCACTGTCTTAAAACTCAATTATATAACAAAATTTGTAACTCAAGAGTAGTTATTAGTTAACTCATTTTTCACTATCTAATATTTATAGACACTATTACAAGATTATTCATTTAACATCATCTGTGTAGCTTCTAGTAACAGTTTATAAGAAGAAAGGAGAAGTCTCATCAGAAATTTTTATTTTGATAGATTTATTAATTGGCACTCATAAATTTAAGGGCCATGAGAGGATGATAGATATGGTAGAAAAAGGGTGCACAGACTTCCTTGGTTTCTACACAAGTGTGATAAGGGAAAATAGATGAGGTTGAGGAGAAGAAAGAGCTCCAGCCCAGACTGAGAGGAGAGCAAGCCTGCTGCTGGTGAGGTTTATTTCAGTTCTGCTTCTGTTAGCACAGTTCAGGGAAAGGGGAAGTTAACCAGTTTGTAAGTGCATTAAGGAAGCCAGAGTCAATCACAAAGAAGAAGACAAAAAGGCAAGGGTGATTTTTACTTTTTAATTGAAGTGTGGTGTCTCCAGGCAAGAAAATAATGAGTTATTTCCTGATATAGCTTTAGAATTATATATTTAAAACCACAAGGTGAGCATCCTGGGGCCTTTGCACTCAGTGACCTCTGGCTTTTTGAGGAAGAAAACTGGAAGTAGAAGAGAGCAACAATTTCCAGCAGTTCTCTGCTCTCTTCTAGGTCAGAAAAGCCAATTTGCTGCAAAACAGCAGAGGTCTTTATAAAGTAAGATAATAGAAGACTAGAAGCCTATAGTGTTAGAATATTAAACATCTATGTTACCTTTTGATTTCTTAAAGAGAATGATAAAAAGCAAATTTGTACCTTTATAAATTTAATACACACACTTTGTAGTTTTGTATCTTAGCTAATGTTTTTATAGCCCACTTGCTATATGCTAACACTTTTCTTGATTATTATGTTTTTTACATATGGGTTTTATTGATTCCAGGATTTCATACAATGTGTTTTGATGACATTTAGGGCCCATACCTATTTCCTGTCCTCCATTATATCTGCCCTTTTCCTTTCCTGTTCTTTTATTTTTTGTAATGACTTTGAATTCCATATTTAAAGATGTTGAACAAGGTAGATGCAGACATTTTGAGTCAAAGACATCTATTCATGTGTCTGAGAGCTGATGTCTTGATTTTTATGTAAAATATTATCTCTGGTATACACATTCTGGAACATTGGCAATGCATTAAGTGAAGTTATAAAGACAAGGGTGGGAAGATTCAGCCCCCACTTGCACATTAACTATTTCTCCTCTACTTAATTGGCCTTCTAAACTTGTAGAAAATTCATTGTCTTCACGTATATTTGGTCATCATTGGGAAAACTCAAACTGTGTGGTAAATGCCTCTTTAATATAATAACAATTTTAAAAAGAAAACGATTTAAATTATTTGACTATTCTAATGAAGTCTTATCATGAAGTCTAGCCATTATTCTGAGGTAGTATCTTAGACACAAAACTTGTTTAGGAGCCCAATAAAATGTTCCTATTTATTAAAAAATATTTATATAGAAGTAAACTAATTAATATTTTATATGCATGAGTGTTTAGCCTATATGTATTTAAGTGTGCCTATGAATGCAATTCCCACAGAGGCCATAAGAGGGCATTGGATCTCCTGGAACTGAAGTAACAGAGGGTTGTTAACCAACTTATGGGTACTGGGAACCTAACCAAGGTCCTTGCAGGAGCAACCAGTGCCTTTAATTTCTGAGCCATCTCTCCAGGCCTGATAAAGATTTCTTTTTAAGGTTAAGATTGAAAGAACTTTGGAGTGGTTTGTCAAACGGGAGGATATTGTTCATAGTTAACTGAAAGTATTACTGTTTAAAAAATACTATAGAAAGGAAAGGCATAAGACATTTTATGGTAAAGATTTCAGACCTAAGAGCAGGACATAAAAAAGCAGTATCTTACCTGATGATCCACCTGCAAACAATACCCAGTTCTGTTGGCTTTGGATAATGAGCAGCTTGGAAAGACCCAGAAGACCCAGTCAACAAAAATCTTCCATCACAAGCTGTGGCTGTGTAAAGATATCAGGTGGTATTAGACAATGCAGTCTTGGAACTTGAAGGGTTAATTAATTCACCCAAGGTCTTTTGGTTCATAAGCAGTATACAAAGACAGGCAACCTTATTCCAGAGTACTCTGTGCTGTGTTTTTCCATCCCATAACAGTGTTAACCTTGAGAATTTGCAAACATTATTTGTTAGCTAGTAAAAATTTTAGAACTCTTCAGATTGATTTAGGATATTTTTCTTGGGAATGACTATTGACAACATAATGCTTTACAAGATGTATAATATTCCAAAGAGCAAGGATTATGTTAAGTTTTCCAGGCCTTCAGGAACCAGTGACTGTGCTGGACAGACTTTCCCAAATGCCTTGTAGGCAGATGGACACTGAGTTGCCTATTGTCATGGTTGGCTTGGGGTGTCAATTTGACACACCTGGAAAAAAGGAAGCTCAATTAAGGAATGTCTTCTATTGGAATGGCCTATGAGCATGTCCAAGAGGCATTTTCTAGATTGTTGAGTGATGTGGGAGAATTCAAACCATTACGGGTGATGCTGTCCAGGGGTAGGTGGGCCTAGATTCTCTAAAAAACAAAAAAGTCTAAGAACACCTAAGGAGCAAGCCAGTAAGCAGTAATCCCCTGTGGATTGTGCTTCACTTCCTGCCTCCCAAGTTCCTGCCTTCAGTTCCTGCCCTAGATTCCCTCAGTGATGAACTGTGATAGGGAGGTAAGTCAAATAATCTTTTTCTTCCCCAAGTTGAATTTGGTCACAGTGTTTTATGACAGTAAATGGAAAGTAACTATAACACTTGAGCAGCTATTGTAGAAATAATTGTGTTTATTTCCAATTGTGGTTTCTTCCCTTGCCTAAGATCAATTTATGGGTGTCATAGGAAGCTTTGCATCCTAAATGCCTAGGTGTGTTTCTTGGTCTGTGATATACGTAGATTATTATTATCCTAAGTAGCTAGTATTTTTGTATCATGGTACATATCCTGTCTTACATAATATGGTCAATTTGCTTCTCTAGCTTTCTATAAATCTGTAAATTTCTACTGATAATAAATAATCAAGTCTTGATTAATTCTTGAAATTAATAAAGTCTTTTTAATTATAGATATTAAAAAGTGTGGACTATTCCCAAAGTTATATAAAATAAAATTACAAAAGTATTAAAGTATTCATAATAGAAAATTTCTGGATGCCAAAATATCAGGGGTGGATGGAGGATTGTGTTGATGGCTTTGTATATTCTTTGTAGGATGTTTATCCTACAAAGTGAAATAAAAAAGGTTTTCAAGATCAAAATATCTCAGCCACTAAAGAATAAATTGTTTATAATTGTGAGTATGTGAACTTCTCAGAGCCTCTTAGAGTAGCATCAGAAAAACGATTCTTAGTTGAGGCAGATGAGTGTGCAGATGACAGCAGATATTCTGTGAGCTCTCAGAAGGGCTGCTGGCAATGGCAGAATCCTGCAGGTGAGACTGGGACCCACTGAGAGCTCCCTCTGCTGGCTCAATATTTGCTAATTGTCTATCTGCTCGGGTTTTGAATTCTCCAGGATGTATAAATTAAATGTGATCTATGCTGTTATTATGCACACATATTTGAGCATGGAAATTAAGAGAACTCCTGCCAACTTTGAAATAGTCCTGCTTCTTGACCTAAAGACTCTGAGTTAGCATCTTTTCTTCTTTTAGGTCAGGTAAAAAGTGAACTTTCTTGCTGATGCAGTTCTAATCAGAAGAGACAAACAATTTTTTAAAACATCTTATTTAAGCTATAGTCAGCTATATGTTGTGAAACCTAACAAGAGACTAAATAAACTGTGTGAGGAAGTCAACATTAATGTGACTCTGTTAATAACACAAAGTAGAATAGAGCTCACAGCTAGGGTAAAATTAATAAATAAGCAAGAGATCAAAGGTCAATTTCATCACGAGAAAACTCTTAAATTAGCTTGTGAGGTTTTTTACCCCTGAGTATAGATTGGTGGAGGAGGGCTTTGAGATGGTGTCTTGCTGGTGAAAGTTTGAGTCAGTGCTAAAAGGAAGTGTCTTTGATTTTGGAGCACATCACTACCAGAGATTAAAATGGATAAAACTATCTGTGCTTTAAAGCTCTAGCTGTTGAAACATAGTTCATTTGATTGATTTTTATACTACTTTATCTCAGAAATGATTTTAAGCTATTTTTTAGAAGTAGCTACAATACTATTATTAAATTGCATATAAGAGAATGAAGGAAATGGAAAATGAGTTCACTGAAACTCAAGAAAGACAGGCACGTGGAAAACTAAGTTTTATAAATGTAAGGCTATATGCTACTGAAAAGAAATGATGCATATTATCATGTATTTAAAAAAATTTAGATATTTAACTTGGTTGTAGCACTGAGTCTCATCACATGAATTTGTGTGACTCAGAAAAATATTATTTCTTTAAAACTTATTTAGAGACAATTTCTCACTCAGGAATAGTACCACTAATTTTTGACATGCGTCTTCACCAACTTATGAGAATTACAAACTCCATGAGGAAAAAGACGAAAGAACTGGTGACACATTTTAAAATTATTTGATTTGCCTAATATGTTAAATCATTTTCTGTCTTTAAAGTTGTTGACCATCATTATAGAGGCTTAAACTGTGCCCCTAAATTTGATACAGATTATTTTTCAAACAGAAATCAGTATCACCATTGTCACCTCACGATGGCACACTTGGACCATATTCTCCTTGAAAAGGCTTTGGAAAATGCCGAAAAGCATAACAGGAAGACCGCTCTCTTCTTCTTTGATTAACTTATATAAAATAGTTTTAAATATTCTGTAGCACGCACTTTCTTCCAATACATTAGAAGTGCACTTCAAAGTACGTAGTTAAACTTTGCAGGCTTGAATTTTATCCAAGAATATTTGAATTGGGAATACTGAAAGGAAGTCTTTTTAGTACAGTTGCCTTTTGCTGAATTGTTACTGGGAAACAGACCAAGTGCTTGTCTTATAACAACATATGTACCTAATGGATAGGTAATTTAAAAAAAAAAACTTTGGTCCATATTGGAACATGCATCTTCAATTAATGTCAAGTAAGATAAGAAAGTTGTAACAAACAGCAGATGGAAAAAAAGCATCCCTAAAATAGTTTAGGAACTAACTGTACTCACCCGCAGTTTTCAAAGAAATTATAAAACACTTACACTTGGGCTCTGATGCAGGTGCATCACGATAGTAAGTTCCAGGTCAGCCTGAGCTACATAATGAGACTCTGTCTCAGAAAATAAAGTAAATGAAAATGGTGACATGAATTAAAAAATGAAAACATTCTTAATTCATGCTTTCTGTTTAATTGTTCAAAAATGAATTCTGGATTAGACTTAGAAAATGGTTCTTTTCAGTGTTTACAATCTGAACTCACACTTACATGGTGATCAGCTATACACAAAACTAACATTCAATTAGAAAGTGGATTCTCATAAACTTTTCTAAATGATATCCAGTCATAAAAGTTTATAAAAAGAATATAATTATATTTTGTATTAAATTATGCATATGGTTATTGAAATTGCTTATTTTTCATTAGTTTCACATAGTTGAGATTGTGGGGTGGTGCAGTCAGGGAGCAGAAAAAGGAGTGGGGTCCTTACCACAGATTTCACTGTCTTCATCAGAACCATCAGGGCAGTTCACTTCCCCATCACAAAATAAATCAATTTCTATACAGTTCCAAGCATCACCACAAGGCATTGAACCAGGTAGGCACTGTACTGAGGTGCTTCCTTTAAAAGAAGATTGGAATTGTAAATTTCTTGAACTTCAAATTTCCAACTTCAGAATTCCAAATAGTCAATGACTGAATATTTGTTATGAGATTTTTGTCATTTAAGTTCCTACTTAAAATGTAGTACTTCAGTAGCCAATAGAATACTTGATGAATCAATCATTTGTAAAATTGCATAGACATTTAAATTTTATAGAAGAAAGAAACAAAAAATCAAAACCATTATCAGTCAGGGTTTTGGCCATGCATGGTAGCATAAAACTTTAATCCTAGCACTTGGGAGGCAGAGGTACATGGATCTCTATGTTTTCAAGGCCAACCTGGTCTGAATAGTGAGTGAGTTCCAGGTTAGCAAGGGTTACTTAGTGAGACTCTGTCTCAAACAAAAGAAAACAACATAAAACAAGCACAAATAAACAAGCAATCAAAAATATTTCTTCATTGATGGTAAATGTATATGTTGATGCTTTTTATTTCAAGTTGGATGAATGTATTTTAAAATTAATCTCCAAATTTACACCTCCTACCATTATTGTGTTAGTGAATTATGGGCACTCTCTTGGGAAGTTTATTATATCATCTAGAGGACAATTCATTTACTCATAGCTTTATTTTTGAAAATACGTTTGATCTCATATTGTACAATCTGTGTTCTGCAGAGAAAAACATCAATGAAAGAAACTTTATATAAGATGAACTATCTAAAATTCTAAGTGCATTACTATACTGAATTGTCAAAAATACCAATGGTTATTTCCTCTCCATAACTCATTGAAACAGCTGCTCTTAGAGCATAAGATATAAGCACAACCCTACAGGGTGCTAGGTCATTCTCTGACAAGAAGCGATCACTTTGTAACTCTCAGCCTTTTTATTGATCACCTGTGCTGTCCATGGATCTGATAGACACACCAAGACACACAAACTTTCAGAAATTACATTGAAATTATTTTATCCCAATTCTAAGAATAAGGCATTCTTATATGTCTACTATATAATATATATATATATACACTC